>NW_008794723.1:1279504-1343645 GCF_000699145.1 Aptenodytes forsteri | reverse complement strand
TTTATATAAAACTTGTATTTTTAATACTTCACATAACAAAATATTTCAATGTTTTTATTTGCTCCAAATGCCATTTTCACAGCTATCATTTTTATCATACAGCATAAAAGACATCTTCTCTATGAAGAAAACAAAATCTGCAGCCTATCACTACAATATATTATTGTTAAATACTGAAAAAAAAGGTAAGAATGTAAAACCAAATCTTCCCTGTACAGTTTATTTATATGTAACGCTAAAGGAAGAACTGCAAGACAGTAAAATAATATGCAACGTACTCCATCTACTGGCAAAATAGAGCAGTAGGACAAAGTTTTACTATACAGCATCCCAATGTTTAAAGGGACACTAATGTTTTATGCGCTAACGTGTATCTAAACCACTTAGCAATGATTAATTTACCAGACACACCAAACTGCACATTGCTGGTAGCTTCCTTTTCCACACTCGTACATACAAAGCAGAAACAAGACCCTTCTCATCGGTGCCCAGTGACAAGAGGTAATGGGCACAGATTGAAATACAAGACATTCAATTCAAAATTAAGAAAAAGGAATTATTATGAGAGTGGCCAAGCACTAGAAGAGGTTTTCCATTCTTGGTGATACTCAAAACACAACTGGACACAGCCTTGAGCAACCAGCTCTGAGCAGGGGAGTTAGACTAGATGATCTCCAGAGGTTCCTTCCAACCACAGCAATTTTGTGATTGTATGATCATACAACTACCTATGCCAGGCTTTTGACCTATGTCCCATCCTAAGTTCCCACCAGAACACTTGCACTTTTCTCAAAATACACAGTCAATATGGAAATATTTTAAATTATCTGTGGCAGAACTCTCCCAAATGGATTTTCAGCAGCTTCTAGTAATGCAATGCTTTTAAAACTCATGTACACTGTGATACACCATCCACCATAGGTGTACCTTCAACAAGGGAAATGGAACTTGCAGATTAAATCTAACTCAGGAACGCATATCACCATGCCTTCAAATAGAACAACTATTTTGTGCCACATTTCTGATAGCCCATCTGATCTTAATCAAATTAAAAAAAAAAAACTAAAATACATTAGAAAAATTAAAGAAATCACAAAATAATAGGTAACTAAAAAACTAAATAAAGTTTCATAGAAAATACATAACCTCAGAAAAACCAACACATGATAAACTAACTCTCATTCTCTATTGTACTAGCCCCGAACAGTAAACAGGGCTTTAAACTGGGGAAGGCTGCTGCCCCGTCTGTAGTCCACTCTGTTTTTAGTGAAGATGCTTGCCAATAATTTCCTGTAGGGTTCTCAAGTGTTTCATCCGAATCGACCTTTTTGCAGCTATTTTCTAAAATACTGTAAACAAAGCTCCTAAAAAATTAATTTAATCAGGAAAATAATGTTATGATTCATGATTTTTTCCTTAGATTTATCTAAGGAAAAAAACTAATTCAAGTTCAAATAGCAGAAAAAAATGGAAGGTTTTCAAAATTATTAATTGGAAAGTACGGGTTTTATCCTGTGTAATTAAAATACATGAATCATCATCCTTGTTACTCTGCTTGTGTAATACATTTTAGTCTTAAAAAAAAATATTAGTTCTTGATCATAAAAAAATTTCAACTCTACCTCTAAAATCGTCTCTGTTCAGAAATCCCTTCTCTAAATTTGTTTCTTCCATTTATACAATCACAGTCCACCATATAATTTGCTGCTATACGAGCTCCCTACAATCTGCTCAGTTCTGCTCTCACTTTGCTCCAGCTCCTTCCTCACAACACCCTTCTAAGACTGTCTCTCTTCCTAGTTTCTAGTCTCTACTGAACTTACCGCACCAATCTTTAAGTGTGCCCGTGTACTACTTGAATTCCTTCTGCAGATTTCTGATTGCCCATCAATTCTTGGTTCTCTCTCTTGATTACCAGATGCATCACAATCCTCCTGGACTAGCTACCTCTCCCAGACTCAGCGGTAAAAGGCAGATTTTCATTTGACCATAGTCCCAAATACCACTAAGCCTCAAATTTTCTTGCCTTCCAACCTAAATCACCAGAATAACAGCAGTGCCTTAACACTAACTTCTTTTTTGTTTACACACAGGAACACTGGCAGTTTTTTGCAGTCGATGGCTCTATTTTTCAACCGCCTGCCACTGCATCCACAACATTAAGTGGAGAAGAGAGCAGAGGTATCAGAGCTTCTCTTTATACAAGTCACCAATAATGGCTCTCTTCCCAAGAGATGTCTGGTTTGGAGGTCTATAAACCCTACCGTCTGCTGCACAGCATGCAGAGCCCAGAAAGTGCTCTGTAGATCAGCCAGAGCGAGAATCTCTATCTTGTATTTCATCAGAAACAAAAAAAAAAAAATTGAGAATCCTTTCCCTCCTCTCTCTGTTTTTGCACAAGCTGCCAAATGAATAAAGAACAGCTTGGATCTGCATCATCAATTTATTATATAACAATTTATTCAAGCCATAACTCTGTACAATTGACTTTAATTCCTTTAACGGAAGAAATTACAGCTTCAGGAAATAAAACCATACACCTCTAATTAATTAAACTCTTTGACATCAACACCACCATTCATATATAAACAATGTTCATCTCTGGGCAGTTATCACCGTGCCTAGAAAACTCTTTCTCATCAAGGAAAAGCACCATGAAGGAGAGCACATAGACCAATGAATATCAGTCCGCTCCAATCTATCAGTTTGCCTATTAAGCAATAATTGGTAATGCTATTAATAATATATTAATAATGGATTCCACATCTTCAGCGGGAAAGCCATGCACAACTATCAGTGTATCCCTCATACCCACTTTCTCTTATAGTCTTTATTTTGTTTATAACAAAAATATTTGTTGTGTATTTACCTGTTCTACTCAACTTACCTCTTGAAAATAATTAGCAGTGCCTCTGATTACCTCACCACAGTTAAACAGTCACTCCTCACAGATCTAGAGATTTTGATCAATTAACTGGACTAATTCAGCAGGCTGCAGCAAGAGTATCTTAACATCCTCCAATAATGGGTACTGACTATTGAAAACCAGGTACCATAAAGGAAAATACAGTTAAATTTGTAATCTCTTTTCTAACTTTTAGCATGATACAGTATGTACTGAAGATAGGAAGTGAATAACTATAGTGCATGTGAGAGAATATGAAGCAGCATGTAGGTATGTACCTGTGAATACACACACACAGAGCAAACAAATCTTAACACTTATCAAACAGATAAAAGTGATCTTCTCATTGGATCAGAGCTGTCTTATACTGAAAATAGTCTTTTACAAAGAAAAATTTATTACTCATATTACGTTAGAAAAACAGTTATTCTTTATCACAAAAACAGAAATCCTGCTTCTTTATAACTTCTTGGGCAGAGACTTCATGTAGTCAGAAAAAGAGTATTTCCTAAAGTTCCACGTGTTTCATGCTCAAATTACTTTTGGAAATAATCAGTAAACAGTAGTAGAGAGACATCTGAAATGTTTGCCATTGGAAGTACCTCTAATTTTGCACAATTATCATCCAAGGTACTCACATGCGCATTTATTTGCAGAGTTGGGCCACACAGCCATTGTGGGTTTTTGTTTGTTCCGAAAAGCCTCTTCAACTCTAGCTTCTGTTTTCCGTACAGTGGAACCATGAGGATTTATTTGTTCTGCTGTTACTGATAAGCCTGCATATAGAAGATAACCATACCTATTTAAATAAACCAAGCTGCATAAAATTATTGAATTTAAAAAGAAACTTGGGATACCATGCTGCAACAAGAACACATCAATTAATATTTAGCTGGACATTCAAAACAAAGATTAGAATCAAGAATATTTGTTTTCTACTGACAAAATAACTTACTGGTTGCATGATCTTAAAACTGTCAGCTCTGACGGCTTAGAAAAATACGACTGTCAACACTTGGGTCCCCAAAGATTGCACTCTTCTATCCGTATTTGCTCTATAAAGCAAATTCTTATTGACAGTTTCAATTTTTCCTAATTTTAAACAGATGATTTAAAATAAGTGGCAATTCATAATGGCATTATATGCCATATCAAAAAGAGTATCTTAATAAAAACCTTGTATTGTCACCATGATCTCTGTTATGTAAAATGGATCCATTTCAGAGTCAATATGAGCTCTTAGATTAAGAAAATGCAATTCTGCTTTTAACAAAGTCTGGTTTGCTTTCTGTAATATAAGTTCATCTCATAGCTTCTACTGTTTCATAATTTTTTAAATTAAATTCTAAAAATGCAAACTTTCATATTGGTTAAGCACATTTTAAAGACATAAACGAATCTCTGAAGTTTCATATTTGTGAACTAGAATTTCCTATCCATCCACTAAAACAATCTTCAAAATGTCATACCATGTCTCCAATAGTAACCAGAACCAAGCGATCACAAGCTGACAAGAAGCTCTAAAACTGATGGATGCAGAAATTAAAAGATTCACAAAGGAACTCTCACCTAACAGTTAATAGTTACAGTGTAAGTTTCTAAATACCATTACAAATATTTTAAACTGCGTATCAAACATATTTCATTACTCAAAACATCCACCACTTCTACCTTGTTATCTGCTGGTTTCAGCAAGAAGCTGCAAATTCCAATAACCTAGCATACGTTGTTCTTAATTTACCGACTTAAAACTTGTTATTCTTAGATTTACCATCTTTCAACAGCACCTCATCTCAGTAATACAAGAACAAGAAATTCTAGTTTAACGTCTAGATACTAATTTTATTATACAGTTTATCATTCTGTTACACTGCAGTACTTCTTTTGAGATTGGTCACCAGCCCCAGTACTAAACAAAACCGGCAGATCTGTCAAAAAAAACAGAAAAGTTGTGCAAAAAGAAAGTGATATAGAAAATACCTTCCATTTTAAAACTATGTCAGATTGCTAAATAACTTGCCAAGAGAATTGTCATGAAAATGGATATGGAGCTTTTTAGCCTTAACCCTCATCTTCAGTATCCTGGAAATAAATTAAGAGCTAATACATGGCACAATTCAGAAAATCAATGGCTTTTCAACTGGGTAAAGATTAAAAAGCCTACAGTATGTGTCATTTGCCTTCCAGACTCCTCTGTGATTCTGAGAGACAGAAACACTTGATAACATTTCCAGAGAATCTATGAGAAGCCTCACGCAGATCAGCTTGCTCAATTCCATCCAAATCTCATGTTGAATGTTGAAGTCTTTCCAAATGTAGCCAAGAAAATGTTGGCCAAGATCTAACCAAGTACAGGGCATGTTCTTTTTGTCAGAAGACAAATCTCCTTTCTGATGGCCACAGCCACCCACTCTGACTCAATCTGTGACTGCAACATTACCTTGACCTCTTCTGAGCAGGTATTAATGCAAGTTTTATATTCAGTCCAAGAACCACTAGTTCCAGTCCAGCATGACCTGGACTTTTTTTTCCACAGTCCCACTGTTTGCATTATTGCCCTTCTTTCACAAGACTGCTGTTGGCAAGCTAAGAATTTTAATTCTGGCAAGGCTTGAAGGGAGGATCCTTTATCAAGCTGAGTCCAGACATATATGCAGGGAAATGTGGACACTGAATGGTGGGGGTTCCCCCCCCCCATCAGAGTGTACACATTCCAGTCTGGCACTTTTAAAGGAAGATGAAAAGAGAAGCTTAGGGTACTCAGAGCTGAAAAAAAGCTTGCTATGCATCACACAGTGAAGGACACTCACTATGACATCACTCTCAACATTCATTTTAAGGCCTTGCTTGGACATCTCTTGTTGATATTAAAGAGAAGTACTTAAGGGTCCAATTCCCACCACTTAGTCTCATACATTGGTCAGGCAACAAGGCTGGCTGCCCAATTCAGCATGATTTCATTGGGTAGCTGCACTCAGAAAAACAGCCTGGTATGAGCAACCACCCTTGCATTTAAGTGACCAGTTGCAAAGAGCTTTTGGACAGCAAAAGGCATAGTTTACACTGTTTACACGGTTTTCCCCAAGTATTTCCTCATTGAAACATTCCATTATTTCAAAATATACTCTTATTATGAAGCAGAGGGGAAGAAGGAGGATCAGGGGATCGCTTCTATACCTGACCATCTGGTAATCAATCCAAAGAAGAAACCAGAAATCCCTTAATAACCTTGTGGACATCCAATCAAAAGAAGAAAATGCAAGTATAAGCCTTTGTCGTCCCTTGTCCAAAATGTTCCAAAATGGGATACGTGTCTAAGTCGAGACCAAAAGGTGCACTGTGATTTTGCTGATCTGCTGAGATCAGCAGATCTGCTGTGTTGCTGAGCATATTCTGTAGGGCAAAATGGGAGTAATAGCAAGGTTGATCAGCATTCACACCCCTTCCATCCATTACAATGACCAGTGCCAAGACTACGTGCCTGAAGTGCCATCTTCTTGATGTTCTACACCACAATCTTTGACACAACTCCTGACCTAGGGATAGGACAATCTCTTGCGCTTGCCTTACAGCATGAGGTTTCCTCAGACCTCAAGAGCTTGATATATTTCTTCGTTCATAACCAGTTAATCTAAAAGTTTCTTCCACGCATTTCGAATCTTCTGCCCTTGCTAATCCAGTAAGCGATCTCAGCCTTCCACATGCTGCAGCTGGACCAACTGCAGAGCTCATTTGTTCTTGAAACCACCACAATGTGGTCCAAATGCACGAGCATCTTTGAAATGTGACTTGCAGGTATCTGTGACACTGTAACAGTTTCCACGCCAATGCCTAGAATGCACTTTGAAATCTGTCCATTGTTGTACATGAGCTGTTGTCACTCACAAACTGGTACTGCTAGTCACCTACCTATATCTGAAGGTCCACTAACCAGCATCTGACATCAATAGAATCTTCTTTTTCTGATTTAACAAGTTCATTGCATGACACCATCAGCCTTAATTATGACTTCTGAAAATCCACCTCTTTCAACAGCGTCTGCAGGTTTTGCCCCCAGAAATATGTATTACTTGGTCACTGCCACAAAAAGAAGGGCAGCGTTCCAGTCACCTCTTGGGAGACTTGCAAGCTACTTACAAGTCACTCTCTGTAACAAAGAGCTCTTACAGTTACTTTAACCTCGGAAGCAATAACCTTTAACAATCATGGGGGACTCATAATGGATAATTAACTGAGCACAGCTCTCAGCATGACACTAAGGCCAGAATTGTGAATATTCTTATACTTCTAATAGAAGAGTACAGAGGAGAAATGAAGGCATTATATTAGTTCTATTTTACAACCACAGTGAATTACAATTGGTTCTCTTATCCACAATTCAAGACGCACATTGGAAGCTTGTACAGAATTAGACAAAAAAATGCATGACTGAATGGGAAAAATCATAGAATCGTTTAGCTTGGAAAAGACCTTTAAGATCATCAAGTCCAACCGTTAAATAAAAGGAACTGTATCCGTTTTAACCTGAAGAAGAGAAAGCCTACATACTTGGGATAGTTTAAAGAAATTTATTAACAAAGGGTCTTCAATCTACTGACAGAAGTATTTCAAGAACCAGCAGCTATAAGTTAAGACCAGCCAAATTCAACCTAGAAATCAAATAATGCATTTTTTTACCAAAGCAGGAGGCAAAGCAGGAAACAACTTGCCAAGGTAAAGCTGGAATTACTGAAATCAGTAATCCCTAAATCAGCATGAAATTTTGTTCTAATGTTATAGTTCAGTGACTTTCAACCTTTTTCAACTGTCAGACCTTTAAAAATTTTCCACAGAGGTACAGAATCTTTCATGTAAACAGAGCCCTACTGGGAGTATGTTCGGGTTTTTGATTAGCTTTTGTGGTCACTTTAGAAGCTGTCCACAGACTTGGAGGTCTATGGACTACAAGTTGAAAACAACTGCACTAATTTAAACAAAACTAAGTCAGTGATGTCCTCCAATGTAGGGGGCTATATTTCCTGATTCTGGACTATCAGCATGTCAACCTCATGCTCTCCTCATTGTGGATGTAATAGTTGTTTCTTAATCCAAAAAATCAACAGATTATCACCAAAAGTAAACTTGTACACGTGCCAGGGTGAACTAAAAGTCTGCTGTTTTAAATGCCTTTCTGCCTAATCATAATTGTTATTACACTGCATTACATGGCATTTTTAGAATACAGCTCTGGTTTCACCACATCTTCAGTTAGTACAGCAATCCCAACATTTATCTCTTCACCATGTTCCACAATACTTTTTGTACCAATAGGCAACGCATCCTTCTTTTGTAAAGAATCAATCAATTTTCTTTGAGCTGATGAAACAATGGGAAGTCCAGAGGCCCCCTCTGCATGTTCCCACAATGCTGGAGCCTTTTTCCTTCCCCATCTGTATTCATCAGCTCTTGGACCGGGACCCACCTCCCCAGATGGTGATCCTTGCTTCCGTTTGCGCTTCCCCCCGGCAGGGTTACTTGGCCCTGCTTCCTCCGCCATCTCTCTTGGATTTCTTACGTTGGCTTATGGGGGTTGCTGGCGATCCCAATTTATGGGTCGGGGGTTCTCAATGAATGCTCTTATAAAAGAACCAGGCTACTATAATGACTACCACCAGGGCTAAGATTTGAGATGTGGCAAACAGACCGCAATGCAATTCTTGTCCTACGCATGTACCATTGGTGGTGTTATTCATCTAAAACAAAAATTCACAATTAACATCACAGCCTCATCACCGTTCTATTCGTATTCCTTCTTTTGTAAAGAAGGATGGTGCCTTATTGGACCAGCTCACATAGTTGGAAAAAGTAGACAAGTTTCAAGCTCAGTCATCCTTTAACATGCACTGCCTGAGTCTGACACGCGTTCTATACTTCATCTTAAATTTAAATTTTTATATGGATATTTGTAAATTCTGTTTTCTATTCCATATATGTTGTGTTATGACAAATGAAGTTAAACATACCTCTTTTTCTTCTCGCTTCCTTGATTTCTTCACACATCTTATTAAATTCTGGATCCAGTTCAGCAGCGATGATAGCATGAGCAGTGTCCTTCAAAGTACAAGCTCTATGTCTAATTATTTTATCTAGAAAACAGGACAGCACACTTATTAATTTTATCACAATTATGTAAACTCTTTACCATTTCTATGTTGTTCTGTATTATATATATCAACACTGATATAGACAGAAGTAACTGGGAAATATTACAAATATATGAAAAAGTAGATGGATCAATACCATAGCATGCTCAAAAATCACAACCCAGCTATTTAAGAGATATAAGAGTTTTCAGAAGTGCAAATTGTTACTTTAATCACTAGTGGCATTTATAAACAAATACAAGCAGTGAATGATGAACACACCTAAATCAACTTGCAATCCTTAGAAACTTGCTAGAATCAGCAGGTGTACCCAGTTTCCACAGGCAGATCTACACAGTATAATGGAGTACAGTGCAGAGAGTCCCAAAATCAACAAGAGACTTGTCCAGGAATGAATTTACCCACTGGAGTCTAGGAACATTCATACAGTTATACTGCCTTCAAAATCATACTGGACGTCTCCTGAATCTGTAAGGTAGACCTGGCTTGCTTATATTCCTCCCCTGGTTTATTTTTTTAAACCTTAAATTATTGCTAAATTTTTACTTAACAACTGCTAGAAAATTCAAAATTGTGCTAAAGATTACTTCATTGCTTATGTCGAATAGCTATTTCTCATTTTAATCCATTCAGAAAAACTGGCAAGAAACAAGCCTCGAGTTTGCTACATTTTCATCTCTATTTGGGGAACAGAAGAAAAAAAGATTGTCCACACTGGAAGCCTAAATGTGACTCATGAAAAAACATTTTTTCAGAGAAGACCAGTTCCCATACCTTTGAAACACACAAAAGAAATTATTCCAACGCTGTTGAAATTTGAAAAGTAACTGTAACTTAGTAAGTAAGCCCATATGTGGAGAAAATTTGACATCTAGAACGTTGCTTTTCAATGAAACCTACAACACTCACTGTTTGCTTTTAGAACAAACATATTTAACTTGTCAATTCATCCATACTGAATTATTTTTTCCAGTTGATGGAGGTACTTCAACAGTCAACGTTAACATTAATGTCTACAACATATTATACAATTAGCACATTTAATCTGTTTCAATAATCACTAAAGACAACAATTAAGAATATCAGTGAACGTTTATTAAACAAGGTTTACAATTCTAGAAAAAGAATATCCAGTATCCAGCTCAAATGAGCCCTACACAGGTTTTCTGGGGACATGTACTGACACTTAAATCAACTGGAAACTAGAAATTTTTACCCACATAATGCTTCACAAATATATGTTTTATGATCACAAAAAAATACACTGCATTCCTTGCAGATGTAATTTTGCAATATTAGACTTCAAAAAGTTGGTCAGATAATAAAGTTTAAGACACCCTCGCAAAAGAAAGAGGGAAAAAAAGAGAAAAAAAAGAAAATTCAAATCAAGAGTATTTGATTGGACTACTACTTTCCTCATATCCTGTGATGGGCAAGACGTTCCCACAGACAGTGCGTCAAAGGGGCAAATACGGTTATGTCTAACACACAATGGTTATGTTTCTATGCCTTTAAGAACACTTCCTGGTCAAACAATGGAGGGAAAGGGGAAAAAAAACCCAACGTATCTTACTATACTTACCTATAACCTATCTTACTGCTTTTTATAGCAAAGTACCAGGATAAAAAACCCAAAAGAAGTCAGTTTTGAATATCTGTACTGCATATAAAACCAGCTAGTCTGGTACCCCTATTGCCTCTCCAGCTGAACGACAGGATAGAAGCAGGTATGGTACGATTCTTCTGCAAATTCAAGCATGAAGCAGAGGCAAGCATACGTGCCCAGCTTTAAAGAATGTGAACATTTATAGGTTAATATTCAGTTAATGCATCTGAACGCATGTAATGCTTACTCAGAATAGACATGATGTGCTGTTTCAGCAGTGTATTCATACAAAGGCTCAAGAATTCTTGCATGCCAGAAGAGCAATACATCATCAATTGTTGACAACGCAGAGGACAGAACTATCTTTCATTACCTACTCAATGATGAGGAACTTCAGTCCAAAACTTAACCTAGAAATAGCCAGATCCATTTATCCCAGCTCAGTCCTGACAGCAAGGAAAACTAAAATGTCCCTATTTTGGTTCCCTACATATATTTCTTAAGACTCTTTCTCTTTGGACAAGCTCAGTGAAAACTTCTGCCACTAAATGTTCCCCAAGCTGTCTTTGCTATTTTTTGTTTCTGCCACACTGAACCTGCACCTTGTGTTGTTTATGATCCTGAGCAGATCTGACCTTAGAAGTCTGTAGTTCCATAACACCTGCTCTAAAACTTAAAAAAAACCTCTTCAGACTACACTTTCTAGAACTGAAAAACCAAGCCCACAGATCCAAATGGCCTAAAAATGAGAACAAAGGGTGTATGTTAATGCCAATTCTTTCCAAAGCCCATCACTAAGTCACAAACATACATCAGTCACATGCAGGAAGTATGTCTCAGTCCTCATCTTCTAAACAGGCGCTCTTTAGAGACACTCAGAATCCCAAGTGTCCATCAAGGGCTTTGATTACTTCACATCAATCACACATTAGAAGTCCTCAAAAGTGTGTTATCGAGATGACAGAAAGCCTTTTGCTGTATTTTATCAAAGTATTTTTTTAGTTGTAAAACAAAATGCATCATAAATTGAAGAAATAAAGTTTATTTTCTACAGATATGAACCAGCACTGGGTTCAAAAGGCAAATGTGAAAAACAAGCATAACTACTTGACCAGACTATACCGTATCTAGTCCACACAGGAGACACTTGCAAATGCCTCAGAAAATCAAAAATTTGAGAAGCAAGAAAAATACAGGAAATCAGGCTTTAACCTGGTAAAATGATTTCACAAGATTTAATGAAAAACTTTTTAATGCATTGGACTACATTTGCAGATGGACCCAGATTTCCAAGTATCACTTATATTAAATACAACTACATTAAAAGGGTACTTTTTTGTTGTTGTTTTATTGGTGACTCTGGAAGCTGCCAATGGAAAGGCTTTCTTTTGGCAATGTACATTATAAGGCGGCCATAGTAAAGAGTACATAAGATGTTCTTTCCATAGTTTTGAGTGTGAACAGCTTGTACATACATTTCAATCTACAAATTCCATTTTAATTGAAAGCATCACATCACACTTTGTCAAGACAATACCTTCTAATCTCTCCTAATCAGCTGCAACTGACTTCCTTGCCTGATGATAAGAATAAGGAATTGGCTGGATGGTCCCACTCTGTTGCGGTTATTACTGTTGTTATTCTCATACTAAATCCAAAACACGGCACTATACCAGCTATTAGGAAGAAAATTAACTCTATCCCAGCCAAAACCAGGACACACTCAAGGAGTTGCGGTCAATGGCTTGATGTCCAAGTGGAGACCAGTGATGGCGTTCCTCAGGGTTGGGTATTGAGACCGGCGCTGTTTAACATCTTTGTCAGCGACATGGACAGTGGGATTGAGCGCACCCTCAGCAAGTTTGCCAATGACACCAAGCTGTGTGGTGCAGTCGACACACTAGAGAGAAGGGATGCCATCCAGAGGGACCTGGATAGACTTAAGAGGTGGGCCCGTGCAAACCTCATGAAGTTCAACAAAGACAAGTGCAAGGTCCTGCACATGCGTCAGGGCAATCCCAAGCAGAGACCCCACCTGGAGTACTGCGTCCAGCTCTGGAGCCCTTAGCATAAGAATGACATGGGACCTGTTGGAGCAAGTCCAGAGGAGGGCCACAAAGATGATCAGAGGGCTGGAGCACCTCTCCTATGAAGACAGGCTGAGAGAGTTGGGGTTGTTCAGCCTGGAGAAGAGAAGCTCCGAGAAGACCTTATCGCAGCCTTCCAGTACCTGAACGGGGCCTACAAGAAGGCTGGAGAGGGACTTTTTACAAGGGCACGTAGTGATAGGACAAGGGGTAATGGCTTTAAACTGAAAGAGGGTAGATTTAGATTAGATATCAGGAAGAAATTCTTCACTATGAGGGTGGTGAGGCACTGGAACAGGTTGCCCAGAGAAGCTGTGGATGCCCCCTCCCTGGAAGTGTTAAAGGCCAGGTTGGATGGTGCTTTGAGCCACCCGGTCCAGTGGAAGGTGTCCCTGCACATGGCAGGGGGGTTGGAACTAGATGATCTTTAATGTCCCTTCCAACCCAAACCATTCTATGATTCTATGATTTATCCTGTTTTATTTCCATCCCCAAATACATAGTTCTTAATTTCTGTGTGTGAGTTTCATTTTCTAAGCCAATGTGGAAATAAAGCAGGCCACTGCAAGATTGCGTGCAGGATTCTCTACAGAGCTCTCCAAATTACGCTGGGGTTTTGTTGCATATACAAAGTCTATTCACTGAAAAGGAGCTATCAAATTTGAAAAGGAACTACAAAACCTAATTTATTAGAAAACAACTCTGAATGCTGTAGTTCTCCTGCTCTTGCAATGTCCCCCAGTGCACCACATGCCTCAGAATACTAAAAGCACAGACCCTTAGGACTTGCTTATCCTAATTACCACATAGCATGCAGTTTATTTAAATGCCTGAATAGCAACCATATACGTGATTAAATACCAGGCTTTTGGGTTTAGGTAGGCCAAAATGAAGTAGGTCCTTACCTCCAGGATCTTTGTCTGGATTGTACTCCAATGCATTGCTGCAGATCAGGTCAATATCTGTTAGGAAATCCTTGGCTGTTACGTAGTTGTGTTTATCAATTTTGGTTATTACTGTTGATAGGTCCATTGGCTCTTTGATAACTTCAAGGTAATCTGAAACCTATAAACAAATAGCATACAGAAATGACACAGGACCATATGCATTCCATTTGAACAGTGCCAATTTCACATCTTTATAGTCTTATTCATTCCACATGCTTAGCTCCAATACATTAACTAAACATTTTGATTTCTAAAAGAATTTATGTTGAAAAAGGAAGTTTTATCAGACTAAATAAAACACAGGACTTCCAAAGCTACTTTTTCTTCAGTAGGTCACCAATTTATCTTTCAAAATTAATTTAATGATATTTTTGAGGCAAAACATTTTAACATAAATGTATTTTTAATTTTATTTAGACTGATTTTTTTTTTTCATAATGTTGTAACACTGTCTCAGATTAGAAAGGCAAAAACAACCAGCCTAACTCAAAACCCTAGGAAAAACTAGGGAAGCTGTATTTTGTTCACCTTGTAGGAAAATTTCTCATTAAACTCAACAGTCAAATTATCAGCTTTTAAATATATTCTATTGAATAGTTCCTTCAATCACACGCTCAACAAAAAAAGTCAGGTTTTATCGACTGAAGACTGTAGAGAAGGGCAGTCTAAATTGAAAGCCTTGTGTCAGAGTTCACAGCTTACTATGAGCTTAGCTCGTAACTGGAGATTTAGCAACCAGTAGGGTACACTAAAAAGTATTTCACATAATTAATGGTACCGTAAGGGGCTCAAGCTTGATAGTCAAATGCATCAGCACAGCTGCTGGAACAAAGTTCAGCAAAAAGATCTATGAATTTGTTATTTACTTCAAGTAAAAAAACCCTATACGTCAATGTTTCAATGTGATTAAGACTACAATCAATTAAAAATACTGGCAGCCTCAGAAACAGTATTGCGTTTTTCCTTTTGAAATCACCCATGTAAGATGGTAGGCTGCCAAAATACTGAAGAGTTAAATACGTATTCAGATCAAGCCATAACGGCTCCGTAAGATTTTTTTTTTTTTAAATAAAGTATCTGTAGACATTCATACAAAAATATAGTACTACATAAACTAACATTAATGCATTACTTCAGTGGACAGCAGTCTATCACCTAATTCCTTAAATATACACATTGAAATTTATGAAGAAAAATTAAAATGGCAAAAATTCTCTTTTTGTGTCCCTCTATGGAACCATGATGATAATTGGTTCAGTGATTCGAAAGCCAAGACACAGGCTTCCTTTTCTTGTTAGCACATCATCAGAAAGAATCTTCACTGGAAACTGTAAATATTGCTGCTGAATTAGTCAGGAAAATCCTTGACTTATCACGTAGCAGCATTCTCTGCAACACAAGTAGGAGTGGAACGAACTTAACACATTTTCTCAGAAAGTCAAGCAGACAGGCTCTTGTAGAAAAGGAAAAGATAGTCTGGTGCTTAAATGCACCAGGTGGGATGAAAAGGATTACATTCAGTTTCTAGTGCTGTGATATATTAGCAGGGTTTTTGGCAAGTCTTTAAATAACAAATTCACATTTTGATTCTCCATCTACAAGACAAGGAATGTAATTTGTTCTTTCTTTACGTGCCCTTATTCACATAAATTTAGTGCCATGGTTTAATCCCAGCCAGCAACCAAGCACCACACAGCCACTCGCTCACCCTCCCCGCCCAGTGGGATGGGGAGAGAATTGGAAAGGCAAAAGTAAGAAAACTCATGGGTTGAGATAAGAACAGTTGGATATAATTGGAATAAAATAAAATAAAATAAAATAAATTGTAATGAAAACAACAAAAAAGAGAGAGAGGAACAAAACCCAGGAAAAACAAATGATGCAACCACTCACCACCCACCGACTGACACCCACCCAAGTCCCCAAGCAGTGATCGCTGCCCCCGCCCCTGGCCAACTCCCCCCAGTTTATGTACTGAGCATGACATCACATGGTATGGAATATCCCTTTGGCCAGGTTGGGTCAGCTAACACTGCTTAGCAACAACTAAAACATCAGTGTGTTATCACATTATTCTCATACTAAATCCAAAACACAGCACTGTACCAGCTACCAGGAGGAAAATTAACTCTGTCCCAGCCGGAACCAGGACATTTGGACCAAAAGTTCTTTGGGGAAAGAAACTGCCTTTAATACGAGTATGAAGAGTTTCCTACAGTAAGGGACCTCCCAAGCAGTTTCATTTAAAAAAAAAAAAAAAAAAATCAAACAAAGTTACTGCTCAGACCATGCTCACACTGTATGTTGCCACGTTAAAGAGCTCTTGTCAGTCTTTCAAAACCAGTCAGCTACAGAACACTACAGAAAGCTCAAATTAAGAGAGGACTGCATGGACCCATAAAAGATGCCTGTTCCATCCTGCAGGGAATTTACACTACAAACCTGCTTTTTACAATGCTGTACTTTTAACGTCCCATATTCATCTATTAATGTCTTCCAAAAGAGATGCTTCTCTTCAGAAGCAATTAAGCATTTTTTTTTTAATTAGCAAGCTTGCAAAGCTTGCAGTGGGCCAGCATCTGATCTCAAAGTCAGGCCAAACACAATCCTATTCATATAGCAGCACCTGAAAATAGATTTGCAGATCAAACTGTCTCATCAGTTAGGTGTGCAAACTCCATAATCGACCAGTTAATGCCTTATAATGTGCTACCATCTTTGATTAATGGCATCCACAAGTATTACTGCTGAAATCATTCAACAATATCACTAATGCTAAATACATTATAGAACACAGATCACTTTCCCAATATTAGCATGCCTATAGGATTAGAATGTTGTAAATGCTTTTATTAAAGAATTATATTTATGGTTTCAAATATTTAAGGAGCACAGGTAGAGATAGGAGTGGTGGCATTTTTAAATGCTGATTTCAGCTATAAAATTGACAGGAATGCACAAGATTTTTCAATAGGTCACTGGTATAGCCAAAGAACGTGCTCCAACTCCTTGCACCACAGATGAGGCTGTGACTATCTCACCAGCTAAAAATGAGCATTTTAGATTGGAAAGATCATGGATAAACATCTATTTTTCTTATTAACTTATCCATTTCCTTTTTTTAATTTATATTCTTTTTCTAAATAGTTTCAACTTCATTGTTTGCACATTACTGAAACAAGACCTCTTCAATATCCACCGGTTTGCTGAAGATGTTAAAGCGTTTGTCTGTGGCCAGCCTCTTGGTAACATCCCTGAGAAACAACCGCAGCTCTCTCAATGTGTTCTCTTCCTGGTCCTCCATTCGCTGTTTTTCTGCTTCTGACAGCTCACGGGCAGGACATGGCAGTGCAAGAGGAAGAACTTCCAGAGCACGAAGAGCTAGGGAAAAAACAAGAAGTCAGACAATGGAAATATTAACAACATAGTGGCTCTTGGGATTATGCCACTCCAAATTTCATTATATATTTAATCTGCCTCATTGATTTATCACTGCATCCTTAACCCCACAGCTCTCCATTTTCCAAAACTGGTAACTGTAATGCACAAAATTTATTCTGGGCACTGATTAACACTGTCAAATGCTAATTACACTAACTGTCATTTACCCACACCTTTTGAAAAAGGAAAATATCACGAGAAAACATTCAGATCACATTATTATTGGTTTTATTGTAACTTAGTTTACCAGCCTGTTTCCTTCTTGGTGGGGGCATTGCTGCCTCATCAAGAATTAACCCTTTGAAAAATCGCAATCTGTCTTCTTCACTTGGTCTTTGAATATAAAAAACCTCTTCATACTGGATTCTGAAAATACATTTCACCTAAAAAACAAAAAAGCCATATGAAAATTGAGCCCCCAAAAATACATGATTAATGACCGTATTAAAACACTAGTCACAAACTTTTCAAAATTAGCCACAGGAGAGAAGATAGTAAATTCTACCCAAAGCTGTGTACACAGCCTAGGAAAAACAACTGCTTGTACTTCTCACTGAATTTTCTGTAACTAAACTTGCAGTATCCCATGATCCTAACAGTGGCCATCTCTGCAGTGAAGAGGAGAACGGGCAGGAGAAAAAAAAAAATCAAAGAAAATGTTGAGGAAAAAAACAAGAACTCCCCTCCCCCATCCTGAACCTCAGAGGATATAAAGCTAAAGGTTAGGCCTTGAGACTAAATCTGCATTTAATTACACTGGAGTAATTTGTCAAAATGAACAACTGACAAAATGAACAATTTTGTCTTCTCAGCAAAGTAGCATGGCAATTATGAAAATTGGTAATATGGATGTACATCCCTCATCAAAGAAAATGACAAACATTTAATTAATATTGTATTTTCAGTTTGACATATTTTAAATTAAGTTAGAAAACCAGTGCAAAACAGAATGTTTTTACATGATCAAAACATTCTGAAGAGGCACATACCTCCCTAACAACGCCTCCTTCCACAAGAAACTTACCTCTTCAGGCAATTCACTATACATGGACTCAGAGGTAGACAGTAGAAATATAGGGGAGAAAGATGGTATATCTTGCAGCAAAGTTAGAAAAGTAGCTCTCACAGTTTCACTGACAGCTTCCCACCAATCACCAATATGAGGCATGTAAACAATACTTGGTACTGTTCTTCGAGCTTCACGAAAGATCTAATTAAAAGAAACAGTGGTATTTAAACTAAGAAACTAATTGTTATTATCACTTGTGAGTAATAAAATTCTTGTGGAGTAGGAAATGACTCATGTTTGTGGCATTTGATATACAAATGCTCCAGTAAAATAAAATTATCTAATGATAAAGGCTTTCTAAACAAGTGTTTGTGACTGTTAGCTGTATCATTCAATTATTTTACATCAATGTGCTAGGGAGACTACAAAACAACTACTTGTCATGTAAGTTTTAAAAACTTGCTAAGACTGAACAATCAAGATGAAAATTAAACTGGTTTGCAATCCATGAAAAATCCACCATAAAGTGTTTTGAAACCTAAAACATTTTAAACTAAGTAAATGAACCTAGAACTACAGCAAACCAATTCATACACAAGTTAATAAAATGAAAATCAGGAACCGAATACCCAGATTAAGCTTACTTGACATTAGGTATGTGACTGAGGGGGCAAGTTAAAAATGTAATTACTCTCACGAGTCAGCAGAGAGATCTCTATCACCCTCTAGAGACCCCTTTCTTTTAAACATGAAAATAGAAGGAGCCTATGAAAACCTGGCTTTTAAATTACATTCCAGTTAGCTGCCTTTATATTGATGCAACTATTCCTGTTCCAGAATTACATAATTTACTCATTACAAGAGAATCTGTAATGTCACCTGTGCACACGATTCTTCAGGCGTTTTGGCACTGACTGAATAAAGTGCTGGCAGATCTAGCCTGTGTACAGAGAATTTTTCAAGAGTGTGCAATAGTGCTGGAGCAAGGTGCGAAGTCTGACCCGAACCTCTCTCTCCAGATAGCAGTAATCTTGGTCTGTAAGAGGTTGGCTGGTGATAAGCTGACCTGCAGCAACACAACAGTTACAAAATACAATTAACATGCTGATGTTATTAATGGATGGATATATAAAATAAGATTTTTTTAGAATCCAAAAGACCTTCAGTAATGGATAATAGTTTCCTACAACAGCCTTAAAAGAGTCAACTAACTCTAGTATACCTCAACACTACTCCAAGTCTCAATAACCCGAGCTTTATCTATTCTTTGATTTCACAATTTAATTCAAACTCATCTGTGCAAAGCTATGCATATATTATATTCATGAAAACTTTGATTATAAGCAGTTTATTTAAAAACAATTCCTTGATCACATAAAAAGACTTAATGGACTTCCAGTGAAGATACCTATTTAATCATGTCTAGTTCAGTCCTAACTACCAAAGCATCTCTTCAGCAGCCTCAGGAATCCCAGGTCAATACATTCATCCCTTAAAGTGCTACCCAGGATTTCCCAGAACCACCTAACATTTCAATACTTTGTTTGTTTAAGAAATAGGACCTGAAGTAGGATTGAATAAAATCACTATTCATCTTCTATTTTAGCATATTCATGACACTTCTATTTAGTAGATTTCCAGACAGAAGAAAGATTTTAAAGGAAAAACTGCAACGGTAAAGTTATTTTTTGTTTTCATTGTTGAGAAGAAATCCTAAAGAGTCCATACAAGGATTTTGGGGGGTTTTGTTTGTTTGTTTTGGGTTTTTTTGCCCTGTTTTGGAGACGAGTGAGACATGAAGAGAGAAGCATTAGGTTTTTCCATTAAAAGTATTTTCCATTTATAGAAAATTGATTATGAAACAAGAAAGTTTTTTAATTAATTTGCATTTTCTCTCATTAAGGCATTTTCATCTGCACATCAATCAGCTCAGGCAGTGAAACAAGACTGGCTGGTTTTATTTCAGGTTAAATATTTTGTAACAGCTATGAAGCTGACCTTTGGCTTTTCAGTTCTGCTGGTGGAGGTTACACACACACAGATAGCAATCAAAAATGCTCAGAAAGACAGATTAAGGGAGGCTTACATACTTTACAAAAATAAACATACTCTTCAAGATTATTTTCTTTAGACACACATCCACACAAACATATATTGTTGTTTTGGTTTTGGGTTCCCCCTCCCGCCCTCACAACAAAAGCTTAAGTTCGGCATTAAAATACTTGACTATGTACCTCAAACTATTTGAACTTAAATCCCTAAGCTTAGATTTCCATAAATGCTGTTCTGGCATCACTCTTTAGCACAAAACTTTTAGCAGTCTTCCACAAGATGGCTCTACTAAACAGTACTACTACTGAACAGTTTTCCTAACCTCATTTTCTTTATTTAGCAAACTCCCTGCAGAACCCATCACATAAAGTAGTCTAAAACTATTCTTAATACAAAACAAAGAAATGTTAGTTTATTATTGTTAATTACTGTAACCAGTCCAATTCATACAAGACTCTTCCAAATTTCACACACTTTCTAAATTCCCATTTTCCTGACATTTTCCATGAAAAGCAATGAAAAAAATGTTAGAAATGCTGAATGCATTAATTATATAATGCATCCAAACAGCTGCATATACTGAAGCTCAACAATACTTTAGACCAAGAAAAAGCAAACAATCCCTCCAAAATATTCCTACATACCTCTCTTCCCAGTTCTTAATCTTTCAAATCAAAATGCCTTGTTACAATTAAGAATTGCTGTTAACATCCTTACTTCTAAGCTACACCTGTCTGTTGCAACATATTTCTGATTACTGTGTCTAGGATGTGGCCTTTCCTAAGACCATTCACACATCTAAAACTCTTGTCCATACACTTACATGTTTCTATTGCAGAACACCATTGCCACCACAAAGCAAAAGATCATCTTTGTTACCTCTCCTGATGTAAGAATTTCCTGGGTTTATCTATCTGGTTATATGCATTTAGAGAAACACTCACATTGTAAAATGAAGGTAGGGTTTATGTATAGCAGCTGATGACTGTTTCTTTGGTGATCCTGAGTGACAGCTCGTCTCAAAAATTGATGAAGCATTCTCATCTTCACTATCATCTAGTATTAGACTTGGTACATCTGTTCCAAGAAATATATTAATTAGAACCTTATCACTTCTAAGTACATGCACAAGCAAGAAAAGACATTACTATTTTCTTCCTGTAAATTATAACACATTTTCAAATGTAGAAAAAATGAATTAAAACTGTCTAAATATCAGAACACAGAATAGTAAGTACTTATTACTTCAAAAACCAAAACAAAGTAAATATTGTAGAAGTCTAATCATAATTACAATTTTTTTTTTAAACCATCAAGCAGAAAAACTTCACGACTACAAGAAATGTTTAACTTGTTATGAAATGCTTCCTTTCGTTTTATTTCACAGCTAGAGGCTTTTCAAGGATAAAGTTATAAAATCTGTAATTCCTCAGACTACATAGAATTTTGTACTTATTTATTTGTTCTAAGTGCCCAAATTTTTACAGGTACACTTCTTCCAAAATTATTCTCAGCACGACTACCTAGATAATGTATATTTTTATGAAGAATTGTTTTCCACCCTCTGATAATCTGCCAAAGAATATCAAATTACTTTTTATCAAAATCAGTTCAATTCATTCCACGTTCATATACTATACCTTAATCTATTTTAATTTCTTTGCTAATATAGTAGCATAATGAACTGAGTACTTTCTATATAGACATTCAGAAACAAAAAGCTAAAAGACTGATTACATTCAAAAGACAGACTGCAGGGACAAACAACTGCCAAAAATACAAATATGGCACTAAACCAAAACCACCAGTTGACAACTGAAAATCAGGTACAGCTAAATTAGCTACCAGAGCTGCAACGGGATTAAGAGTAGACTGCTGCAATTTGATAATGGGAAATAAACTGCTACAAGATCTTTATTTGGCCCAGGAAAAGAGTTTAGTTGATGTTACCCTAAGCAAACCACTCATTCTCATTCCCATAGAGAAATCAGTCTGCCACAATGGGATGAAAACGGTCACAGCCACTCAGCTGTACAGTAAGAGCAGTGCAGAAGCCAGGTCTCCTGAGGAACAAAACACTCTGTGATGGATGGGCAGCATTTCTGAGAGCAGCCCAGAGTCATTGCAGCACACTGCTGCTCAGGGCAAACACCGGACCTCCTAACAGTAGCTCAAGTTGGCCACAGCTACTTAGAAAAATGGATTGCTGTGAAATAAAAGTGTGAAATACAGAGAGATCTAAGTGTTATTCTCAAACATACGACCCACCACACGATTTGCCTGATTTACATGAAGCCATGGCACAGGTACTGCTACGCTGATTAGAAACCACTACCATGGGACAAAAGACTCAACTTCAAGGCAGCATTAAGCATTGGATGGAGATGCCATCTAAGGGCTATGCATCTAGACATACGATCCCAGGAAAAATTGATAAGAGACAGCAAAGGTTCCCTTAGCTGGCTGTGTGATTAAGAAACTGGATTCAGAGTAGGCTGGGCAGGAATAACATTCTGCTGGTATGGGATGAGGATGTGTCCTCATCACACCCTTGGCAAGGCATGATGCAGTCACACACCTGACAATCATTCCTCAGGGGGCAAAGATAAAAAAGGCCTGCAGACCCCAAACCAGTGGCCAAAAGCTAGTCCATAGCAAGAAAAAGCAGGTCAAAAACTGCTGGACATTCAGCTCTGGGCAAGGATAGAGGCCTTGAAATCAGCTGGACACAGGCCTCCTAATTCTTGGCTCACTGCAGTCCCTAAACAGGCAGAATTTTTGTTATACCAAATGTAGACCCATAGGGTATGTCCTATGCTCATGCACTGGACACAGCTTTTCCTTCCTAAAAAATGTAATTATTAAAAAAGTCAGCCCATCTTTTAATCCCAAGCAGCAAGCCTCAGTGACATCGCTTGAGCATCTGAGTCACTGAATTACGAGAAACAGGAATCATTAGTGAACTGCAAAGACATGTAGAAAACTAGATTTGCAGACTGTAAGTACACCAGTAAGCATCTGCCGTATACCTAGCTCTGAATTCAAGAAAAACTGAAGCCCTAATGTGTAATCTACATTTAAATTTAAAATAATTGTATGTGAAAGTGGATTTTGCTGTTTTTAACACAGATTAAGCTTACTATGCAGTATTTTCTTGGGTTTAAGGGAGTAAGAAGAAAAACTAAGGTACAGAAGAAACTTCAAAAAACAACTTAGTTCTTCTATCTTCAAAATCAATTATCTACAAACATTTAAAAGTAACCATAGCAGCACAATTATCTAGTAAAACTACTATTTAACCCAATGAATGCTTCCAACCTCACTTTGTTAGCAATAACGAGCAGAAATAAATAGGAATGTAAAGAATGTAACCAAAGAAATTATTCTGAACTAGAACTTTACAACAAACACAGGGACACCTAATTCACTTCTTCAGCAATAATGACAACCTCTAAATCAGGCATTACCAACAGGTTAACAGTATACAAAGAGACTTAAGCATCTTAAACAACTTTGGTTACAAGAGCCTAGTATGATCAGGGGAGCCTAATACGATCTAACTGCAGCTGCAAGCCAGCTCACTTCCCCCTACCCACCACCACATGCTCCCAGGCCCCATCTCGTGCCAACTCCAACACTTGTTAAAACCTCCAGCTATCCCACAGTCAGCAGAAAACTAACCCGGCAAAAATACATCAATTTTGGATGAGTTTGCTGGCTAAAATGGTTTAACAAAGGGCCTGACGTAGTAAAGTAAGTGCAAGGGATTGAGCAAAAATGCACAGCTGGGCTGGAGGAACTGCAGCAGCCAGCACAAGGATCAGCTTAAGCTGCCTGGCCTGCAGTCTGAAAGCACGCTCTGGAATAGGAATGAAGAGAAAGTCATGGCTGTCACAGATTTCCTTTAATGACTGGGCTATTTTCAAGTTAATCACACACAACCACAAGTACTGTTTACATGGAGGGGGATGGTGATCCCAGATAAGAATGGTAGAAAATAGTATGCCAGAATAAGTAGGTCTCATACTATTAACTTTGAAGAAATGACCAGGGTAACTATTAAAGTATGTCTCAGCAAACAGCTGGGTAAAAAAAAACCCAGCACCTATTGACTCACTGCCAGTCAAAACAGCCAGTCACATTCCTTCTTATTCCCTGCTTCCTCAATGCACTCACATTGCTCCAATTGTAGCAGGGTTCTGGCATACATCTGACCCCTTAGTGAGTTGATTTTGCTTGCTAATTTGGCAATAAGCCAACTTGACAAAACAGCAAATACTTCTCCACTTACTAAGCCAGCAGAATCAACTCAGAGGATCAGGACTGCATCAGGCCAGTTCAAGGGGAGGGAAGCCTCAGGACTTTCTCCTTAACCAGCAGATGACCATTTACATAGGTTCAGGTATCTCAGCTAACCACAGCCTCACCTGCTGAGCTGCAAGCTCCCCATAGCACTCTGCAGCCTGCTTCTGCGCCATCAACAAGCAAAGGATCGGGGACAGCTAATTGACACTCAGGACAGGAGCACCAATTTCAGGTCGTAACACACTGAGCAACATTATCTCACTATTTTCTTTTGTTCTGCCATCTGATTATGCCCCATTATTGCTCATATTTAATTTGTAAATTACTTGGGGATTCTCCTTTTTTCGGATGGCACTCAAACCTATGGGATCTTGGTCTATATAGGTCAGTTTATTAAATCCCACAGCAACTTTGAATCAGCAAAAATAATTATGCAACATCCAAGCAAATTGTATTTAGGTACTAACAACACTGAACCAAATACACATCAGATTTAAGGCTAGCAATACAAGAAAGCCAGGTGAAATATTTCCAAATTGCAACAGCATTTGCAAAAAATTCTCCAAACCACATACCTTCACTTTTGTCACCCTGGCTAAATTCAGCATGAGGAAATACTTTGTGTAAAACCTCAAGAAGGTTAGTGAAGGTACGTTCCAACAGTGGTCTGATCACAGGAGATAACGCATGTCCTGAAGATGTCACGGCACGTTGGGAAGCAGGCACAATATTCTGCATTGCATGATAAAAATCCTGTGCGCTGAGAACTACTGAAGAAACATCAAGCTGTAGTTTCTGACTGCTCACATAAATCTGGGGATAGCGTCGTCTCAGGGCAATCAAGGCAGCCTCAGTGCAAAGTGCTTTTATGTCAGCTCCACAGTACCCTAGTGCACACAAAAACAAAAATATCTTCCATGAAATAGCATTGCTGTGCTACATATATTTCAAACATGCCTAAAGCTAAAACAAATCAGTAATACTTAATTGTCAAGGTCCACAAAGCATCTGCTAAAAGGTATCAGGTCATAATCCAGTGCCAGTGTTGCGTACCAAGAAATTACGTACAGGTATATTGAAATACAGTAAGAAATGAATTCCACATTGAGATTATAATAACTTACGTTTACACTATATAGTGCGATATATAGCGTATTTTCAGCCCAGGGTTATAGGTCTGTCATTGTTCTTTCTTTTTCCTTAACATTATCTAAAGTACGTGTGCAATTTTAACAGGCTAGCCCCTCTCCTCCTTTTTTACTTTAATATGTCCACATGAATCTATTTTTTAATAGCAAAGTAATTTTGTAATACTGGATGAACATCACCAACTTTAAACTTTTACAGACTGAGAAAATGAGCAGTATAAAGAAAAATGTTTCATGAGTAGAATATGGAAGGGATGAAATCTGTGTTAAAAAAGCATACTGTGGACTCTTGGAAAAATGTGAACTTTTACTATCAAGAAAAATGTTTCAGACTTTAAATTAGAGTTTCATAATTTTACTAATATAACTGAAAGAGTAGAAAAACTATTAAAAAGCATTAGAATTTTAATTTAGCCTAGCTTTGTAAATATCTACAGGTGGCTACCTATAATTGCTTAATCATCATTACTGAAAAACACAGATCTGATAATTATGAAATACTGAGAGACTTAATACTTGTGTCTTTTGCAGTACTAATGGTTTGGGGTTTTCCCCCGAGCTAGAAATTAGATTTAAAATTTTTCCATCTCTCTCAGCAAAAGACATTAATATGCCACTGTATTTTGTAGCACCATCTTTCAAAAAATGTAAAACATTATTCCAGTGGGAAAACTCTTTTAGAGAATTATAGTCACTATAGGAAAACGTGTTGCACTGAGGTATTGCCACATAAAAGTTCATGGTTTATGGTTCATGGTAGAAGCTAATTAATTGATTCTTTAGTTAAATTATTCTCAGTCAACTTTTTTTTAACCAGACTTCCTCCTCCCCACCAGGTCTTACACCATTTGCACCTTTCTACTCTATTTTTGTATTGGTCTTTTGGCAGCACCAAATCCCAAAACTGAAGCCGCCTTGTTTCTCTCTCTTTATCCTCTGATGTTCTTTCAATGCTGCTGGCACACATATTTTTACAAGATCCATACAGCAACAAGGAACAAAGCTGATTCCATACACAAAGTTGAAAAATAAAAAAGGAAGCAATTAATACGGAAGACAGACAATTTTCCATCCCCATCTTTCAGATATATAAATTTGGGGGATAATAATAAGAGATACCGACTTTTCAGCTATAAAGATGACTTAAATTGGCTGAGACTTCAAATTCCACACGAGTTTCTCATATATACTTGAAAATAATTTTTAAAAAGAAAAAAAAACCCAGATGGAAGATCACCATAAATATCAGACTCCTTCCGCAACTTTTAAACTAAGCTTTCCAATTTTATGAAAAGGTTAGTAGCTATAATTGTGTAAACTTGATGAGCACACACTGTGACTGTTATCTAAAAAGTATGTAGCAATTCACACTCACAAGTTACCTTGAAATAAATACACGTGACATTTGAAATATGTTCAAATACATCCAGTATATTAATCAATAGGCAACTAATTATTTTCAGCACTAAGTTTTGTTTGGTTTTTTTTAACTAACCCCCATCATGAAATCAAAACCATGCCAGCACACTCCATCAACCATGTGAACCCATTGGACAGTAGCTACAGGTACATCAGAGAAATCAAAACCAAGGTTTTGCCTCAAAATTCTGCTTTGTTCTTTCAATATCAGCTATCAAATTCCATTTAAATTGGTCCACTTCTCATCTAACAAGCATACTGGATTAAACAAAAAATTTTGGGGGGCACTAAACCAAAGCTTAAATCAAAGATGTGCTAGAGATATATAGCACCCTGAATGCCTGTCACCTTAAAAACTAGTTAGGTATCTTTGCGACAAAAGATTCAGCAGCTCAGGAGCTATATCCTTTCCAATTTTTCTATTAATAAATGCTGTAGTACCACTTTCTAACAGTCATTTTAATCACCGCTTGTACATCTCCAAAGAATTGCAAAATTAGGAAATAATAGCCTGTAGCCTATTTTTAAAATTAAATTCTCAGGTGATCAGATACACAATTAGTCTCCATTTCTACTTTTCATTTCTCAGGAGCAATTACATTTGAAGACTAATAATTGGTGTCTCTTTTTGAGGGACTCTCTTGTGCATACTGTACATCCATTTCAGTGACAGGAAAACTGCAAAAATCCTGTATCTTGAGAAATATTAAAGAGCTTTTTTATTTCTAAGTAAATGCACACTGATTAAGAGGAAGAAAAACATGAGTAAAGCATTGTCAAAGCAAAAGAAAATGTATCATGCCAACAATAAATAACCTGAATTTATTTTTGCCCAAATTGACACTATAATATAAAATCAAGGTTCAGTGCATTTGCTCCCATTTTTGAAGCATCTCACAAAGGATGTTCAGTTTGGCAGGCAAAACGTACTGGCACACCTTAGCTTAGCACAAAACAAGTATTCTTGCCAAGTAGCTCATTTTGTTCTACCCATCACCACCACACTCTGCTAAACATTTTTGAAGTACAACTTTCAAAGAGCAGGGCAGCAAACAAGTAGATTCCCATGTAGGTTTCCAAAGAACGCACTTTGATCACTGAAATTTTGAAGCCGTACTCTTCCACCTCTACTGTGCAGAAATTATGTCCTCTTTAAAATTTCTTCTGCCTAATATGCACCCCAAAAACCTACAACAAACTGCTGCTGAACTGGGTGAAATGATTAGGCAAACAATCTTGACCACTTCTTCCAATTTATGTCATGCAACTGCCTACAACTCCTGAAATGGACTACAGGGAAAGGGAGTTAGCGACCAACTCAGCATGATGACAGAAGTGAAAAATAACGTTTTTTTAAGAAACTGTGAAAAACATGAACGCTAATGCCAAAACTTCCCCCTCCATCATTACATTAGGATGGGAAAGAAAAATCTAACAAGATATCATTTTGCCACAAAATGCTCCTGCAATAATAAGCACAGAATAGGAGTATTTTTAACAAGCATCTTGAGCATGATGATTTGCTTCTTTCCAATTCTATTTAACTTTATTTAAATAACCCTTATTACATTGTAAAAAGATTCATCTGCAAGGTGACAGATGGAGGAATTCACACTTTTTCAGTTGCTAATATGTTTTGTTTCCTACAAGACTAAGTTAATAAGTAACAGTCTCTCTACCTACAGAAAGTTATCATTCAGAACAATGTAGTAAGCACAAGAGATAAGAAAGGATTTATAAAGTTCAGGATATCTGAGGCCCATCTCCAGTAAGGAGAAAAAAAACATAGTAATTACTTGTGTTTATGGAAGGTACTAATAAGACATCAGTGTGTGGTCTTCTGAGCAACTCCATGCTCTCCCCAAGCTGCTTCACTTTGTCTCACACACGTTGCAGTCATGTGGCCTTTCAGTGAAGTGGGTTCTTTAAATCTCACATGGACAGAAATCCCCAAAAGGGTATGTAATCCATAACACCTGGGACAAAAATCAACCCTCAGGAAACAACCTATTTTTTGCAAGTCCTAGGGCTTTTCCCTTCTAATTTCTTTATAATTACACCCCTGGATCTTAAAAAGTTCTGAGTTGCACGTACACCTGCTTCCCCAAAGTCATTTACTTTGGTAGTATTTCAGCAGTTTTCTTCATTAGGATCCATACGCTTGTAGTTAAGTGTTGCCAAGTTTGCTGAACTGGAGAGAGGTATAAACCATGCTGTGCGAAAAGCCTGTGGAGCCTAGGCAGCTTTTACTTGGGGAAGAGGGGCTATTGGTTGGGGGTAGGGGGAGGGGGGGTTGTTTTTAAAGAAAACCTGCGCACAGGAGGAAATACCAGACTGGTATATACCGTATCAATGTGACAAGTGTGCCAATGAGTCCAATTTGCAATGGCCACAAAGAAGCTGGAATCTCTGTTCAAATAATTAGTTGCTGCAGATTTCACTTATAGAAATGATGAGGCAATCTCAAGACGAAGAAGATAAACCAGTCTTACTTCAGCTGTTTTAAAAAGTCCTTGTAATAGTCAAAAGGTTTTAGTGTTGGATGTATGGAAACATTTAAATTCCAAGATACAGAATGGAGACAATCAAGTGCACAGTAGTTGGACAGTAGGAAAGCCAAAGAAAACAGAAAAGAGTATTTCTTTTTGTTAGCTGACTTTTCCACAGAACTGACAGGCTTTACTGAGCACAAAGAACGTCTTCCAATCAAAGCTACAAACGGCTTTCCCTATGGTCTGAAATTTTAAAATACATAATTGTGTTCTCAACGCAAAAATATGGTGGATTTTCAAAGAAACAACTGGGTTTTATACCATCCATTCCCCTCTCTCCCACTAAGCAGCACCACGTCTTTCCACAAATCAAGCAGAATTTACATGAAATGGGTTGGCACATGCTGTCTTATACCCGGCAAAGCTTAAACTGGAGTTTGCTGGATAGTTATGTTTTCTCCTCACCAGAAGATGTTGAGGTCTTTGTGCATCAAAAGCGGAGGTATGCTGCTTCGATGATAGATGTCCCTGTGGATGAAGAGGATAATTCGGATGTACTGTAGCTGACTGAATGGACTGATGTTCAATTTAAAGTTCTTATTTCTCTGATGATGGATTCCAATGCACAGATATTTGAGACTGTCCTTTTTCTGAGAACTTCAGTGCTTGTCCAAGCAGATGACTGACAGAGGATGTATCTTTGCATGACAAATTGTTGAGGAGAGATTGTGGTGTGTGTTTTAGGGTCATTTCCTCTGTTAAGTTCACTATAAAAACATTTGGGTTTATTTCTGATTAGCTTTTAAGCAGCAGGTTTATCTTGAACAACCATCCTCCATTCAGTACAGCAGGTCTTTGGGCGTTCCAAAGGTATATTTAATGTTCTCATGGTGTGGTGCTTTTTTCCCCCCCTGCCTATATCTACACTTTGGGGCTGTTCTGTGCTAGCAATCTGGAAAAAAATTCACCTTTAGAAAGGCTGGTTAGTTTGTTGGATTTCTGTCAGAGGAGAGCATGCCAGTCAGTAAAAATGGAAAAAAAAACCCAACCAAATACTGATTCCCCCCCCCCCAAAAACATGAAAAAAAAACCCCCAACCAAATACTGATTCCCTCCCCCCCCCCCCCCCAATTAGCAAAAGAAAACACCCCACTCACATCTCCCTATCTCTTCTGGAATATACTATTTTAATGGGAAGTCTACCTAAAGATTCCAATTCCCACTTCATACTGCTTCTCTTTCAGGGTATGCATCCTATATAAGGACAGTGATGTTACAGAAAGGAAACATGATTGTATTTTCAAACAACTACTAGCTACTCATCTCGTGTTTTAGTAAGACAGAAGCATATGTTGTTATTCCAAAAGAAGAATGTTGTTGAAAGTACAGAAGTTTAGAAAGGTAAAAATAATAAAATATCCTGATACATTTAACATACTTTCAAAGTTTTACACAGAAGAGAAAGCATCTATAGTAAAAGTACTAATACCATAACACTCACCAACACATTTTTCAGCTAGTTCTCCTAAGAAAGGATCTGATAATTTGGGGTTCCAATCCCTGGTATGAATTTGTAAAATGTGCTTTCGTGCCTGATTTAAAAAAAAAAAAGAAAAAAAAGAAAAAAAAGATCAAAATTAGCAAGCCAAATCCATGTCATAATATTTTAGACAAAAATACTATTTACTCATGTGAATATAGTTATTTTACCTGTTTTGACATGTCACTGAGACGTGTAAAATAGCACTCAAAAGTCTCTCAAGAGCAAAGGTTTTCCCTTCTTTTTTAATTTCATATATAAGCAGTAATTTTTTCAGTATACCAGTTACACATTTTAATTGCTGTTTAATCAACAGCATTATTATACATAAACTGATCAAAACTCATGTTCTATGAGGAATTATCATAATTTCATAATTTAATTTTTAATTGCTGCACCTATGATTAACAGCTTCTACTGTCAAATGCCTCACCAATTAATTTATTGCTGAGTAGCACAGTACATACACAGGAATTCCAAAACTACTTCATTTTAAAATTCTATAGAATCCAAATACACCTATCAATATGCAAAGTAAATTTAATTTTAAATATAAATTCATGAAATATTATGCTGAGTTTATAGACGTCTAGAACAAGGAACTGAAATGTTCCTGTTGCCAGTGTAACAACGTCTGGCTTTGCATGTATAATTTTTATGTGCTTAGCAGTCTACATGATAAAGCAGCTATTTTCTCTTACCATAACTTCCAAACCCCCAACAGTTAGGGTTCATTATACAAACCCATACAAAACCACAGTTTTTAGATAAGCAATTTAGTTTAATGCGAACAATTTACCTCTCTGTTTAGTTTTAACTATATTCTGAAGATCTGAAGTTCAATACAACTTTATGTATACAGTGTTTTTACTAAAAATGTCTTCCTAAAATTAAACATTCTTACAAGTAAGAATGCATATTTTTATTTCATAAGCTTGGTTGTCAGGCATTCAAATGTTTAATATACTATAAATGTTTATTAATAAATCTCCTTTGTAAGTTTTACCTTTTGATCAGGCAAGTTGAAAAGAAATTCCCTGTCAAAGCGACCAGGTCTCCTGAGTGCAGGATCTATAGAATCCAGTCTGTTTGTAGCACCAATTACAACTATTTCACCTCTATTATCCAGTCCATCCATGAGGGCAAGAAGAGTAGACACTATAGAGCTAAAAGAGGTTTTAAAAAAAAGAATGTATAGGGAACACTGCAAGAATGTTTACTTTTTCAACTGTAACATTCATAATTTCAAAGAAAAAAGCTAAATTAAAAAAACAGTTGCATAACTGTTTCAAGCCTCAAAGTAAGAAGGAACCTTTTGATATAATCTGTATTATACTTAATATTATGACTCCAGGAAGAAGGATTACATCAGTTTCAAACCTCCTTCTTTAAAAGTTTTGGGGAATGTGAGCTTAGGAAGCCATTTATTGCAGCTCTGAAAAGTTCTCTTCCATTAACAGTGTATGCATTGTCCTGTTTAGAGCAGTTGCAGCACCAGGCAGAAAAAAGGCGCATCAAGACAAAGCCACATGTTCCCACAACCTCCTAGTCTGCTGGCCCCAAAAATTCCCTCCTGTCCCCCTCAGTTGAGTGGAGGGAGATGCACACACAAATACCACCACCTATAAAATGATAGATACAAGTGCATTGCCATAAAAAGTGCAATAAAACTGAGACTGAAGGCAGCCAGGAAAAATTTCAGCCAGCCGTAAACGGTTGTAAAAAAATGTTTTGAAAAATGACACAATAGCAACTCGAGGTAAGTTTGCACATCACTCCATCCAGAATCAAAAGGGCAGGGGTGTCCAGCTCATTCACAGAACATTACAATTCGTCATTTCACAAGAAAATTTTTTTCAACTGTTTATTCTATTGGGCTGGTAACAGACAATCTGTTTACAGTACAAAACCAGCAACCAAAGTGAAGGCTGTGGAAATCTTGAAGTTAATAGTGTGGCTGAAGGGTAATCTCCACTACAACTCGATTCCCAGCAAATTAGTCTGCCTGAAGAACTGAGAAGATGACTTTCAACACCAAAAGCTCAACAATCTGTCCTTTCTAGTGTAAGTGGACTTAAGCAAAAGTAAAAACCTTACTTGGGAACTGAGTAAAATTACATTTAAGAGTTTACCAAGATTTTGTAGCATATACCAAGATAATGATAGCATATGAGAAATATTACCTGTGAATCTGATCTTGTCTACTAGAACGAACTGGAGCCAAGCCATCTATTTCATCAAAAAAGATTATAGAGGGTCTCATCAAGTATGCCTGATACAGAAAAACAATTGAATTCACTGTTAATTCATACTTTATCCATCAACATAGAAAACAGTTTGGTTTTATTACAAAGCATTAACATGCTAAACTAACACATATATTAAGAAACCTTTGTTAAAAAGTGTACAGACTGAAAACTGAATTTTCAACTACAGTACTGTTTCAAAGCAAAAAAGACTGCATTCTCCTTTGAATAAGCAAGATGGCACCAGTGTATCAGTTTTACTGTGTGTTGGAGAGATTTGAGACAAACTGAGACACCTTATACTCAGTTACAGAAAACGGTACCTTATCTGCTCACAACTTGTTTGTTTAGACATCTGTGTCTGAAAAGAGCTTTTGTTTGCGCAACTACATTTCACTGCTTTATGTGACGCTCTCTTCTGCCCATCATTTTCCAAGCCAGATAAGGATATTAAAATACACACACAGCAGATGCAATCCTGCATCCTCCTCTACATAGCATTTATCTTGAACATGCCAGCCAAATTCAACCTCGCTGATTTAAATATTTTTATCAATTTTTACTCAAACTACTCTGTCTGCTTCATTAATGGACAAATTGAGAGACTTCTTCCTCTCAGTTTTCAGAGCAAGAAAAACTGTTCTCAGCATTCTTCTATTTCTTCATCTAAATATGTAATTTGGACAAATCCTGCCTGATCTATGGAAACTTACAGGTATTTAGTTTCAATTGCAAATAAGTTTGGCTGCCTAGAACACAAAAAAAGACAACATACAGAGAAATTATATGAAAAATATGTATTTTCTTCTAACCTGATCAAAAAGGAGTCGAAGCTGACGTTCAGATTCACCAACCCACTTACTGAGACAGTCTGCTCCTTTCCTCATAAAGAAAGCCACCTTTTTGTCTCCTTGACTGCATTCATTAGCTAGAGCTCTAGCTACCAAGGTTTTACCTGTTCCAGGAGGACCATAGAATAAACAGCCCCTGAAGATAAATGGATCAACACAGTCACAAACTTATTTTATGTAACCTGAAAAACTCCAAGTCAAATTTTATAATGAAGACAGGGAGCCTGGAGAAGAAAGACTAAAGTTCTAGTATTATTATTTAGTGTATTCAACACGACTTCATAAAATCTAAGTTTGTTTTATGCTTTCAAATCAGTAAATCTTTGCTTTGTAGAGAACATTAATCAAAGGCATATGAAGCTCCCAAAGGATTGTTTTACACTAGTTAAATACCTCCTCAAGTATTAAATCTTAGGTACTACTTGAGTCAGTTTTTGTTACTTCTTTGGAGAGACATACTTCCTTTAAATGACAAAAATATCCCAAAAATTTTAATTTACTTAGATTATGTGTACCCATTTAAATCACACACCAAGATGCATGATTAATAAATATTAAAACCACCATCATTGAGATTACTTCTATAAAAGAAACATCAGCATTTAGCTTGATTTAGTAAAATATTTGATAACATAATGGGGAAAAAAGGCAAGGTACTACTTAACAGAACACTTGAGAATTCTTTCTTTGACCAAATCAGAAAGTTTACTTTCCTACCAGAAGAAAAATAAACTAGATTTTCGTAAGTCTTCATCCCGCTTTTACATTCTGATAGACAAGTGGGGTAGCAAACACGTAAGTCTATTGGAACTGTAAACACTTCAGGGAAAGAATCAATCTCCTATGTGTTTTCAAGTGTTTCATTCTTCAGAGCTTAATAAAATAAAAATACAATAATAAGAGTAAATACACCTACCTTGGTGGCTGAATTTTGAATTTTTCAAATATTTCTGGATAGAGAAGAGGAAACACTACCATTTCCTTAAGTGCAAGGATATGATGGCTCAAACCCCCTATACTATCAAAACGCACCTTAGAAAAAAAACAAAGCATACAAAGCATATATTGTGACAGCTTTCCACAAAAGTACCTTTACTTATAAAATAACATATTTGAAAACAAATTACAAACAACATCGCATTGATCAACAGTTCCCTGAATTTTGAAAGTGTAAAAAAAGTTTAGAAAGTCAGCTCCTGGTTGCCCACATGAGGTTTATCTGGTTCGCAAGTTAACTGTGCCAGGGATGCCTGGACTTCTATAGAGATCCAGCCTAAGTCTGAGAGCATTTTTAAGCTCAGGCACAGCATAACACAAATATAGTCAACGTACTTCTAGACAATGGTTCAGCCCTAGTAATAATTCAGCAGCTTCTGCACAACACACACCATAAGCTAATGTGCATCATTGTTTCTGAATAAGCACAGGACCCACATGGCTAGCACCGAGTTAACCAACCCAGGCAGCTGGTACTTCTGTTTTCTGCACTGCTCAGCGTATCCCAGTTTCTACTATTACAAGTAATCACAAACTGACTAAACAAAGAAATATAGTTGGGCAATTGATACTTTGGCTTATTTACGATACGTATGCAGCCTGTTGATTACCTACAGGCCACAAGCAAGTGTTTGTAGCCCAAAGGAATAAACAGACAACAGCTTTGGAAAAAATCAAAACAGACCAGTGAGCTTGTTATGAATTTACTTCAACTCTAATGAGAGGCAGTGGTGAATTCTGCTTATGAATAATTGGGGGAAGGAAAATAAAAAGTTTTAACAAAACCTACCGATTTATCAACAATCATAGGGTCAACATCAGCCAAACTTGCCCCAACTTTCACACGTTCTCGCAGAATTCCACTAGCTAAGTCTTCTGCTCTAAAGTTTAAAGGCAGGCATCTGTTCAACAACAAAGAAAACCCACCAAATAAATATTGTTGTGTTTCGATCATTTTGCTGGAATGGGAAGAACCAAGAGATTAAATGCCTTCTACTACCTAAAGAGATGACCTTCCTGGATTGATAAGGTAATCAAAACTAACCTTTTTATTGTGATAATTATTCTTGTATATCTGAAAGTTCCTTAAATATAAAGATAGTTTTATGCTTCCATACAGATATTTCAATCTGGAGAACTAGGCTGGACAGACTATTTTGATTAAACACAGAAGAAACAACGTTGACCAAAAGAACAGGACACTCTCCACTGGCAGTGATGAACTGCATAAGTTCAGTACAGTAAGAAAAGGATTAACAGTACAAGGAAAACAGATTTTAAAAAAATATAGCTCATTAGAGTCCAAAGAAAGGAAATAAAAATATTGTAGATCAGCCATAACTCACATCCACCTGTTCCAGCTTCTTAGTGTACACAATGAAGCTTTAAGCCCCTACACAGACATTACATCAGGTCAAATACACAGTTAAAGGGAGGAAAAAAGGTACCAGTAAGATACAGGTTACGCTTGGAACTACACTTTTGGTAGTTGTACATCTTTGGAACTCCTCAGGTTGGAATGGTGTGGCAGACAGGAAGAGACAGAAAAAGAAAGATGAGGAAACACTTATTTTTCTGTTCAGTTTTCCAACTAATGTATCTGTGGCAGTAAGTAAATTTACTGATACACCTTACGGATCTTCCACTTTTAGATAACTGGTGAATAAATGTAAGGTCAAAAAGATATGTGTTGGGTGTGTAGAACGCACACGTTATTACACAACAGGAGGAGAGAAGAATAAGAGCTAGCTTTGGGAGTACAACCAAACTAACTGGGACCAAGTAACACCAAGAATAAAAATTCATTTTAACCAACAGAAGTTGTTTGTCTTATAACCCAAATGAATCAAACAGATATTCTTATTTTTCCATCTTTTTATCACTATTGTTAATTATCTACTCATAAGACTTCAAAATCTATGTTAGCATGTAACCAGCAATCTTCTTACACTGTGTCTGCAGGTAATCACAGGTGGAATCAAAAAAGTCTGCAGAACTGATAGAACATTATAGAATAATTCTGCTTGTTTTCTGCTGAATAATAAAAATCAAACCCTCCTAAAGACCAAGGATGTTTTGATACCTATTTCTTGCTCTGGCCATGCTTTTAGATTTTCTTCTTTCAAAACGTTCTTCATCTGAAGATGTTGTATCACTGCTGTGAATGGCATGCTTCTTTCTCCTATTGAAGTGGCAAAATAAACATAAAACTCAGTCCTTTTTGCAGTAGAATGGCATGTTTTGATTCTTTTATAAAACAAAATTGAAACGGCAAGTACAGTACTGTTCAGGTTTAAGATGCATGCAAATTTTAGTTTTACTATCAAAATAATCTGGGAGGGGAACAACATCTTTTACTGTCACAGGGATATCCAATTTCAACATGAACATTACTAAAACAATAGATCCCCATAGGATATGTGGTCCTGTCCATGTTACCTCAGCAAGTGTGATTGAGTATTCAATCAATAAGCTGCTGAAGCTCATCAGACAGCAACTGTACTTAGGAAAGCTTCCAACCACTGTAGCCACCTCCAACATAACAGAATAATCAAGATCTCCTTACTCAGTTTCATGCTTCCCTTTAAATATTCTTTGAAAAAATTCAATACTTCCTAAAGCATATGGTCTCTTTTTATGAGGTCATTAATTCTGAACAGCAGAACAGTTTCACAAAATACCTGTACTGTAGTTTAACTTCTGATCTGAATCTAAGTAAAATTACTATTCAAAGTCTGCATGAACCATTTCTTATTTTAGTATGATGGTATTTCAGAAAACTGAGTATTTCAGAAATATTAGAGAACATACATTACATCATCTGTACAAAAAGGTGTTCGGTTTGGTATCAGTTTGAAAAAAGTCAGCACTTTTTTTGCATGAAAAAGTTGGCTACTAGTAAAAACTCATGTATTTTTAGTGAATATAGTGAGCTGCATCATTTGTATGAACATGATAACGTACTGACTAGCTGTTTTTTGCCAAAGGATAACATGGTCAGTCAGTTTTACTGTTCGATGACCAAAAATTAGATATATTTAAAAACATATCAAAGAGAATATCATGCAATTAGGAAGAATTTTTATGACAGTGTCCTGACAAGAAGGGATAAGATGAGAGTGGAGCAATCGGCATGCTAAAACTGAACGGATAACAGCTTTCACACTCTTTACGTCTTACTAGCAAGTACAAGTCCTGAGATAACCCAACAAAATGTCATATGCACTTTAAGCAAAAAGAAAAAAAGCTCTTCAAAATTAAATGTTTTTATTTATATTTCAAAGAAACTTGTAGAATCCTAAGATTCTGCTGTTGTTTTATTTACTTTTCATATTTTCACTCTGGAATTAAAATGAGCAATAAGAAGACGAGAGTTTCAGCTGAGACTAGCATTTGTTTACTTGGATTCTGTTCATGCACAGATTTATCTTTTTGAAGTTTTGAGTAAGTTTATTTTTCAAAAAATGTATTAAGCTCTGATCTCATCTATTTTGTTAAGTAAAGCCTATCGACAGTTTTCAAGACAACTTGGCGTATTCCAGACTTTTTTGACACAAAAGGTAAGACTCAAAAATGATGCTTGGTAAATATTTTATTAAATTTTTAGTATTACTTGGATGAAACTTGAACTGAAAGAAAACAAAAAACGTTACCTTGATTTGTTTATTTTTGTAGTATAGAAAGGGGATATTTGTTAAACTGCTGCTTTGGATTGAAACACTAAATATACGCCCTTACAGAAAAAGCTACAGTGTGCAACGTGCAATTCTCTTTCCAGTACCTGCAGCACACTTGTTTCCATTCTGTTTATCAGAAAGCTTCTACTGGTGTTATGAAGTGCTATGAAATTCATTCCTGTATGCTGATGAAGGTCTGAACCTAAGATACAATTCAAGACCCACGCACATGCGTGAATGAACCGTACAACGCACTCAAGAATGTTTTGAAAATCAAAAGCTAATAGAAATGTACCAAGGGAAAGCAAACAAGTTGGTACGTACATACCAAAAGATTGACATTTACCTGATATGGCTTCTTCTTGCAGGAGATCTGTGAATATCAAACAGTGTATTTTCCCTCTTTTTTTGATGAGCTGGCACTGAGTAAGAGAAGTTACAGGTTTGTAGCATCAATTACAAAAGAATGATAAACTAATCTAAATGCAGCGCAAAAGTGCTACGTTATTGCTTTACCAATAATGTTATTGCTGGTTTCTCCAAAAGCTCAAATTAAGAAAATAACTGGGGGGGGGGGGGCAGGTGGAGGGAAATCAAACCCCTTATGCTTTATTTCACTATCACCATACTTGGCTTGATACAGTCATGGGAATTCCACCCTCAGCCTCCTCAAATCATCACAGCTATGGCTATCATGGCACAGAAAGAATGTAATTTGTCCAGGGCACTAGCATTTTTAGTTTATTTGCAGGACATGAAACTCCATACAGAAACCTCTGCACAGCTGATAATATGGGGTCTTGAAATTTCTCTTAACAAATAAACCACAACATTTCTCTATCACAGTCTTAATTTCCAAGTGGCCTTAAGATATAGCACACCGCATACACCATTGTAATCTAAACCAAATATGCACAGAATACATTATTTCAAACAGAAGTATTAAAAGGTTCAAAATCAAGAGTCACCACGCTAAAACTTGTATGGATCACTGAAGGCATGCCCTGTGAGGAGCAGCTAAAGACACAAGGTTTGTCTAGTTTGGAGAAAAGGAGGCTGAGGGACGACCTCATTGCTCGCTACAGCTTCCTGAGGAGGGGAATGGAGAGGGAGGTGTTGATCTCGCCTCCCTGGGATCCAGTGATAGGACACGTGGGAATGGTTCAAAGCTGCACCAGGGGAGGTTTAGACTGGACATTAGGAAGCATTTCTTTACCAAGAGGGTGGTCGAACACTGGAACAGGCTTCCCAGAGAGGTGGTCGATGGCCCACGCCTGCAAGTGTTTAAGAGGCATTTGGACAATGCCCTTAACAACATGCTTTAACTTTTGGTCAGCCCTGAAGGGGTCAGGCAGTTGGAATAAATGATCATTGTAGGTTCCTTCCAACTGAACTATTCTATTCTAAATTTCTCATCTAGGCAAAACGTGTAACTGCTGCTATGCAATTTATCTACAGTTATGAATTAGGCTTACCATTCAAGAGAATCAGGCATAACAGTAACTATTTTTTCCATGTAATTATCTAATTTATTAGATTGCTTTCTGAATTTCTTGACCTAAACCCTGTTCACCTCCAACCCTGAGCCCAGCACATGGCAGTACTCGCAAAGCTCAATGAGGCAGCATGCACTAGCAACGTCACCACCACTGACAAATTGATAGATTGTGTCTCAGCAGTCGTATTCACGTGGTGAACACAAGCAAGATGAGAGTCACTAACGCTGCATGGGAACTCTGTCAGGGGTGAGGAGCAGTCATCCAACTTTTCCCTTCCCACACCTATGGTATTCTTGGAGGTCAGTAGAGCAGAACTGCACGAGCACTGTCTAGTTCCTCACCTATTGGAGGGGCCTGGTATCTTTCAACAGTTTTTCTCTGTCTGAGATTATATGGCCGATCATTTTCTTCTCCCTCGGCCTCTTCTACTTCTATATCTCCATCTTCTTCCTGAGACTCTGTTGGGGGGGGAAAATATTTTCAGAACACTTCTACTTGATGCCAGAGCTATCTTCACCCTAAAAATTAACATTTTAATGGTCACTGAGAATTATTCCCCTCCTATTAATTAACACTAATTGGCAAATCACTGGAAATTTGAAAAGCAAGATAAATCTACAGCACATTGTCAAACTGCCTTCTAGTTTCCCACAGAAGGTTCTGGAAAAGCAATAGAAAGAAAAATAAATGTAGTCAAATTCATTTTAGTAGTAAAGTGCTTCAAACATCACTTCTACCCACTATCTTTTTCCTTCAACAATTGTCCTTCAAATTAAGAATAATGCCTTTCTTCTCACTCTTTTCCCATAAGAGCCTCAGAAAATCAAGTATTTGACAGAACATGAAAATAAGTACAACTTTACAATTCACAATATAATTTTTACACAAAGCAAATAAACACACTGTATAAAGGTATCACCTAGGTCCATCTATTAACAGGATCAGTATTTCCATCCATGAATCTCAGAATTAACACTGCATTCTTATTAACTAGGACGGACCATACCTCCTACAGCAGTTTCAGTTCAAAATTGAAACACACAACACTGAACCCTGTATGGATCCCTGAAGTTTGAGTCTGATTTCTTAAGGAAGCCAAGCATGCTGTTGATCCTGCCATCAAAGTTAGCCATAATCCCTTCTTTCTCAATACTTTTTGAACCCACTGGCCAGTTGCATCCAAATTTTTAAAGGAAGGTAGAATTTCAAATACAGTTGTGTGTCTACAAGCCTTCTAAAATTCAGTGGATGGATAGAAAACAGAGACTTTAATTAATACCTTCTGCAAAGGAAGGATGCAGAACTATTACACATTCTTTCTGGTAACTGCCACCCAGCATGAGAAATTGCGAGTCAGTCAGAACATGTATAGTTTTAGACTACATGCATCACATCCTGGCTTCCACCAGAGGATTGTTACAGGGAATATAAGGAAAGCTTCAATTGCTTAGTGTTACAGAAAACAGGAGTAAGGGAACATAGTATATAAACATTTAGAAACCAGGGTTTGTTCTGCTACTTTCAGATAAGCCTGCTTTTGTTTAAAGAAACCTATTTGTAGAGATCCCTAAAACTTCTCCTCCTTCTAAAGAGGAGGAATCCTTCAGTGTGTACTTATTTGCAATAGTCTTGTTAATTGGTCTATTTAATAACTCCAAATCCAGATCCAAAACCAAATTACTTTCTGCAGTGCAATATATGGCTACCTTATGTTGAGGAGAGCTTTGTTTTATAAGTATTTCAGACAAACCCTTACAATTCTTTACAACCCATACCTTCTTCTTCCCCTTCTGTGGACACTTCATGGTGGTTCTGAATTCCATAGCTATTTCTCCTCAGTGATTTCCTCCTTCTTTTCACTCGAGAATACATATCCATGTTTTCCTGGAATAAAATTCACATACACTCCTATCAGTACTGTCCCATGTCACTCACAGTGTTAGCCCACAGTGTTACAATTCTTTACAACCCATACCTTCTTCTTCCCCTTCTGTGGACACTTCATGGTGGTTCTGAATTCCATAGCTATTTCTCCTCAGTGATTTCCTCCTTCTTTTCACTCGAGAATACATATCCATGTTTTCCTGGAATAAAATTCACATACACTCCTATCAGTACTGTCCCACGTCACTCACAGTGTTAGCCCACAGTTCAGTAAGTAATACTCCACACAATCTCTAGCCCCCAAGCCTTTTTCCAACAGGCCTCCACAGGCAGACTAGAAAAGCAGTCTCATTTAACAGGTGGTAAAATAAGTGTCTCAGTACCTAGTCCATCTAATACATAGTTAACATCAGTATCAAGGTGTTTTAGGGAACAAAGCAGATGACAGTCCCTGGTCCTGTTTTCAGACTACCAGAGTGTGCTTCAAACCAAAAGAGAACCACCGCAGTACCTCATGAGAGCACAGAAGTCAATTCATCAGTAAAGAAAACATGAGTTAGTATTATATCCATGAGTTTTGTTCTGAATTTATCAAGTTTTTTTAATGTTATCCACTGAAGAGGATCTGAAACCTTTTGACAGAGCTACAGACAAATGTATGGTTCAGACTACCAGAGTGTGCTTCAAACCAAAAGAGAACCACCGCAGTACCTCATGAGAGCACAGAAGTCAATTCATCAGTAAAGAAAACATGAGTTAGTATTATATCCATGAGTTTTGTTCTGAATTTATCAAGTTTTTTTAATGTTATCCACTGAAGAGGATCTGAAACCTTTTGACAGAGCTACAGACAAATGTATGGAGATGGCAAAAACACACATTCTCCCCCTTGATTTTACTTTTATTCAAGATCTGAGACACTCTGCACTTACAAATTCTGTATCTGTCCACATCCGTAGCCCTTCTACTTCCCCAGACCGCCTATTTCTCCTGATGTTAATATTATCCATTTCCTGTAGGACAGCTTCAGCAGTACTAAAATATATGCAACAGTTAACACACAAAAAATTCAGTCTTAAAATAGCAGACATCCAGAACTTTTTACACAGCATCCAACAACCTAACATATCTAATTCTATGGTCTGCTATGGCTATTCCAAGGTCTACAAGTCAACTAACTATACAAATGAATTGAAATCTGAAAATTTTAGGATAGCTTTTGAATCTCTCAATTAACTACAAAACCCAACCATAATAAAGAAAACTGAAAGATGAACCCACAGAATATAAACTAAAGAGTAAGCAAGAGAAGAAATGCTGATGCTATTAAAATTCAGGGTTCAAATTAGGCTGTAACATTTAAAAAACAAAATTTTAAATTTTTTAATGAATTGAAATCTGAAAATTTTAGGATAGCTTTTGAATCTCTCAATTAACTACAAAACCCAACCATAATAAAGAAAACTGAAAGATGAACCCACAGAATATAAACTAAAGAGTAAGCAAGAGAAGAAATGCTGATGCTATTAAAATTCAGGGTTCAAATTAGGCTGTAACATTTAAAAAACAAAATTTTAAATTTTTTTGCTCAGTGTAAACTGTAGCAAATAAATTTGTAACTGCTTAGATGTTAGATTAGGTGTCAGATAAGATTAAGTTTGCAGAATAAGAAAGTAAAGCTTTTTACCTACATAATTATAATATTGGGAAAGCAGCTAATGCCTCCACCCCATAAGCTTTAGAGCTTCTTACCCTGGCCTCAGAAAGACACTAATACATAAAGGATTTTTTTTTTTTAAATGTTAAATCAGTAACACCTAGAATTTCATCATTCATTATTTGAGCTCACTACCATTTCTGATCTACTATTTAATTAGTCTACATTTTCATTATCGGAAGTATTTGTAAACAGCTGTCAAAACAATAGTGGTGTATAAATAATAACCTTGGCCAAGATGCTTCATTGCTAAGGAAGAAAACAGAGTATTTGCCAGGCCAAGTCAATCATTTGGCCACCCATCCTGAACACCTAGTTACTGCTCTCTATGGTGATTATGGTAGATTTCCACTGGAATTCTACTATAATTGTATAATAATTGTGAGAAGGCAGAAACTTTCACTTCTTTTTTTCAAGCTGTTTAAAAGTAAATCTAAAGGGTGAAATCCTGCCTAGAAAGAAGTCAATGGAAGTTCTGGTCACAGACATCAGTAAAGTCAAGATTTCATTATGAGCACCCCTCTCAATTTTAAACAATTCTTCTAAAATATCTGTGATGTGTGACATAACCACTTCAAGTAAAATCATGCTATAGTTCGCTATCAAAGAAAACAGGTTTGGAGGGGACCTGGAAAAGTCCACCTGCTCTGCCAGGCAAGAACAAACTACACAATACCTAAATCATTCCTGACACATTTGTCTAACCTGTTCTTAAAAACCTCCAATGATTATGGGACACACTGTTATCAGTATAAGTTCATACATAGACTTCAGTACCATGATCTTATCAAATTACAATCTTCATGGTAGACTTTTTCCTATTGTTGATGAGGAGAGGGAGATTCAACTGCAACTAGAAAAATAAATGTAACTCAATATAAATTTGTAAACTGATACCAAATAGTTACTGAGTAAATTGAAAAAGAAAATTAAATTAATAAAAGATTCAACAGAATACATTTAACAATAACGATCATACTTGGCAATTAAATGTTCATGTTTAGATTGTTTTCCAAGCACTAGAGCAAGCAGTCTCTCACAGATGTGACTATTAACACCCATTTTACAGGTGGGAAAATTGAGACATATTAAGTGACCTGCCCAGGGCCACATAGAAATAATATTTCAAGAAAAGTATTTCTGGCTCCCATTCCTGTGCTCAGACCAGACCGTGCCTCCCTCTCTGACCTACTTTGTCTGCACAGTAAATGTCAAAAAGTGACACCCACCCTATGTGAATTACTAACAAATGGTAAAAAACAAAAACAAAAAAAAAGAAAGCTACAAACTTTTGATATTTTATGATCAAAATCATACAAGCAAAATCTAGAAAGCTTCCAAGCATTGTTGCTAATCACCAATTTACATCACATTTAGGGTACCACTACATAAACAGGTTACTAAGAAACAAACTAGGGTGTGGATTTATAGCACGTCAGCCACTCTGCAATAACCGCCAACATGCACAGTTTTATCCAGGTGTAAACACAAAGTAGCTTACTCCTCAATGAAAGTCTGGTAAGCTGCTTTGCATTTAAAGCATGGATAACAAAGGCAGTTACAGCACAGGACCCAGCCTGTAACTCAAACCACAACCTAGCTTGCCTCAACGCTAATACATTCCCACAGTAAAACACATAGATGGCACTGGAAGACAGGGTTTTCTAACTTTTTAAAAAATCATTAAGATGCTTTGTGAATACAACTGAAGTATCCCCACATACCTGTTTACTAGCTGATCAAACAATAAACTCTGATTCAAAGTTTCAAATCTGTTTTTCCTGGACCGACAACTTTTTCTGACTTCTATATCTCCGTTTATGCAAGCATGGTCCCCATCTCCCTTTTTTTCCCCTCGAAGGGGATGGCTTTTGAGAGCTAAGAGAAATTTGTATTACTACTTCAAAATGCAGGAAACAACATTTTCACAAACAAGAATTAATAAGAGAATACTTAGCAAGGACAATAAACCAAAAGTTATGGAGCACAGTATGAGCACCCTTATATTCACTAAAGAAATATATTTTTTAAATTCCTATTGAAGTTGTTTTACAAGCTATTTCTTCAGACTCGAGCTTGTTTCCTTATATGATAATCTTATTTTATGATGAAAATTTGGCATTCAAATATCCATTCAATATTTTTAGGTTAACATCAATACTAAAATGCACAACTGGCCCACAGTTTCAACTCTTAGTCTTTCAAATACAGTATCAAAAGGTCAGATACAACACATTGATTTCACAAGCAAATCTGTATCAGCTACTCTGTACAGTGCCAAACAAAAAGGGATCCCACTTCTGATTGTTCCTTAGGCACCACAATAAATAATAAAAATACCAAAAATGCTTAATGGATTAACGCTTACACAGAGTCAACACAGAACTAAACGAGACAGAATTGATGAAAAAGGGACATGAAAGACAAAGTGGTTTTAGCTGAGATATGCAACAAGATGGCAAGTTTGTAAGGTACAAGCATATAGGAAAACTGTTCAAGGTAGCAGGAGCTGCAGACAAGGCAGGTCTCTATAAAGCAATAGTAGAGTTAAGTAATGTTAAGAACCATAGAAGGCCAAATTTTAAATGAGCAAAGAGAGTAAGTAAATTAAAGAGACCAGCTGGGAGAGGAGGGCCAAAGTTAGTTCATAACAGTAAATTTGGGAATTAAGGAAAACATCAAGATCATGGCCAAGAGGTCTGAATTGAGAAAAGAAATGGAATTTCATCTAAGAATGTTCCCCATGTCCACAGAGAGCATCCAAGATGTTGACAGAAGAAAACTGAGCCAAAACAGTAACTTTTCTGGTCAAAATGGTCAGAGTAATCAGTAAAGTTATTAAAAACATATGCAACTGAAAATCATTGACATAAAATTGTTAAATGTAAAAGTAGATACAAAAGGGTCCACTGTAATACACTTACATAAGCTACGTCCATTTGGTAGTGTAGCACCAGGCTGAGAAGTTAACCTAGGAAACAATTATATTAGACACACAAATAATATTAACACTCCTTAGCCAGAAGTTACATGGTGAAAATAGAACTTTAAACATAGAATGTTACACGATACACTACAACTTCAAAACCTTTGTGACACGTAGCCTCTGAAGAGTCTGCTTCGTGCCCAACATTGGAATGAGGACAAAACTGCCAAATATCAATTATATGAATCCCCCCAATTATCTAAACATCTCTTTTGTTAATCCCTCCAATGTTCCCTCATGCCATGTCCTACTATTAACTTTCCCCTTAAGTTTCAGAACAGGATCTTGATATAGCTCTTCAAAGGCAACTATCATTCAAACACTTGGATAAACCAGTGGAAGCAAAAAGAGCTGTTTTGTACTCACAGAAAAAGAATACATTTAACAAAATCACCAACTTAAGTGAATGGAATTAATTTATGCTGGGTGTACTTAAAATCAGTAAAAAAAGATTTTCATGTTCTCTATCAATCTGGTATTTTGAATTTCTTTTTAAATTAACTTTTAGGAAAATTAAGCCTTACTACATCACAGTCCAAGACAAAAACGTATTCCAGAGTTTTCTGCAATTTTGTTGTGTAAGCAATTGTTCCTTCATTCGCTTATCTTTAAAAAATTGAAAATATTCTTATTTATTAGACATGATTTTACTAAAAGATAATTTAGAGTAGAATACAAATGAACAAAAACTCTACAACCATTGGCAGACTGTTAAAAGTAATTTGTCAACATCGCTATGCAAAAAAGCGAAATAAATCAGGCAAAAGGAAAAAAAAAAATTTATCCCTCTTCCACCCTCAGAAACACTAAGTACTTTACAGACACGTGAACTGTACATACTGCACACCAGTACTGGATAGGGAGAAACTCCTTGTTCTCAAACTAGAAAACTGATGATGAATTTGATGAGAAAGAGAAAAAGGAGGGGAAATCTTAATAATACCAAATGCAATCTGAGCTTGAACATGACCAAGAGTTCAACAGACTACAAAGAGTTCAACTCAGAGGCACAGAAGATGTGGGCTTTGCTATTATATTCCTAAGAAATGTATAACAAATACTTACAAAACAAAGGTAACCTAAGGATTTTTGCAAGGGTTGAGTAGCAACACAGAAGATCACATTTACAAAAATCATGTCCACATCCAACTTTCCAATAACTTTTTTCTGGCCAGATATTTTAAGTATTTTAGAAACCACAATTGAAGAAGTGAAATTTGACTATAATATAGGTTTAGCAACAAAACTTTTGGGAAATGTCTTAGCGACTCAAGATCACTATTAGGCCCAGCGCTTTGGATTTTGGCACAAAACAACAAGAAAACCTCAGATGCAAAGACATGTCACAGTGGGTCTACATGAGTAACAACACAAGTTTCAGTATCCTGGCCAAATTTCATTTGACACAGTGATCTAAATTCTCCCAGCCACATTAAATTTTTTTTTTCTCTTAGCATTTCTAATAGGTTCAGTACAAATCTACACTTATAAACAAAAGAAATAGAAGGTGCATGAGTTTCAATACATTCCCACATGACCATGGCACATAATATGCTATATTTAATTTATTCTGTTTTAAAAGGAAAAAACAAACCAAAAAAAGAGATTTAAGATTTGCATAGTTTTTAAATATACTTCATCCTAGCAGACAACAGTCCAGTAGTGAATTACAGTCATTCTTACATACAAAGCATTGCAAGAACGATTGTGATTTGTACATAAATATGAAATACATATGTACAAAAGAATCAGTATTAACTGAAAGTTCATGGCCCAGGAACATACTGTCTACACTGTCTCATAATTACTTGTAATCATGTGAAGAACCTTACGAACACAAGAATGCTTTGTAAAATATTATTAATCAGAGTTATAAAATGAAACTAATTACTTCTTTTTCGAGTCGTACAAATGTGGCAGGATATATTTAATAAAATACAGTAATTTACTATAAGGACTTGAGTCCTTATAACCGAACAGGGAAGAGAGGCTGAAAACGACAATGGAAAGAAAGAAACTTGACCATTATCCATTCCCTAAAGATGAGGATAATACTGATTTCCTAATTAAAATGCCATGTCTTCTTATAGCTTGAGTACATAAAAATACCAATTAAGTCACTAAATTGGGATGTATCAAGAATCTAGAATTCAGGCTGCATCTCAAATAAAATTACTTTCCATTTTTGCACAAATTTGCATAGAAAGGAAACAGAGAGATGAGAGGATTGATGTAACCCATGTTCCTGGAGTCTTAAACTAAAAGAAAATTGTATTGAAATAACACGCTTCAAAAATACACTCTTGAGCGTGAGCTGCAGCTCACTGCAGAAATAGCGTAAGCGGGTTAACAATACAGGAAAAATTGGTAAGGCTTCATTTTTCTCTTGGCACCAAGTTACCTGGACTGTCCAGTTGAGATGCTCCATTCCTCTCGCTGCCCAGTACTGCGTGATTTTGATTTGTCTTTGCACACAGGATCAGCATGTTTTGAGGTACGTTTGGCGGGAGGAGATATGTGGCTATCACTCAAACTAGCATCACTACCTTCATCTTTCTGAAAAGAAAAAAAGCATCAGACCATACTTAATCGGCTCATTTGTATATACCCTTACAGAAAAAGAGGGAACTTAAGCTCAGTAACAGGGAAGTCTCTACCAAACTCTTAGTAACAAGTTTGTGTGAAATAGTAAAAATGTTTATTCTGAAAACATTACTGGAAACTAAAAAAATATTTAATTTTTAATATTAAACTTTTCTATAATATTTTACATTTATTTCTAAACAAGCATTCCGTTTCTCTAACCCACTGTAGTTTTTATATCATACATGACACTGCTAACTCTTACCCTACTTGAAAAAGAACTAATAGTGCAAATAAAAAGAAAAAAGGACTGAGGAAAATAAAGATGCTTAGAAACACAGCATGAATTTATTCTACTGACATTGTCTTTAAAATGCTTAAACAACATTTTCTTTGTCTTTAAAATGCTTAAACAGTCACATTATGCTTTCCCTTCTTGTAAGAGTTTTACAACACCTTGTTCTCTTCTTTAGACTGTCAAACACGCAGCTAAGAGTAACTGAAAATGGACTTTATACTTTTACAGCACTTGTTGTCTAATGTGTTCATTAACAGCATTATACACACTAACAACATTAGTCTTAACACCTTTAAGAAGCACCTAAACACTACCAGAGGGTTTTTACCTTTAAGAAGCACCTAAACACTACCAGACGGTTTTTTTTTTCCTGTTGTGTTTCTCAGAGGTAATGCAGACAGAAATTCAAAGACCATAGCAAGGGATTACTTCAGAGCTGTACTTAAGAAGTGGACAGACAGCAAACTTTGGAGGATCTGCTTCTGTTAAGGTGAACTACAAAAAAAAAAAAAAAATCAAAATTCTATAAACCACAGATTTTAGCTCATGGAAACAGTCTTGACTGAAAAACTAAACATCCTCTCTTGCAACAACAGAGTAACCAATTTCCAAATATTAAGGTCCAGGAATTGTCAGTAAGCACTTAAACTAAGAACAAAAGATAATTTTACTTATATGCAAGGAGGTGATCACGGAAGTCCCATTTGTTCATCAGGCTTATTAACAGTAACAATATGATTTGTACTCCAGATCATTCAACATCATGATATCTCACGTGCTCAAGAAAATTAAAAAAAAAAAAAAAAGTCTTTTTCTTAAGAGAAGACGACAGACTATCATAGCGCAGTATTTAGAAAGTGGCAAAGCCTAAAGAAATCCAAACGTACGGGTGCAGTTCAACAAGACAGCTCAGCACCACCGAACCCAGGGGCTGGCCCATGCGCTCCCTTGCCTGGCTACACAGCACCACTCCAATCTCCTTTGATCTTCTTCTGATGGTTCTCTGAGCCACCCATAAACCAAATCAGCTCACTAGAGCATCAAAAGTCCACTTTCCTTCTGTTAGATTAGCTTTCTACCTGGTTAGTGAGCTGAATCATTTCAGTGAGGGATCAGAGAAGTACAAAAGATAATGCAAGAAAAAAAACACGAGGTGAGGATGGGACCACTGCCTGCAGGTACAACAAGCTGCGAGTGACATGGGCTGACTACATCATGCCTTAACATTTATTTCTATATATATATAAATTATATTAAAATATGTATTTATTTATATATATTAACAACTATTAACTAATATTAAATACTTACTATACTACTAATAAATTAATAAATATGGTATTATGATATAGTATTTATTTACTGAATATGTTATACGTTATTTTCATTTATACTATAAATACTTGTAAATACTCTTAATAATACTAAAAATACTAAATACTAAAAACTTTTAAAATGCTAACCAGCCCATGTTCACATCTCATTTTAAAAGTAGTTTTAACTTTGATAATTGTTAGCCTATCAAGGTAAATCCAGGGAAAGAAAGAGGTCTATATTAAGGTTCAATCTAGGACTCATTTAACCCTAGTAAAAAACCAAAACAAAACAAAACCCACACTTTTTTCTTCCTCATTATTTCACTTCTTCAGGAAGTACATCAATGTAACTCAAAATAATGTCTATACTAGAAGATCATAATTAAAACTTTAAATTAGATGAAGCAAAATTTGGGATATAAAACTAAGACTTAGTCAAACTGCCAGCAGAGGTAACTACCACCATTCCTAAATACAAAACACCTGCACCTTGCATAGCACTGTAAAATACACATGCAGTCACCTAGCTGTTTTCCATAACACTCTGCAACTACAAAATACCAACTTTTCACAAAATGTTGATAGTGTACATATTCACTTCTGAATACTGTAAGCATTTGTGTATGTACTTTTTGCTTTAATCAGCCACAAGTTTATTTCTGGACTTACAGAAATACACCATTGCTAAGTCAATTTTAGTAACTACTTTCTGAAACTACAAGAGCTACCCTGTGCAGGATAGAAGCAGAGTTCCAAGGTAAGCCACAGAACCAGTTTTAAACCGGCTAGACGAGACAGAGAAAATGAAGCTAAGAAAGAGGAACAAGCATGTAACGAAGCTTTATGAGGGCTAACATTAAAGCTGTTTTGCAAGCAGTGAAACTAGTAATGCTTAGGTTCCTATGCTCCATCTCTACTCCTTCCCATGCAAAAATCCTAACTCCTCCCAAGTCTCCTATGACCACTTTTCTCTGCATCTCCTCCAGTTCCCTGCCTCTGGTCCCAAGTCTCAAACTTAGCTAGTATTCCTCATTTGCCCTGTCTATTTATCGGTCAAAGGCAGTACACCCATGTAGTTACTTCTGAGCTATGTGCATGCCAAGTGGTCAGCTGGCGGGTAAAACAAAATATTAGCGATTAACCTGGAGACAAAATCTGCTACTTCAGGTCTCCCTCTGCTACCGAGTTACTATTATTCACAAAATTTATAAAAGCCGAGTATCTTTGAGATCTCTAATACTGTCAAATGAACAGATGCTGGCCAACAGCTTCAAAAACTGGAAGGGCAGGCTAACCGTCAATGTGATCACATCAGTGCAACTGCCTAAGGAACTAGACTAGCAATGAAGTGGTTTACTTAACAGAGGCAATAATTTCTGGTTATTCTTTGTTTAGGATATTATTTTCAGTTGAGCCTCATTTGTCTGCATATTAACTCTACACAGTAACTTAGCAAGTACAAGCAAGTCTAAATTTTAAGGTAGTCAAGCCCAAATACTAACTTAAGTTAGTACACCTGTGTAGAAGATGCAGTAACATAACAAAATGTTTTACTGTGAAGTAGTGCAAAGCTACTACAATGAGAAATCATTGAAATTTTAAATATATTAATAACAATCCAAGCTTCATTTTCCAGTTAACAGGCAATCTTAAAAATTCAAGCTCTAGGGAATCAAATCACACCTAGACTGCCATCCAGAACTTTCACCTACCTACAGTAAAATATGGAGATGGAGTTTTCATTACACTCAAGAGATTAGCCAAACTGGGATATGCTAGAACAAGAAAAGAAATTAATTTCAATCTGAGAAGCCTTCACAGAGAGCAGTCTATCCACTGCCTCCTCCCATTTATAGCAAAAGAGGTCTAACGATGCCACTGCACTCAACTTGCTCCCTCAAGTAACTGGGTCTCAAACCATTTATACATTCAGTGATTAAAAATAGTACTTCAGTTTCAACCCAGAAACTTATTACTTAACAGTACACATCATGAAAACGTTCTGGGACTAGAAAGTGAAAAGTATGACACAAGCATCAAACTTAAAAATTAAGAAATTAATAATGCAACTGCAGAAGTAGGAACCGATGCACTGAACTCAAAGCTCCTAATGAAACACTGGCACTGAAGCAAATGCACTCACATGCTGAGAGAATGCAGAGAATACGAATTAATAAAATCTTAATCATGTCAGAAATTGCCTGAAAGCATACCAAAGCCACAGAGAAAAAGCAAGCACAGAAGAATCAACAAATGAGTTTACATCATGTCAGGAAGTACAGAGAGGTAAACAAAATTTAGCACAACTGTATTGATCTAACAGAAATGAGAGACCCACCAAACTCCAGCTGCGATCCAGAACAAACAGAACCCAGTGCAGCTTCTTACAGAAAGCACTCTCACTAATAATGAGTAAGGAAATAACTGGAGTTAACAGGATACCACCCGTGGTCTAGACTGGCAAAACATAGTCTTCATTATCTTTGGATTCAAGAGTAAAATGGAAAGTGACAGCTGAATGAATACCGCAAATTAGCTGTTGAGCTAAGATTCAACAGCAAGAGTCTTGCAGAGGTAGTGGGGCAAACTCTGGTAACATACCTTCACTGAAAGCAGTTGAATGATGGTAGCAGTAAATCTAGAAACCAAATCTAAAATGAATAAGTAAATAAAGCGATAAAATAAATGTAGCTGCATACTTATCTCTGTTTTCTCTACTTTGTATGAAAAGGAGAAAGATGGAAAAAATGTTTATTGTAATTCTCATATTCATGAACAAGCTACAAAAACACTGATACACAGTATTACGTGTAGTCTCTTCCATATCCATCCCTAAATTTCAGAATAATAATTTGATACTAACAAAGCTTTATTTATAAACATTTAGAGACAAGTCCTTACGTTTTGAAAGAACACAAACTAGAAATCAATGAATAAAACTGACTTCTTCCTTCTCAGTCTATCCTCTTAGAAAAGAAGTGACTACACTGATACAGTCTTTTAGCATGACTGAAGGACGCACGTATCAAGGGAGTCCTCACCGACAATGGCTTGTCTTCAGGTGTATCACAGGGACCAGCTAGCTAAAGCATGATAGCTGATTAATTTTCAAGTCTACAAAGACTACTTCTAGCATACTGAAGGGGAGGGGATAGGGATTTTTGTTTCTTCTGTTAAGTTTAAAGTAAGTTGAATCTCCTGGCCAAGAGAACGTCTAAAGAACTCCTCACTACACTGCTGGTCTGAACATTCCAAGACAACCATAATCCAGCAGTCTTGGTAATACAGGATGAGTATGAACTATCTCTATCACTGGCATCTCCAAGTACATGAACGCAAGGTCATCGAGTTTTTGAGTAAGGGGTGACGTAACACCCAAACCACAACCACACCTTGCAATTTCTGAAAAAGACTCCGTCTGGTCTGCCACAGGTTTAGCTGTATTAAAACACAGGTATGCAGACATGAATATCTGAGTTTTCCACCATGGTGAAACTTGCTCTCCTTGCCATACATTTTGTGGGTCACACCCTTCTTCTGACTAACTCTCTGCCACACCCAGAAAGTTAGCATGATTGCTCATACGACTACACAAATCAGACAGGAGAGTTTTCAAACTAGTGTTTTAAACCTTTCAGCATCTGTTTTTCTCTTTTCTATGACCTCTTCCCATGTCTAAGACATGAAATTAAGACACACTGACACAATCTTCAACTGTTTGATCCTATTCCTCCCCATTTTGTTAAAAGCACAAACTGTTTTAATTACTACTTCTTTTTGACCCACTGAACAAGCACAAAACACCCTGAAATTTACTTTTGTCTTAATAACGAAATAAACATTTTCAAGAAATCTGTTTCACCTACAGGTTTTCAAAAACCTCTACTTCTAACTTTAGTTAATTCTTAGCTTCTGATATTTAAAAGTAACTTTTTTCTCTCCATTTGACACTCTGAAAAGACAATGACTTCAGACATCTCTCAATCTTATTTTTACTAATTTTGGAGAAACTGAATCAAGGTCCTCCAGTTATGTCTAACATCATTTAAAATGTTATCCTGTGAATAACAACACATCTTCTCAGATGTCCCAGAATATTAATAATCTGGATTAGTATTTTAAAAGTACATGTGAAAAAAAAAAATCCGATCTACCTTTTCCCCTACCCGTTCATGCAAACTTCTTGTGGAAATGGGCTGTCCATTAAAAGAAATAAAATACACACTCAGGGATATTTAATGCATTTAATAAACATTTTTATCCCACTGGTATAAAAAGATAAAAGTTGTCTTTCCAAAAATAAAACTTGTATTCATGAAAAAAACGTGATTGTGTCCCCAGCGTACCAGTTAAGCTGATCACTCATCTTTGCTCTCAGGTAACTATTCAGTTAACAAATAACTTGCTTTTTCTGCGTTTAAACTAGAACGTCGTTTCAAACATACCAATAAAATACACCAAAAACACTCTCTATCTGTCTGTCCAGTGATTCTGGATAAGCCACTTGCTGCCTTGTGTATCAGTTTCTGTAAAGGTAAAAAATATGGATTAAAATTATTAACTTCTACAAATTTATTGCATTAAAGATGTACTTTAAGATCTCTTGATGAAAGTTAGGTAAGAGCTAGGTATCATTCCTAATGCATTTCTGGGCTAGGCATACTAAGCAATTAAAAAAATCAAAAGACTTCACAATCTCTTTGAGATATTTTCAGTTTTGCTCTTATTTCATTTTAAGTTCTAGTAACTAGATCAAACAAATTTCCTACCATGACTGCAATAATGTCATCTGACCAGAATCCAGTAAATCCCTTCAAATCCTATTTCAATTTTTTGAATGCTTTATAGCATCTTCACCCACCCACCCACCCCCAAAAAAAAAGACGGCCTAAAACCGCCCTTATGCTCAGTACAAATTTTCAGCGGCTGAAACACTCTCATCAGCATGCTCAAACTAGGGCCCACACCTTGCCTTACACATCTGTACTGTGTCCTAATTTCAGGATGACACATTGCACTACCCACTCTCTCCAGCACCAACACATCCTCACAAGCTCCTCTCCCCTCCCCACACCGACCCACATCTTCCTGGCAAATGCCCTTAGCCCCTCTTCCATGGGAGGGCTGACTGCTTGGTGGGAAGAGGCAAGACCTGACACACTTGTCTGGGGGAAGAAGGTAACATGACTCAACTCCAGGTCACAGCATAATACAGCAGGCTGTATTCATGTCAGTACACTATGTACTGCTGCATGCTAAACATCTACCTCTGTGTCCTAAAAATCCAGTGTAAGTATACTGCCTGTGCCTTCAAATGACAAGAAGCTGGGAAAAAATGTATTTGGATTAAAGCACATTAACTACCTTACTAAGAACTTCAAGTTTCATTAAGGACCTCATCTGTTAACCTTACTGATAGCTTGAAAAGAGACAAAGCTGGCTTAAAAGAACCCATCTTCTGGTCACAGTTCTCTAATTTCCACTTGTTTGCACACAGTCATTTATCAGGCATTGGCTCTCCACAGGTGTTAAGGAAAAATAACAAGATTCATACTTAGGTGCTTGATGATCTTGGAATAAACAACTATTAATGTTGTATTTCATTGGTGATAATGATAGTAAAGAATGCCTCAATTGCAGGATGATCTAAATTCTTTTACCATTCAGCTGCTGTGGTTTTTTTTCAGCAAACAACGCTTATGTCAATAATAGCCATTAAGGATATAAAGAATACCATCATCTAGACTTTTTCAGAAGAATAAATTTTTCCCAACTCATTCAGGTAAAAAAAAACATTTTTTGCATGAGAAGATCTGCTTCGCTTTTTCAATAGATTTCCACTATTTCGATAGATCTCCATTTTATTTCCTGGAACTCTTCAATTCTAGAATTCAGGTTATTTAATAAATGTGAAAGCTTTTGAGAAAAGTTAAAAGTTTACAGGGTTAAAAATAGAAACCACTACCTACAACACTGTTTACTGTGTATTTTCACACTTGCAACCATTCCCCCTGTCTATAATAGAAAAAGACACCTGTTCATATCCAGGCCGAGTGCCTTTCAACGGCTTTTGATCTGACATCCAAAAAAACTCTTGCAATCTATGGGCTACTTGTAGGTTCATGAAAGAAAGGGAGAGTGAGCTACAGAGCAGCCTCTGCCAAACTATGACAGAGCCCATAAATAGCAAGCTCGAGGTCTGTTCTCCACCCATCATCATTGCCCCGCTCCAAGCATTTCCACCATGAGTGTTCCTCTCCCCTCCTTTGTGCCTTTACTAAAATTAGGGTGACATTGTGAATTTTCAGCCGATAATCAAATCGGAGGGATGGAGGGGAGGCAAGGGAAAGCAGGAGGACATGGGGAAGAGGGTTAGTTTCAGCTGGACCAGTGACCTGATCCTGATCCAGCTGATCAAATGGCCAGGCAAGCATTAATATTGGCAAGTCTATTCATTTTCACAACTGCAGAGTTAACAGCTTGCAGCACATGTGAAATCACACACCCTCAGAAGAGCAAGTCTACTGAGAAGAGGTCTCAATCTGCTGTATGGGGGTCCACGCCTCACTCAGAAGTTTTTCTAGAACATCCACACATCGGAAGTTTTTAAAACTACTGATCTTCCTAATTTAACACTGAAGGAATACTAAAAGCAAGACATTTTTAGTCAGAACCATATTAAACATTTCCATGAGTTTCTAGATTCTGTTAACAAAGACTTTTAAAGCAAAAATTATATTTATGTAAACATTCAATAATGATTACAATTCAGAAGTAGAAAAAATGTAAACATTCAAACAACTTTTTTCCCTACCCTTAGTCCTCAAAAATCCATCTTGTTTCTGCTGAACAATCCCATCCCAAAGAAAGTCTGGAGGACATGGCCTCCTTTTAGTACTACTATAAACCTAAATAAAGAAGCAGAATGATCTGAATGAGGATAGCAAGTAGGAGAACAGAGAGAACCCTTGGACCAGAGGGTTCCCCAAAGTTTGGACATGACCAGGTACTTGACTCAGTAAGCTAAGCAAGGAAGCATCTGTAGCAAGGGAAGCTACACAAAGGTAGCCTTCTATGTGAAAAAAATGTAGGATTAAAACCGCTTCTGTATCTCTAGCTACAATGCACCTGAAGACAGTATTTCAAAAGAAAAAACAAATTAAATTTGTGTAAAATTGTAATATGAAATCTTAAGTTTAATGTATTGAAATTAAATCATAATAAAAACAACATTCAAGGTCTGAAAGATAAATCAGAGAAATAATAGAAGGTAGTTATTAAGTATTTGGAATGAGGGATTGCTGAAGTATGGCAACAAATTTCAATGCAAGTAATCTCTTCCACGTGTACAGAAAGAACAGCTTCTTCATTTCAGGTTATTTAAATAGCTCAGCTCAACTACTTATCCATTTAAAACAAAGCAATTGACTGGAGGCTGGAGAAAAGCAGAAAGCCCATTTCCCAAATTATGAAAACACCCAAACTGAAGCATCCACTCCAAGCGCACCCGGACACAAACTTTCTACCAAAGCTTTACATTAGTTAGGTTATTAACATACACTACTAGAAGCATAAAAATAAACCCACAAAATTCAGAACAGGCTACAAAAGCTATGGAACTTGGACAAGCTCGTAAATTCTGTGTTTCTGGTAAGGGTACTGAAGCTACCTCCTTTATACCTAGGTCAAGTGGAGTTGAAGCTATTATAGCATACACGTACTCAGCAGGGCAAAATGAAAAAGCTTACAGAAGATAACACATTAATCTTACAACTGGTTGAAAAGTGGCCTGTTTTAATAGCTACCAAGCAAGAAGAAATTAAATTTATTTAATTTAAAAGAGTCCAAGCAAGTATAAATGCAAAACAACACTTGAACAATTTAAAGCAAAATTAATGGTTAAAATAAACCATGAAAATTCCATTAAAGGTAATAAAGACAATATTTCAAGAGTAAACTCAGAGATGGAAAAATTGTTTAGAAAAAGCAGCAAAGCATGAAGAGTACCAAAAAAAAAAAAAGACAGGATGAAAAAGGCTGAAAAAAACATTGTCAGCTCCCTTTGCAATAAGTGGCTTCATGAGTGGTATTACCCACATACAAAGTTAACACATTAGAGCTAAAACATCTAATAAACGATCAGCAACCTTTAAAACAGTCACAGCTACAAAATAAGAGCAGTGAAAGCTTCAGCTCGCTGATGCCTACTTGCTGGATGCTTTGGTTTGAGAAGGGTTTTACAAAGTTTTACGTAGAAAGCGTTTAAAGCATCATTAGATCGGAATGAAAACTTTCCCACAGTAGAGCAAATACTCGACAATTTAGGGCAGGATGTGCAAAACTATACCACATCCAACTGAAACTGCAGGGGGATGGAGGTGATCAGAATGTAATTACCTGAGCTAATTATCTTGCATATCCCCAAGCTGTATGCCACTCTTGCAAAATTGTCATGGGATCTCTCACGGCAATGGGTTAAGCCTTCTGCTTTAAGTTTAAACTGAGAGACAGTAGTTGGAGAAGCAGCTTTTATTAATATTACTTTGGGACAAGCCCAGTATTCAGAGGAAGCAATGCAGCACACCAAACATCAACACCATTTCCTGAGTATTCTTTGGAGGTCTTATTCACTCACTGGATTAGTCCTTAGATTGCTTCCTTTTAAGGCCCTGTAACAGTGTGAGAGCAAAGATAGCCAGCTTCGAACAGGATGCGCAGCTGCCTCCCAAAACAAACCGCGTACACTTCGGAGGTGTCCTGACTTCTGATAGTGGCCCAGACTGATTTGGCAAGATACAGAGAAAGAATTCAAACTTGGGACACCCCTCTGGAAACATGGAAGGATTACAAATGCAGACTGTATGGTATTTTCACAGAAACTTGGACGTAGATTGCTTCCAACAATTGCTCTATTTCCCACTGTTCACAGACGTATTAATACCACGCTACCAAGGAACAGACTGCACGACTCGTTTTACATCACTGATTTTCTCCTGCTAAGTCCCAAAAGAGCAGCAGACCACTAAAACAGAAAGAACCCGACATTTTATTACGCACTGAAAAGATGAGCTTTCTTGGGAAACCGCCTTTAATTGAAATTGTTTGGAATAACTTCACAAGGCTCTGTATTTCAGGATGTATTTCAAAGAACTATAAAAGCGTTAGCCTCAGCGCCTTTATTGATGTTACTGTAAACTTGAACAGTAAGACAATTCAGTTCTTTAAAAACATAGATATTTGAGAGGAGCTTTTTTCCCCTGAAGAGTTTTACATGCGGGTGGCCAGCAAGTGTAATTTTTCCAGCATAAGGAGGAAACTCTAACTTTTTCTGTAGTTTTATTCTAAACCACAGAACATCCAGAACACTGTAAGACACTTTGCAAAAAAGACAAAGAAAATATGTTAATCTGAATCAGGCTCTTCCATAAAGGAAAATTTAATTTTTAGAAAGCTCTAAGGGGTATGTTTAAAGCTAGTATTTTAAGCGAAATAATAATAATTTTTTAAAGTTCATTTTCTATGTTTTCAATAGCTGACCATTAAAGACTTTTTAAGGAGCAAAACATAGCAATGAGCTTATGCTGCAAAAGCTGCATTATCACCCAGAAACCAGAAAAAATATTTATTGTCACAGAGAAATTACAGTAAGAGACACTGAAATATACTGGTATTACAGAGCACAAAAATGCTGCTTAGCTTTATACCTTCCCACACTACAGCACTTGATGTCAATCCTCAAGTCCGTGTTTGCTCCTATTAGCAATTAAGTACAATGGAGAGCTCTAGGTTGCCACCGAGTAAGTTGAACGACGTTGGCAGTACTACTTTTAGCTAGGATGGCGTGTTACAATTATCACAGTGCCCTCAAGTAGCTCTTAAGGCACTGCTAATGCTTTCTTGGCTAATTAAATTAAGCTAATCTTGTATACATTTCTAAAATGTCTAACTAATATGCTGACATGATTTAAGAGTGTTTATTTCACAATAAATTCATTAGTTTTCTTGATCAACATTTTTGATTTGTGCTTTGAGATGACTGAGAAAAATCATTTCAATTGCCACATAACTGTTACCAACAATCACAACTTAATATCTGAAAACATCAGACATCAGTAAATCTAGAGCACAAATTTAACCTGTTACGGTCACAGTATCCTCAATTCTTTCATAGTACAAATGAAGTCCACTGGATTTATAAGCCTTGGGTTACAATTCTATGTTTCTGAAAACTTTGGAAGATTTTGATGCACTTTTCTTGTCAGAATGCTTTAATATAAAGCCATAACACTTCCCAAGTTTTAATACTAGGAAGAAAAAAATACATATAACTCATATAAAGACAGAATATAAATTTACGTAAGGATAGCTTTAATTTCTGTTAAATAATGTGTAAATCAATCCTGGACACAGGAAGAAAACATAGCCCAGTTTTCTCTCCGTACCCTCTCTATGCACTCTGCTACGACATCATTTCAGAGAATAAACTTCTTGGCTCCTTGATCCATTTAGTAAGGGATTTTGTTCATTTTAACCTGGCTTCTGGTCAGTGGACACACATGTATCCGTCTCTATCGGTGAATGCGTGGTCGCCAGTCAATAATTCAAAACAGTTTACTTTTCAAAGACTGACGTCATTGCTTTCTCTAAGATGCGCAAGTACTATAGAGGAAATACAGAGAATACGATAAAGGCATTTAGACTATTATGGCCCATTTCCACAGAATGTGTGTTGCTTCCAGATTCACATCAAGCAGAAACGGACGCTGTTAATATGTAACTCAACACAATATTGAACTGGAAGGCTAGAAACTTAACGCAAGTTCTTAGGAGAGGAGGGATTAAAGACTGTCCTTGTAAATGTATGCAAAAAAAAACCCCTAAGTATACCAGAAAAAGCCAAGAGGAAGAAAGGAGAAGATGGAAAAAGAAAATAGATATAAAAGAGGTGGAAGGCGACTCCTAACCCCTCATCTGGTCTAACCAGCATCTTACAGGATGCCATTAGATTACTAACTCAGGTTTTGTTGCTAATAAGGAACAAATAGATGATCTTTTAAAATACATCCTGAAAGGTAATATTACAAGCATTGCCACTGAAGAGCATTTCTCTGGGAGTCCAAGTCAGAACATCAGTGGAAGAAAATTAAGTCACACAGTGCAAATAAGAAGCGCACCATCTCTGCCAGAGCTCCAAACTCTAGCTGCCCATTAACCCGATTAACTGCTGGTAGTAAGGCTGGGTGACACGACACCCGAAAGATTTCAAAAGAACACACTGTTCCAGTCAACTTAAAAAAAAAAAATTACATACAAACTGCATGAAAACGATCCCAGTACGCTTTCTGCACAAAACACAGCCTCACTGTCTGTCTCCCGACAGTCACTTCCAAAAGCAAAGGCTTTGTCTTCCTGCTGCTATACTTATTCATGTTCTAATCACCGAAATCCTCCTCTGGCGCTACTTCAAGAAGATTCAGGAGCTCAGAAACACACTGTATTGCTGACAAATACTTACATCTGAAGAATAAAAACAGTTGTACAAAGACAACTTTAAAATACGGTGGGAGATATATATATATATATTACAAAATTCACTGGGGGAAAGAAAAAAAACCCAAACACAATAAAAAACCTTCCTGGATAACTTCTGCTCCTCTCTGGGAAACACATAATTAAAAAAAAAAAAAAAAAAACCCTACCTCAAACGCATGAGATTTCTTGTGAAGTGAAACAAGTCCATTCCCACACACCAAAACACACACTTAACTTTAGAAGAAATGCTATTTTAGAAGCATGGGTAATATCCTGGCATGTATTTACAGATTTTATGACAATAGTTTGCACAATCTCCTTTCCTTACACCATGACAATAACATAATTTAAACATTTTAATGATCTGTAGTATAAAAATACTATTCGTAGGTGGAAAATATTTGAAAAGAAGCTCAACCTATTTTTTTTAGCAGCAGTAAACTGCCTGCAAAGGAAGCCAGTAAGGGTTACACCAAACTTTGCCCCACAAACCACAAGACCCATGATATGAATAAATAGAAACTGCATACTAGAACAAGCAGAACAGCTTTTTACAGCTATGGTGCTGCATCCCCATAAGTCTAATGAAGTTAAACAAGGAAGAAATAGGGGACAACAAGGAAAAGTAAGATGGGAGGAAGGGAAGAACTGTGAAGCATGAAAGAACAGAAAGAGAAGCACAGAAGGTACAGAATATCTAGTCAGTGATTTTTTTTTTTTTTTAATTTTAAAACTAAAAGGATGGGGCAGAAGGTTTTCTGACAATTCCAGGTGTCATCCTTCTGACCTGCCTCTGGCTGCTACTGCTGTTTTTCTACTTGCCTGATTAACTTCCTCCTCAGCAGAGGCTGAGACACGGTCAGTTGGTCCGTGACTGTCAAACGTTTTGACCCTCAATTTTCACTTCCATATTTACATTGCTTTTAAAATATGTATGCAGATCAGGCAACTATAACCACTAGTTTAAACCTTCAAAGCAACACGTGAAGTTTCATCAAGAAAAAAACCCCTCCCTATAATTTAAAAAATGCAGTTGTTGCCAACAAATCTGTTTAGAGACAACAAGGAAAACAAAGAGGCTCACGAATTCTTTCTTCCAATGAGAATTTACCAGATGTTAATTTTCCAAATCAGGCTGTAGAACTCACTTGCCATTAGACTGTACAACCAGAGCTATTATAATAAGTTACATCGGGAAAGCATTCAACTTAAACCTGACGGCAAAATTACATCCTCCCCGTTTGGGGGGTGCCACAAAAACGGGGGACCTTTCTCAAACACCAGCTTTCTCCCCAGAGCTATTATAATAAGTTACATCGGGAAAGCATTCAACTTAAACCTGACGGCAAAATTACATCCTCCCCGTTTGGGGGGTGCCACAAAAACGGGGGACCTTTCTCAAACACCAGCTTTCTCCCGTCGAAGGCGCCGCGAACACCCGCTTCAGCCGAACGAGGTCATT
>NW_008794723.1:1270658-1278215 GCF_000699145.1 Aptenodytes forsteri | reverse complement strand
GCCGCCGCCCTCTCCTGAAGGCTTAAACCGAGGGATGAGGGTGCGCTTAGGTGAGGAGTTCAAGGGCAGGGGAGGCGACTGCGCCTCCTGAAGGCTTAAACCGAGGGATGAGGGTGCGCTTAGGTGAGGAGTTCAAGGGCAGGGAAGAGGCGACTGCCCAGGGTCGCGGGGGGTGAAAGGTACCGTTTACAGCCGAAAAGGGTGCTCTGCCCCGGGACCGGGGGGACTCGAGCCTGCCGGCTGTGCTCGCCCAGGTGGGCTCTTTCCAGTCACTGACATGACAGTTCAGGCGAACGGCTCCTCCAAGGGTAGGATCTCCACCATTTTCCGTGTAAAACTATTTCACAGCCTGGTGAGTCTCGCTGTTAAGAAATCCTCTTGATAGCCAGGCTATCAGGAGTGCACCCTTGCTTCGCCTGCCGTACGAGTTATCTGCCAATAACATCTGTATTTTGCCCGGTAGCCTCGACTTGCGTTTGAGGCTCATTGCTCAGTCGTTGGAAAGTTTACTTTTCTCGCACCTTCCTCCTCTATCGCAGATCCAGTAACTGCGTTTTAGAGGGAAGAAGAATAGTATGTATTACAGTACACTGGATGCCTAAATGCTTTTCAGACTATTCACGAACTCTAATCCAATCCCTTCTCTCTCACCACAACTTGTTGCCCTTTATTGAACTTATCACAGTACCTGCACATAAGCCCTGAAACCAAAAGCTTTGTAAAAGAAATGTAGCTGAGTAATGCAAGCATAGTGCTGTAGGTGACAAAGTCTCAATCTTTTCCTTTTTACACTGACTTGTTTGGCACCGCTGGGCAAGTTATTTCAGTGCTTTCTGCTTCTTTAACAAAAAAGAATAGTACAATAAAATTACTGATCACGTGGCTCGGGCTGCTAGGCTCAAGCAAGCTTTATCAAAGTATTTTTATTGTTTAAAGATGGAAAGTGCAATAATGTTTTAGTAAACAACAATAAATGTAAAAACTATTATTCTGCTTTACCTGCATACTCCCACATCTTTCTTTTCAAGATTAAAGTCTGGAAAAGTATGGTAGAGCATGTACTTTAAAATATAAAGTATGCAACAATGACATTAGGACATAAAACAAGAAAATGGGCTATTTAGATTTCCAAGCAAAAATTTTCTTACTATGAACAGCGACAAATTTTCATTTTTATGAGATACTCTAAAATACAGTGTGTTTCGGAGTAGGAACTATGGTCTTTTTCATCTCCCGTTCAAGAGTCTGCAGGGTCTTTCAAAAGTATAGTTGTTCTGCTCCGTGAGATTAGTTTTGTTATGTTTCATATCCTTTGTTTCTTCATGTATTTGTTTAAAGGTTATGAAAGGATGTAGCCATTTCATACACTTGTAGGCTAAAGGAGTATTTTAATTAAAACCTACGACGGTTTTTGAAAATGGTATTTGGAAATCACTTCCTTTTATCCTTCAAAAGTAGGAATAGAAGGAAATTGCAGGAGACTGTCCCTTACCAAACACACTGAGGGAATGAACCAGGAGATATGTTTGCTAAAAGTATCACAATCATATGATGACAAATAATGTACTTTTCCATTTCTGTCCTGTACTACTGATAGGCCGTGTAACTCAGATACGGCATCCAAATTCTGTTGGTCTGAAAATGAAAAATAATATGTTGATCTTCTTCAAGTTTTTGTATGCATCACAGAAATATCATCCCCATTTTGGGAAAACCAACAGATCAATCGGTGGCCCAAAAAAGGGCTCAGACTGCGGCAGTTATAGTGAATGTCATAACTCAGGATTGCAATACATTGGCAGGACTGTTTGGGGAAGCTTGCATAACATCTGTTTGCAACATGCCTGATTCAAACCAGCACTCCTCCTCTCGTGAATGCTGATGACTTTTTAAAAGTAAAATAAATTTGGTCGTTATGCAAGCAAATTGATTTTCCTGCGTGCCTATCCAGATTTGCTTGAAGCAACAGAAAACCCACAACTTAAAAGCTATATTTTATATTTACTAAATATTTTTACCATAGTTGTATCCTTTTTTCTTCCCCCCCTTTTTTTTTTAGTGTTCTGATTTCATTCCTGTGAGCCATACTCAAGTGAGTACTCTTTATGACGCCAGAGGGACTACTCTTGTAGAGGGATTGATGTAGTTAAAAATCCCTGCTCACTGCTTTGAACATTTTTAGTGCTTTATTCTCATTATGTTAGCATAGTAGGGAACATGTAAAGACATGCTTCATTTTGGATGTTTACTCCCTAGATTGTTTTTCACAGATGGTTTTATTTTCAGGTTTCTCAGTTGCCTTGTTCCTCTTACAAGGTGTGGCTAGTTATTTTGACTCAAACAGCTTATGGCTTTATAGCTTCTATGTGAGCTCCATCACCATTTTTAGTACTGCCAATATAAGTAAATAAATCATAAATTACAAGGTTTGCTCGTTAGTTTTGTTTGGAATTTTTGTTTGTAATACAGAGAACATGTTAACATAGGATTAATATTTTATATCACACATACTTAGAGATTTAAATGTGGCTTAACAATGAAAGATGAATTACTGTAGAAATGGATGTAATTCCACTAATCCAAGAATTTACTTGTTCCCATTTTTTCTATCTGTTGTTTGTTTCGAGTGTCATATGAAGACAGAACAGAATTAAAAACCTATTTTGACCCTCTTCAGCACTCTACATGCAGGAAAAGCTTTGTGAAAAATAAAAGAACTCTGAGTAGCGAAAGACAAAAGACAATGAAGAAAGGAAGGGGAGAAGGATTGGAGCCATACTCCACTGAGTGTTACGTAAAAATTTTGTAGAGCTCATTCCCAGTAAGATTCAATTTCAAGATTTGTAGTTTGGTCTTACAGACAGGTATCTAAATACTTCTGAAAATAAATGCCATTGGGAAGGACTGTATTTCAAATGGAACGAGTTTATAACAAATGCCGAAGCTTACAGCAGTGTTCGACACCCTTTTATCGCCAGTTGTTCAGAAAAGAAGATGAAGATATCTGAAACATACATTAAGAAGAAGGCACAACATCTGCTGTGGCAGGGACACCACGGGGATATTGGAAAAACATGAAAAAGTACTTAAGCAAAAGAATCTATTTCCATTAAAAAAGACTTGGTGAATGAAATCTTATTGGGACTTAGCGATGTAAAAAGACATTAAAAACTCACCCAGGATAAAGAGGGATGGAAAGCCTTGTTTGATCTGTGAATAGTCCTTAGTGGCACAAGAAATATTTGGAGATGGAAGATTTTGTGGCCACCTGTCCCTATTTTACAAGGAAATCAGGGACACGTTACAACGAAAGTCCTTCATCCCTTTTTCAGAACTTTTACAGAGAGTTTCAGCCTAGTAAGGACCAGAGGGCTCTATTCACTGAGTTACCATTTGCTTCAATCATGGGCAATTTACCAGAGATTACTTTGCAATATCTCTGAATAGCGATAACATTCCAAAGAATGGAAATCAAATCATCTTTTCAGGACTCTATTTATAAGCTCTCGTGTGCTCCTCTCTGTCATGCTGTCAACTCATCCTGGTTTCAGCTGAATCTCGAAATAAAAAAGATTCACAAGAGATCTTGCTTAGGTAAACCTGCCCTAGTCCTTTCCTGAGGGGATCTTAAGAAATTAAGATTGTGTGGTTTCTCCTTTGAGATTGTCCATTACAGAGATATGCCCATGGGATACAAATTTGGAAACATCAAACAAGCAGCGTCCAGTAGTCAGGATTGGTACTACCTTGAACTTGAACACATAAGGTGATACAGTCACTCCATATTGCAAGCATTTTGCAATGTTATTAAAGATGACCAGTTATTTGACAACTACCATTATCATTGTAAAATGTATAATAATTATGTTTTAGAATTAAATAGTTAATGTGCGGTCCTGTTATCAGCACAGCTATGTGAAGATTGTTTTCCACACTACAATAGATAACATCAGTGCAGCCTGAAGTGGGATCAGAGAGTAGATTTCTTAGATGACATTAAATGGGAGTGGTAAGACTTACCTCCTAATATTTGAAAATTATCTTCCCGTCACATCTAGCCATTAGCTTCCATAACATTTTTCCCGTTGAGCTAAGGTTACAGTAGATAGTTTTTCTAATGCTAGTAATTGTGTGAAACTCACAGGCTGATGATATTGTAAGCCAGGAATCTGCAGGATCTGTTTTTCACTATCATTCAGGCTGTAAATTGCTTCCATCTTGGACAAAAGTGGCAAATCATCTCACTTTGGTGTTTACGATCATTAATCATATAAAAGTATTACCACCAGCCTGTTACTATGCTGGGTGATATATAGCTTTGTAGTAAAAAACAGACTCTGTCCTAAAATGCTTACAATAAAAATAGGCATTTATTAACACATGTGTAGATAAGCTTTAGGAGCATACAAATGCAGAATGGCTTGATTAAGGTCATGTGGGAAGTTCATCAGAAACATTATTTGCTCATAAATCTCCCTAGTCCTCACCCACAATTTTAGCTTTAGAAGTATGTTTTCTTGTTACGCATCCAAGAACTATCTTATAAACTACACTACCATATCATCATTGTAATTTCACTTAAGAGTGTCTTTGTTTTCAGAATTCACATCATATGTTATTTCCAAATGTGTGTTATCTGGTACAAACAGTTGCTCAGGCTGTCTTGGATTTTTCATGGTTTTATGCATTCCACGCTACTTTTAAAATTGAAGCTGTATTCATTTTCTCGTGGATTTACAGTCCAAGAGTCCAGCAGCATGTGTAGATACTCCTTTCATTGCATGGGGGCTACACCCTCTTCATGAATGCTGATTCACCCAACATCTCCCATAAAACAATGACTCACTTTTCCATTGCACAGTTAACTTTTCCAGAAACATCGGTTCCCTAAGCTATTTCTCCCTGTGTGGCAGCCTACAAGATTTAACATTCCTGCAAGGAGCATGTGGGAAAAGGACACTGTGCAGAGGAATGTGCTGTCTTTGTCAATGGGATTGCCAAGTACAGAATAACCAGATTCTGTTCTATTATTTTATGGTCCCATTCTGTCCCAGTTCTGTATGCGTACACTTAAAAAGGCTTCAGGCAACAACCGCTATCTCAAGTTAAGGTCAATCAATATAGTCGATGCATTGATGTTTAATTATAGGTAGCTGATGGTTTCCTCTGGCACGGGTTAACCTTGTTAAATATATTGTTTAAAAATACCCCTTCAAAATTAATTTTCTGCTTGTTTTTAGATACACTATGTGCACTGGTTCTTCTGTGACCTTGGCAGGATGGGTGGTGACAGCTAAAACACCGCGCTACTTTGTCAACACTGAGATTCACTCCTGCGTTATAAAACAAGTTCGGGGGTTGTTACTATCTTCCACACCAGTGCGTCTGATCTCTCTTGACAAAGGGGGCATGAGATGGTTGTATTCATCTCATGAATACACTGTTAAGAGTTTTTTCAGCAAACTCAGTCTGGGCTGTTTGCTCCTATTCGCCACACAGTAAGAAAAGGACCATTTGCTTCTCTTCATCTCATGTACTTCTTCTTGCCAAAGAATAACCTGTATGAAATGCAGAGTCTAAAAGGATTTTAGTGACATCTCGAGTGTATCAACACTCTAATTTGAAAATAGCCAGCTTTTAAGAAAAACTGATTTTTTACGTTATACTGGAGTTGAAGACACAGTAATATCTTCCTTAAGATTTTTCTTACTCCTATGCTTTGTCAATAGTTTCAGTCCTGAGGGAGAACAGCTCTACTTAGAAGAGCTTTTAAGAAACCACTAAATTCACTAGGACACCAACTCCTATTGTAGTAGGTCAGCATGTCTCCAGCTGTACTCTGATTTCCAGTAATAGACCTAATCTTCTAAATCAATACGTGATTGCAGTTGGGAAGCCTGCACCATTACACCAGGTAAGTCCAATCTTGCCTCCTTCTATGCTTACCTTTGGGTCTGTAAAATTTTTGCAGAAAGGGCCCTCAAGCAAGGGTTAAGCATATTACTGAACGTCTGTGTTTAATTAAATGGAACCAATGTACTTGAAAATTGAAATACTGAAAGAAAATATGAAACAGTCCAGCACTGCAGAACAACCTTCTGAAGTTTTACCTAGAGCTTTGTAAATTCCTTAAACTTTTCAACAGCAGTATGATATTCTTGTGAAAAGTTGTGTGTGTGTGTGTATATATATGTTTAAAAAAACTCACTTAATGGAATCAAGAAGTAACACTTATAACAAAGAAGTGCCTTCTATCCAAAAATTTCCAAGTTATTTAAAACATTAAGCAAAACCAGGGAGAATAGAATCTCAGAAATCTATATTTTGAAAGATAAGACTCCATGTATTTTACACCAAAACAAAAGGCAAATTTATTTACTATTTTCCCTGAAGATTCACAGGCAGGAGCTGTAATTAGATCTCATCCAGTTAAAACTCAACGATTAATCCGAACTGACTTCAAAAGGTTTAGTGCACTGTGATATATTTCAGAAAGAGGAAGAAATTATAACTGTCAAGGGTCAGATTTTACTTCTTTTACTCACCTTCACCAAACTCCGAGACTAAACATCTTATTTCAATGTTTTTGAGAATGTGATTTTAATTGTTATGATTAAGGGACTGCAGAAACAGGTCCCACATGAAGATGACATTCAATGAATTGAATTACCTTTGCTTTCAGAATTATCTTTGATCGCACTTGTAAATTCGCAGTGGATTTTCCCATTAATTAATGTGAATTAGCTAGTTGTGGCTGTTCAGTTTAGGTTAATTCTCAATGTTTTACAGTGCATCGCTATTTATTGAAAAAAAACCCAACTTACTAAAAAGCACGCAGGTGCAAGCTGTGAATTGCAGGGAATCCCTGCTTTCGCTCTGCTCTGCTGGCTGCTGTGCCGGGGTGTTTGCTTTGGATAGCTCCTAGCACCACCGTCCCGCAGAGCGGACTTCGGCAAGGGCCCAACACAGCGGAAAGTCACAGCTCGGCACAGAGCAGGGAGACTCCGCTTAATGTTTCTTGCCTCCCTGAGGATCCCGTCCCATTTTCTCCTTTCTCATGTACCCTTGGGAACTCGGAGGATCTGCTTTCCAACCACCACGCCGCTCTTTCGCACTCGGTACAAGGCCTCAGCAGAGCTCCTTCTCAAGTATGTCAACACTCGCCCTTAATTAGTCCTTCCCGCACGATGAGGCATTCCTCATCTCCAAAGGGTTCAGTGTGCGGCTGCTCCTGCCGTCTACGCGGGGCTGGAAAGACAAAGAGCCGGGGGCAGCTCCACGTCGGTGCTGCGTGAGCAGCCCGGCTGGGCCAGAGCGGAGGTGTGGGCGCAGCCATCTGGCCAAGACACTGGGCCCATTCTCCGCTATTGTGGAGGCCCGCTGAATGCCGCTTTTTGTCCTTTGCCCGTGCGCAGACAGACATATAAACTGTATCTTTTGTTCTTCAGTCAGGAGGAGAAATCTGCCTTTGCAGTAAAACACGTTGGCCTGGCAGACAGATATTTATCCCCCCCTCAAAGAGCGACAGCTGCCCCTCGCGCAGCGACGCGAGGCGCG
>NW_008794723.1:1269792-1270150 GCF_000699145.1 Aptenodytes forsteri | reverse complement strand
CGTGCCGCTGGCGGCCCTCGGTCCCGTCCCGCGTGGAGCGGGGCGTCGGCGTGAGGCGTGCCTCGGCGCGGGTAGGGCGAGGGGGTCGTTACACGGCCCGGCCCCTTTCTCGGGCGTTACTCCTCCGCGTTGCTACCACGTTATTGTCTCATCGTCTCTAAAATTACCTCACTGGCTACCCACCGCGTCGGGGTGCTGGCGTGGGCTGCCGCCCAGGCAGCGCGTATTTTGGGCAACGGTTTTGGCAGGAAGCTCGGAGCGTCTGCTTCGTGTGCCGCTGCGCTGCGCGGGCAGAGCCCAGCTCGGGTATCGGGAGAGCAGATAAGCTCAGGTGCTGGCACCCCGGGGGGGGGGGGGG
>NW_008794723.1:1217664-1269733 GCF_000699145.1 Aptenodytes forsteri | reverse complement strand
GGGGGGGGGGGGGCGTCGGGTTTCTTTCCAAAATGCACAGCCCTTCTAGCCAGCTGGAGAGGAAACGTTTATGCTGTGATTTTTACCTGAGCGTATCAGTCATGTTCAGGCCATTACGTTTGATGCTCATCTTGCTTTTAATTTGCACTTGCCATTTCTCTGTAGCAGCTAGTTTCTTTGTCACACGGTACAGTGCAGTTTTCAGTTATAATTTCCGTGTGGTGATAGACTGCGCTCTGCTGTAAACAGTTTTCAACCTGAGAAGTTTTACTTTCTGCCGAAGTTAGTAAGACAGGCTTTAGTGGGGGAGAGGGGGCTCTATGTGGTTGCTTGAATATTTCTGTCCTTCAGAGCAAAGAAAGCATCAGAGGTAGTTTCTCTTTCGTTTTCGTCGCATTAAAATAACTGGATGTGTGGGCTCAACAAAATTGAGCACAAAAATGTCTGCCGAAACTAGTGTGTCTATAACTGCAGGTGAGAGCTGTGTGTTTCAAAGATCTGGCAGTGAAAGGCCACCGCTGGGTAAGTGGCCTGTCCCCCGTGGAGCCGGTCGCAGGGATGGAGCCTCGCGGGGGTGGAGAGCCCTTGAGGCAGGAGAAGCTGATCTGCGCCAGGAAAGGCCAGGAGTATCCTGCCACAGTGAACAGATGTAGCTGTGGTGGGCTGCTGGCAGCTTCAGCTTCTTCCTTTTCTTAAATTTCCAGAGGTGGAAGTTCAGTTCTGTGCTACTTTTTATCACAGGCACAAAAAATATGCACCAAAACTCTTAATGTTTTACACGACATTTAGGGATGTCTGTCAGAAGTTGGCGGGAGAGGTTGTTTGTGCTAGTTGGGTTGGCTTGCTGAGCTAAAGTGCTTGCAGTGCAGTCTGATCACTATCTCCTAATGGCTCTTTGGTCGTGATAAACATCAATATGCTGTATAGGCTGATTTCTTTACCTTGATATATTAACACAAACATTTCTTCTAAGTGTAATTGCTGTTGTACTTTAGAAGGAACAGCGACTTTCATAGCTGACCAGTTTTGAACACTATTCATGCACATTTGAGGCCAGCCTCATGTAGCAAAACAATTAATTTGAAGAGCTGCTTCACTGTGTCTGTCTCTTTTAAACAGCTCTGATGACAAGTCACAGAGAATCAACAAAAGCAGATGGCTGGAGGTGGCTCTTGTTGCTTTGGGGAGTAGTCCATTGAATAGTGAAAAATTAGAAGATAAGCACATTAACACAAAACACAAAAAATTACTTTGTGCTAAAGTGTGTTAAAACTTTGGGAGAAGTTTGAAAAATTACATTTTTTAAGCACTCTTAAATACACTACACTTACTTGGTACTGAAAGTTCATTTTTTCCAAGTGCAGGTACAAAGTTCCAAGTACAGCAATCAGATACGCTTATAAGGTCATAATGTACCAGCACAGGCTTGCCTGATATATATAATGCTCTGGCAGGGGGGGGGGGGGGGGGGGGGGAGACTGTACCGCATCTTGTGATCTTGTGTGACATGTCAAGGGTGTGCAAGTATAATGTTTTGACCTAATGCATAACAGCATCGGTTAAATTGAAGGCTGCCTAAACTTTAAAACCTGTTATGGGCATATTGACTGAATCTTTTTGGTCATTAAGGGGGTTTTCTGAAGGCTTATATACATTTCTACAGAACGTGTCTCACAAGGATTTAACTTTCAACATGAAAGAATACCAATATCAACCTCCTGAGGAACATGAATTAGTACTGAATAACTGAATGGGGTTTTTTTTTTTGTTAGTACTGCAGTGAGTGTTGTTTCCCCCTAACCTCTCCATCTTGTTAAATTAGATGTCAAGACCACTTAAAATTTATTTCAGTCTTGCTGTGCATACTACTTTTTCAGGAGTACGATGGCTGTCACTGCTTAGTTTGACGCTCTCTAAAAAGCCATGCACAGTATTGTGACTTAGTCCCAAACTTGCCAGGAGCAGAACATCATCTGTGTAACCTGTACCGAGCGGTCTTCAGGAATAACTCTTTAAACACAGTTGCAACTGTGCCTGGGGGCTTGTCTGATTTTAGAGTGATTTTATTTTTTTTTAAGGGTGTTTTTGGGAGTCTCTGGCTTTTTGTGACTTTCTACAACTTTTTTTCAGAGGGCTCAGAAGTGAGTATAATGAGATCAGTTGGCATTCTTCATTTCTTTTGACTCAGCAGACTAATCCCGTAGTATATTTAGTACTTGCAAATCCAGGATTTTCTTTCCAGCTAAATGGTAGACCAGAAATGATAATTCACAGTTTCTGGGATGCTGCACCAATATGTTGAGGTATGGTAGGAAGAGGAACCTGATAAAACTTGTGCCTTTTGATAAAGGACACTATTAAGGTGAAGGTCATTAGAATGCCTGCAGTGGCAGTGCAGTTTTTCTGCAACTGTCTCATAGCGTGAAAAATCAGGGGAGTTAAAATCATGCCACTCAGAAAAGGAATGTGATTTTTTTTTTCCTCGCTTAGCATAAATATAGGCATATATTTTCAATTCACATGATTATTGTGGAATTTATTTTGTACATTTATGAAAAAGTAATCTTCCTTTTGAATGTCTGAAACCGATGCATGGTTCATGTGTCATTAAATCAGAAACTGCAGGAAAACAAAGAACCATCTGGAGACTTGGTGGGGGGGAGGTTGAGGTTTCTGGTTAAATGTACTATCAACACAGGAAAAACTATAAAGAGTGTTTCAGCTGCAAAAGGAGGCAAAGTGTTCTGGGCATTTTGTTTGATCGTTTCGGTTTGTTTTGTTTTTTTTAAAAACAATCTTCTTTTCATAATTAGGTGAAGCACCAGAATGAAAGACATGGACAATATCAAAACTGTAAAGAAAGAATGGTAGGTGCCAGTTCCCCCCTCCCCCTTTTTCCCTCTTCCTTTCCTATTGCTGCTTGTGTGTCCTGACATGACTTTTCAAACTTCGTTAAATTTTAAAATTTCAGGTTTTTTTTCTTATCCACCTGTGCTCCACTTATACACTGAAGTTTAAAAAAAAAAAAAATTGTTTTGCTAAAAGGTTTTTCACATACCTGGAATGTTTCCTAGATGCAAGAAGCTGTGTAATTATTTTTATTTAAAATAGAAAGGCAGCCTTACAAATTGCTAGGTCACTGTGCACCTCTACATTTGATACGGAGGTGTTTGGTTTTCCAGTTATGTTTCTGAGGTAAGGCATAGTGAATACCTAGATTAACGCTTCAAGTTTCTTTCATTCTATTAGAAAACTAAAATGGGGACAGCATAGTTTTGAAATTTCTTCTTTAATGTTGTTGAGTGTTTCTTTTGTTTAAAGATGTTAATCTGTAGGGATTCTTAGTATGTTGCGTAGATGCACTGCAAACAATTCCTTTTTATGCAAATGTATCTAATTACCATTCAAGTAAGCATTGCTGCTCTTGAATTCAATGCAGAGTTTTACGTAAAACTGGATATTTTTCAAGAGCTGGGATTTTTTTTTCTGAATTGCTTAAAATAGGCTTTTCTGAATCTCCAACAGGAATAACTCCTGCAATGTTTACCAAAAGCTGCATAATCCTCTTACTATGCAAAGAACCTAAACTGAAAGATAATTATTCATTCAGGTTGCATATTTCTGCATTTTGATTGGAAAAATCTAACAGAAACAGCTGCCACATATACAATGTTCTATAAAAAGATGTGGTTGATGCATCTTTTTTAATACTCTGGCAGTCTCCACAGTACTGAAGTCTTCTATTGTATTTCTTCAGTGTGCTCAAGTCGTGTTTAGTCACTTGCTCTTGAGTTTCTCTAATGTACTTTCAAAGACAGTAGCGGTGGTTCTGTGATGGTGCTGGGAATGGGGAGGTTCAAGTGGGGGTGGGGGAGTAAATCCTAGGGCAATTTTCTTGTATGTGGTTTTTAAAAGTTACAGCAAAGGAAGTCACCCAAGCCTATATCATGGAAATGCTTTAAGGAAGGCCTTTCATTGGTATGCAGTTAAATGTTTGATGGTCTGAATTAGAAGTATGAATCATCTAACTTGCATTCCTTGCTCTGATACGAAGTTTAGAAGCTTCTGCATAGATGAATTCACCTTTTCTATTGCGAATAGTAGCAGTTAGAGACTTGGAAGAAGTTTCTAGAAAAGGCACAACGCAAAGTTGACCTGATGTTTTGTGACAACCGAGTAAGCTGGGTGCAGGGGAGCATGCCTTTTACACCTCTTGGTACTGAACTTCTAGGGTAACTGCTTGTCTTCTAATGTGTTCTCTGAGGCATCATTTTTACTTATGTCTTTGTTCTGCAGGATGTGTAAATCGGGAACCGATGATCAAATTTTGAATGGTACAGAACAAAACTGTGACTACTTTGTAGATAACCTTTTTGAAGAAGCTCAGAAGGTTGGTGCTATATGTATGGCTCCAACTACGATCAAGAACCAGGTAGGCGGTGAAGAAAAAATACTCACGTTTAACATAATAACACTCCAGGAGTACTCTGGAAAACAAATGCAGGAAGTTCAGCGGTCTTATCCAGTACATCTGTAAATAAATGCACACAGAATTCAGACAGCAGTGGGAACAGTCTCCCATCTCTTAGTCAACCAGGCCTATGCTTCTGCACTCTGGCTCTTACTATTTTTCATTTGCTCTCATTTGTGTAGTTGTGGTAGTAGCAGGATGTTTAGTATGGTTTGTATCTCAGCGATTCTGTCCTTTTCATGTTTTTCTGTTACTCCCCGAAGACTGGTAAGGGGCTGGAGAAAAGGCCATGTAGAACAAAGATGCCAAGGAGAAATTTGGAGTGGGCGTTGCTGGAAATTACATTCATGGATCCCCAGCTGAGCCTGGGAGAAAAGGAGTGTCAGGAGCAACACCTTAAATTGCAGTTCTAAAATAGTGTTCCATGGCAGTACTTGTGTCAATGTCTAAATGGGAAGTTGGTATGGAATAATTAGTCCATGTTAAACTTGCATACTGGTTCATGGTGGAGGAGCCTTCCTGTGATGAGAACTCCTTTTAAATGCATTGGTGCCATGAGACACAAGACTTTTTAAAAGAATCTAATTTTGCTGAGTGCTATATACCTTTTTGACAGATTACCCAACCAGAAGAGAAGGAATTTTATTCAGCAGTTTGCACATGCTGTGTATTTCTGTAGCAATCATCTTATAACAAGTCAAACTGCAAAAAAAGAAAAAAAAAAAAAGATAAAATTGTCTTTGTACATGCTGCATATACCTCACATGTGGCCAAGCATCTGTCAAGACATTATTTCAGGGATCAGACCTGGATGATCAAATGCTGCCTTAAATGGCATGATGCATAAATATGAAAATGCAATCCCAGATATATCCGTGTTAAAGTTGGAGAGATTTCAGTGAACAGTGTGAAGGCTACAAGTTGAAGTAGTGGATGTTCTCTGGTAAAGTTAATGAATTACTGAGAATTTGTTTTTTCATTCTCCTAACACCAAGGTTTTGAATATACCCAGGAATTCCAGGGTAACATAAATGTATGACTGCCTGAAAGTAAATTTTCTGATACTTGCCGCATTTGCTAAGTGAAAGGCTTCTGCATGCATTATCTCAATGCCTTACTTTCAGAAAATCCTCCTGAATGATCAGAGCGAGGCTTTACCCTAATAAATTCCCAGCTGGACTATTCTGGTAGTTGGTGTTCCAACACCAGGCATGTGTGCTCTCAAATTAGCTCTTGAAGAGTTGCAGCTGGCTGGGATCTTCCAGCTTTTTTTTTTCTTCTGCTGAATTGAAGGAGTGTTCTTGACCTAGGAAAGCAAAATGATTGGGGGAAGGTTTATTCCTAACCCTGATTGACACAAGATACTTAGAAATGTCACTTACCCCTTGCAGTTGCTCTGCCTGTTGGCACAGGGCTGAAACAGATTATAGTGAGCCTTCTCTCAGTATTTTTAGTCCGTGCAGTGGATGATTTACAATCATAGGGTACTGTGGCTGTACCAAGCTGGTTTTACATCAGTGTTATAATGAGAACTGTTGTTATTTTATAGGTTGATGTAATCATTAAACTTTGGAAAAATGGGTTTACAGTAAATGACGGTGAGCTTAGGAGCTACACTGATGTTGCAAACCAGCAGTTCTTGGACTCCATTAAAAAAGGGTAGGTAAGTTTTGTGTTCTTAATCAGCCTGAGTTAATGTGCTTTGGATAGCACTTAGCTTATGCTCTAAAATTTTTTACATAGCTGCTTGGCTTTGCTGCACTACAGTATCCCTGTAGGAGCGTAGGCCACTGCCTGTCTCAGTTCCTGCAGTGCTAATGGCTGTTTGAACATCAACAGGTCTAATACAGCACTCAGTTGCAGTAGTCGTACAGTTGCTGATGAAATAGGTAAAAGTGAGTGTTGATAGGGGGCACAGCAGGTGCAGAATGAAATGAATAAATCAGAGTGCCCAGTAAGAGCTACTGATCAAATGGTACATTGACTAATGAACTCAATGCACAAGTGGTTGAGCATTTCTGGTTTTATGGTCTTTGTTTTCTTTTTATTGATGAAGAGCCTTAAGTGGGCACAGTTGCTCCATGTAACATCAAGAAACTCCCATCAGTCCTAACTTCAGACATTTTTCCTAGTACAAGCTTGCTATTTCAGTCATTTGTGTGTATATAGCAATCTTACTTTTATCCCCCTGTTAAAAATTAGCATGCTATGCTGATTTCTGCTAGTGTTTGCAACGTTGCTTTAAAAGAGCAGGTTGACCATACAAACCAATGTAATTTTGAGCCTTTAATTCGTAGTCTGTTTCCTCACCCCATACAAATGGAGAGGAGAATATAATTTATGGAGAACATAATTTAATAACTCCTTTTCAAGTATGTGAAATTACTAAGCCATTGTATTTTTTGTCTGTTCCATACTTTGCTAGCCCATCAAAAATACTAATTTTACACTGTATTTCTCCTCTAAGGCTGTCACCTGTGTTAGTTGTAATAGCAATTAATTGCATTGTTTAAAGCCCTTTGCTTTCTTTGTGTGCATGCATCAAAAGTTTGCCAGTTTTCTCCTACCATATGCTTGTGAAGATGCTAATTACAAGATGGTTCCTGCATAATCATTGATGGTAGAGAACCACTTAGTACAGCCCCTGTGCCAGCTGAGCCCCACCACCCGAAAATGTAGTATCTGCATCAGAGCTCAAAGACAAAGGCATTGTTGTGCTCTGCTTAATGCAAATAAAGCATTACCGAGGTGATGCTACTGTACTAAAGAGTGTAGCTGTTAGTGATGATCTAATTTTTAAAAGCTGAGATTTGTGTTTATTTGTAATTAAACACATTGTGTCTAAACTCAGTTCTTTCTCTTTAAAGGCCAATTGTCTTTTTTTTTCTTCTTGTTTTACTATGGGGATAAAATAATTGAACCTTTTGCAGCAATGTATGGCAATACTGAACTTCCTACACATAATGTGCTTTTGAGTGGTAACTGCTGAGTAAATTTGAACATCATTCAACAACTTGCATGATGATGGGTTTTTTTATTGTTCACTTTCTAGTTAATTTGCAGTTCAGGAACTTGAAGTTGTTTGTATGTCATGCGCTTAATGTAACTCTTAGTAAATACTTGTGAAGTGGTGGTTTGTTTTTTTTAAATCCTTGAAAGGATAAACATAGAACAGGTATTAATCATTAATCTATTTTGTATACTGAAAACAGTATAGTATTTCTTTTTCTGACTCTTTTTTTTTTTCTTAAGGGAACTGCCTTTTGAGCTACGAAAAGTTTTTGATAAGGAGGAGGTAGATGTGAAAGTGGAAGATAAAAAAGATAAGGTGTGTTTGTCATCAAAAAAGCCAATCTTTCATCCCTTTTCTGGACACGGTTACAGATTAGGAAGGTGAGTAGTCTGATGTGATCTGTGATTGAATAGCTGAAGGGAATGGTACCTATGGTAAAGGATCTCATAATTCAGGTTGGAAGTGACCTCTATCTCTAATCCAAGCTCCTGCTCAAAGCAGGATCAGCTGTGGGGACAAATGAGGTTGCTCAGGCTTTTATCCAGTTGGGCCTTGAAATCCTGCAAGTGGAAGCTGCGTAGCCTGCTTCAGTGCTAGACTGCCCTCATGGGAAAGAAATTTTTTCTTATATCTGGTCTGAAAGTCTCTTGTTTCCATTTATGTCCACCATGAAGAGCCTGGCTCCACCCTCCTGATGACCTCCTGTAGACCCTGGCAGGCTGCTGTTAGGCGCGTCCCCCCTGACACCATCTCTTCCACAAGCTGAACAAGCCCCTCTCCTCCAGCCTCTCCTCACAGGGCAAATGCTCCAGCCTGCGGCCATCTTGGTGGCCCTCTGTGGAACTTGCTCCAGTTTATTGACACCTTTCTTTTATTCTGGGTACCAAATCTGAATGCAGTATTTAGGTGTGTCTAATGGGTGTGGCATGTGGGATAATGGGCTCCCACAATCTGCTGGCTGTGTTCCTGTTAATACAACCAGGATCCTGTTGGCTTTCTTTGTTCAAGGTCTCAATATTATCAGAACTGATTCCAGCTGAAAGGCTGTCACTCTTCTATTCGGTTATTTAAGAGAAAAGAATCTCTTTTAAAGCTGTATGTGCAATACTTTGTGTGAGAAGAGGGGAGTATGACAATCCCATAAAGGGTACTGAAGAAGTAAGAGGTTATTTTGCATTTCCTTAAAATTCCTCACTATTTAACCATGCATTTATTGCAGTAAGACATTTTAGCATGTTACAGTGATCCTCTTTCCTTCACTCCATGACTCTCTTGTGGTTGGAGTGTCAGCCACTAATGCCAATGCTAAAACTGGACTTGATTTAGAACCAAACAGTACTGTATTTCAGAAGGCTGTTGTAGAGGGGCAGGCCAGGAGTTCATGTATTTGATCCCTGTCACTTTTGCTTACTCCAGCCAAATTATCTGTTTCACATATCCCTGGTGTGTAAGACTTACATGCCTATAAAAGCAGACTTCAGCCTAGGGAACAGAACACATTCAGTGACCAGGAGCCTACAGGAAGCTTCACAGGTGGGACAGCTTAGGGACCTGCCAACTGGGGTTACTAGACTGTGGTGAAACCTTAGGTGAACAGCTTGTTTTGATTAGGTGGAAAGGGCTTGCTGCTAAGGCCCAGTGTGTGTGCTGAGGGAAAGCGTGACCTGGGTAGGAATGGATGAGGCAGGGAAAGAAGATAATGTGCAGAGTAAGAGACTGATAATGGTAAAGGATGAGTGGTTCCAGGCTGCCTCAGAGAAGCAAGTATCTGTTTTATCAGTTTCATCTGTTTCTGTAGCACAGTCCATTCAGTTGCTACATGCTTGAGTAGATACAGTCAATAGGGAAAATCTTCCCTTGAGAGATGGATGAGATGCTGCAAGACTTGCTTTTGGTAGCACTGAAATCCTGAGCAAACGAGGGTCAAGAACTTAACATTAATTTATCTACAAGTAGACCTGTATATAGCAAAAGCAAAAAGATCTTCAGTGTGCTGGGTTTCTGCTGCTAACCAGTGCTAAATGGTAGGTTGTTCAGTTGCTTGTTGTGCTCTGTCATGTCTACAGCAAGTAATGATCTTGCTTCCCAATAGGCGAGTTAGGTTCTGGAAGCATACTATTCTGTGAATTTCGTTTGACTGGTCTAGTATGCTGAGACATCCTATGACTTGCTCAGCATTTTTTCTTTACAGACTGATAAAATGCTTTTTTTTTTCTACTCTTGCTAGTCTCTTCAGTGCTATACTATCAGAGCCTTTTCTTTAAAGACAAGTAAATATTTTTGCTGATGTTGGAAACAGGAGCCATAAGTGCTCTTATTCCATAAACTAGTGGTCGCTTCCTGCTGTTAGTAAGTCCATTGCGTGCATATGCTACTCTTTTAGCAGAAAAGCTTTGTGGGGAAATAGCAGTGCTGTCTGAGACCTGTAACAAGTTTTAAGCTATAGAACTGCCTTTCCACAGTTGCATTTGTGTGCTTAATCAGAAATGAGAGAGGCAAATGACTGAACAGTTTACTTCATCTTATGACCTAGCTAAACTTCTTAGCAAATAAACATTTTTTTAATAGTCTAGAATAGAATTTTCTGCCAGTGTTCCCAGATGGATGGATTATGTGGTGGAGGAACCATTATGAATCGGTCTGTTGACTGGCTCATTAAAACTTGTGTTGGAGGAAAAATGGAGGAACTAGAAATATGTTTGTTGATATAACTCAGATGAGCTTCATCCTCTCCCTTTTTGTTGTACAGGATAAACAAATGAGTCTTACCAGAAGTTTCCAATATACCTTATAAACCTATACAACTAATGGGTATATTCTGTTTTATCTACCACCGTTCAGCTGCATTTAATAGTTTGGGACTAAAACAAGATTTTCAACTGCATTTTTCTATTAAGCTTATCAGTGCATTTTAAAGGCTGCCTCAGAAGCATGTTAATTAAACTATTGACTGAAATCCCTTGTAGCAAAGTGGGCTTGCTCTATAACCTCATTAGGGTAAAACACTGTGTGCCAAGCTTCTTAACCATTAGTCAGGGTAAGGCATGATACCTAACTCTTGGGCTTTTTCTTTTCAGAAAATTGACAGGAGGCTCTTATTGTCTCTTCGATCTTTAGTTTACATCTTCTTTTGATAATCTTGTAAAAAGAATAAGCCTTTAAAGGGGGTGATAATGCTTTGATCTCAGGCTAATAAGAGACTTAGATTCTTGGTTTGTGGCTTTAGTCAAAGCTCCCACCACTAGATGGCTTTATCTGTCAGCTCTACAAGAGTAAAGTTATTTAGTATAGAAATGCTTTAAACCTTGGTGAATATAGATCTGCTAACTTTCTCTTGCAGTTTAGCTTAACGTGTTGACTTCAGTTTCACACATACTTGCTATTGAAAGAATCATCTCCAGTGCCTACCACAAATTCTGAGACGTGACCATGAAGGAAGTCAGTTTGAGAATGACATCAAAATCTGTATCCATTTGAGACAGTTGTCTGAACTACAACTGTGACTGATGGGCTAAAATGTAGTTCAGCCCAGGCTAAACCAGATGCCTGGCAGCTGCATGGTTGACTACCTCTCCAGCTTCCACTGTACTGGAGACAGCTAGCTCACACGAGTGCTTATACTTCAGTGTCTGAACCTGGAACTGAACGCCACGGATCAAGTAGACAGCAAAAGCTGATCATTGCTGGACTGAAGTATGACTTGAACTTTTTTTTTGCTCTGCTCCCGAGACTGTTTAACATTATCTTGCTAGTGCTCAAGCTGTTTTTTCCAGATCTGGAGGGCAGTTAGGGTTTATTTTGTATTGAGGTCAAGCATGAACAGAAGCTGGGTGTGAGAAGTAAATCAGTAGAGTCAGGTGGGTGATAGTAAGTCACCTGTACTTGGAGTACCAGAATGTTTTACAGATGTGCCTCTTGGAATCTGTTGGTGCCAAGTTCTTGTGCCCCAGCTGATTTCTGTGTAATGAAAAACAGTCAATTCTGTGCCTTTCATCTGCCTCCAGTTGCAGTGAACATCTCTTATCACTCACTTGGGAATCAGATTCCTTGATTCTCATTCTTTTTGCAGATTTTCAATGGAAGAAATAAAAAGTGCCTCTACTGGCTGATAGCCTAGAATTTAGGGCAGTTAACTAGGCAGTGGGTGATAAGAGTTTTTGAAATCCTCAGACTGAGAAGGACTTGAGTCCAAGACTCTAACTTTATTAGCCTGAATATATTAAGTCATTAGCCATCTTTGTTTTAATAATAAATTGGCTGTGACTTTCTGCTTTATGATTAAGCTAAGACAGGTGCAAGAACATAAGGATGCAAGGATGGGGTTTGTCCACGAAGCACATCAGTATTGTTAAGACTGTTATTCTATGGCCGTTGGTTACTGACTTCTCTCTCAAGGAACAGTAACTCATCAATTTTCTGTACAAAGAGAAAGCTTTTCCATAAACCACCATGAAGTGTTCGTGTAGTCATTGACCACAGCTGAGCTCAGAGAAGAAATGGTAACTCCTTAAATCACTGCTATTGTCTTGCTAGCAAACATCTGGTTATACTCACATGAGCTGAGGACGTGCCTGTTGGATCAGGCCTTATGATGACTTAAACAGTACATGCTGAACAAGCTTAGTCCTGAAAGAAGCACTAAGCTCTAGACATTTCTTTGGAATAAAAATTTTTGCCAGTAATTTTTTTTTTTAAAGATCACGCACTTGGACTGAGGTCCCTGTATTCTGTCAAGTCATTTTGTGGATCTTTGCCCTTATGGTAGGGTCAGCTGTTGAAAGTGCCTTAGAAAAAAGCAAAATCCAAGTGGTGTGTGCATCAGCCTAGATTTTCACATTAAGTCAATTTCTCTGATAGATGAGTAATGCTTCTAAGCTGAAATAGATGATGCTGAGGTCTAAATCAAGGCTAACATTCAGTTAAATTGAATTACTGTAATCACATTACAGTGAGAATTAACATTGAGTATGCAAATTCAATACTCAAACCCCTTGAAGTTTCACCTGTGTGATTAGAGTACAAAAAAATGCACAAAGAATGTTCAGACTGTTTCATCTCTTGTGTATTCATATTTAATCCTTTGATATTTAAGTTCTCTTCCATCTTGTAAAAATGTTTAACATGAGCAAACTGAAATACTTTAGCGTGTTGAAGTCTTCAAGAGAAAGTATTGGCATACAGTTAAAAAAAAAGCTGACATTTATGTCAGTATTCCTATATTTGTTAAAAAAAAGTCATCAATGCACCCTGATATGGGGCAGAAGGCTCCAGAAGCAGAGGTCTGGAGGGAGGTTCAAGCTTACATGTGTACACAGAAGGCATAACATCATATGGCTTTTCTTTTCAGTGCTACTCCAAGGATAATCTCTAAAGTAAGAGATGATCATCAAGGACCTGACAACAAAAGACACCTGCCTTTAGTACCCTTAAATGGTCTGGAGCCTATCACTAACATCCAGATCTGGTTAGCTGATGGGGAAAGGATAATTCAGAAATTCAATGTTTCTCATAGGTAAGATTTATTTTAGCACTGTTGTATGTATTTGCATCTGAACTATTTGTCCTATGCCTGTACATATAAGTCTAATTTCTGTGAATAATCTACCTCTTCAGTTCACTTAATATTGGACTGCTCTTCAGCTGTATCTAGAAAACCTCCTTTCAAATCTTGAGAAATCTTTTGGCTGACAGGAGAGGAGCATAAGAGGAATGTGAACTGATGTTAAGAGTCAGTGCATAAATGAAAATCTGAGGAAACCGTAGGAGTTCTTTGTAGGTTAGTGGAAGTTAAGGTGTATGTATTGCTCATTACTAGAGGAAATGGCTTTTAAGATGACAGATCTCTCACAAAATGACTACATCTGGAGCAAATTGTTTAGTAAAAAGCCTGCTAGTCATTGGGCATAGACAGCACCGCAGCTGGGAGCTGGAGGATGTGACTTAGAGTTGAGCCAGAGAAACCTCTAGGGAGGGCCAGAGTCAGTGCAATAGGCAGGGGAGGTTCGTCACCTGCATGTCAACATGGACAGAATAGAATGCATCCAATGTGTTTAATTCTTAATGAGTAAAATTTCCAGTTCCTAAAGAGGTTTATAAATGGGGATAACATCAGAAGGTGTCAGCCAGCATATGTATGCAAGAGCTTTGAGAAAGTAGGATTAACTGTTTAACATTAAATTGTAAAACTACTGTCTTTAGAGACCTTTCTCAAATTTGTAATTTGAGAAATTACTCCAGTACTATAGAGTCACATCGTATAGGAAGGATATGTTGCATGTGCTTCTCTGTGAAGCAATTTAAAGTGATCACAGATTTAATACAATCCAGGATTCTGTCAATATAACCGTGTATGTCTTTGTGGCTGGTCAGAAGAAAAGCTCAGCTGTTGAAGGTTAATGGCTGTAACTTTTTCAACTTGTACTAATTTGTTACTGTTAGTGGCCTGAGGTGTGAACTGAAACACTGTTGCGATGTACTGCTGAAGGGTCAATTGCTATTTTAATTATAAATACTTCATTGGAGGGCTTAATATCTTAATTATTCCAGGTTTCACACATATATATTCACACATATATTTAAGTATATTTAGAAGCTTTTTGTCTTCATGGTAAATAGCAGTTTGGACAGCTGCTAAGTGCTTGTGGATGAAAAAAAAAAGTCTGAGATAAGGAGAACAGCCGCCTTACCGATGCAGTGCTATTTTTGAAGTAGCTTGCAATAAATATTCCATCATAACATATCCTCTTGCCACAAGACCCATATGTTTGTGCTGTATACAGTATTTGTGTATGACCTAATAAGAAATAGGGGGAAGTCCTTTTAGAGTACAGATCCTTAAGCATTATGATTACATGTATAGCACTCCTTTCAGTGCAGAAGCAGAAAACAGTCAACTATTAGTTAATTAAACTATAGGTAAATAACCTGTAGCATATATATTGCAGTGCCTGGGTAAATTGATGTGTATGTGCCACAGTAAACTACTACTTTAGATACGAGTTGGTTACTGATGAAAGATTGAAGTTACAGCATTGGAGCAAAAGTGCAGGTAGCATTGTAATACTGCAGTATGGGGAATCGAGGAGACATGAGAGTGAAGCAATTAGCAGAGCAGTGCTGTAGGAATAGCACACATAGCTTTGTCTCAAATCAAGTTGTGTCCCTTCTTGAGCAGTTGCCAAGTTACCCCATGCTCATGTTACTCCAGCATCACAGTATGGAGCCTGGAAAAGAACCTGTTCATCCTAAAGCAGATAGCTGGTGGCTAATTGCCTGAGTTGCTCTTGGGACCCAATGAACTTTGATATAATGCACATAGACACCAACCAAAAATTTATTCCTGCTTGAGGTTTTTCAGGCTCTAGGCTTGTAAGACCAAGCACTGTCTCTTAATTGAGGCCTGCGTGCACAGGAATTAGATGCTGGCTGTATCTGTCCTAGTAGGTATGGCTAAGGCATGAAAACTTGGTCATCTGTGCTGCTAAACTGTTAGGATGGCTTTCCCCCCAGCCGACTAGCACTTTCTCAAACAATATCTAGGCTTGGTTCAGATGTTAGCTCAGTAACATCTTAGCTCAGCTTAGTTCCCAGGCAGCAGTAAACCCCATGGGCTACCCTGTGCATGGGGGAGAGGAAGGATGAGTTTAGTAATTTGCCAGTAGCCAGAGTCTACCAGTTGGCCTCAGGATCAGAGAATGGGCATTGACACTATGTTTATTTTACTGCTATAGATTTATCCTGTTATCTTCAATTTCTAATTAAATTGGTCAATCCTGATTCTTTCACAGCAAAACCTCTGTCTTGCTCACTTGTTGCAAGGTTCTTCACGCTTTAACAGGCAGCCTGAATCTGTAATGAATTCACTGCTGCACCTGCTTTGGTAGAAGGAGACTATATTTAGACCTAGTTAACTCATAAGCTATCCAGACAATTTTTGCAAACCCTTTTTCTTTGTTATTATTATGGTTCTGCTACATGTACCATACACTGGAGGCATCTTTATTCTAGCTCTTGGCTACAGAAACCTCAGGTAAGAGCTCCACCAGGTGGTTAAGAACTGGTAGGCTTGTGTAACTACCATCTGAGCCATAGTGAAGCATTGGAGTGCTCAGGATAAGATACTCATCCTTTTTCCCCTGGGACTGCACTCAGAGCATGCAGACCTTGGTCTTTGCCTCCCAAGTGGATCAGGCACTTCAGGATACCACCCCATCTATATTCCGCCAGTCCTATGCCATCAGCTATTACATGAAGCAGGTGTCTCGTTCTCTTCTTGTGGTGGCTATGTGTGTTGTGTTGGGATTGTGTTGTATGGTCTGTGTTGGGATTGGAGTGCTCTAATGCTGAGTTTTCTGTTTTTTCTTCTCAGAATAAGCCATGTCAGAGACTTCATAACAAAGTATCAAGGATCAGAGGGAAGTGTTCCCTTCACACTGACTACTTCGCTGCCGTTTCGAGAGCTGCGAGACGAGACACTCACGCTAGAGGAAGCAAAGTTGCAAAACGCTGTTGTTGTTCAGAGGCTTCGGAAAACAACTGAACCTTTCAGACTCTTAGTGATAAAAGCACCTGACAATGACTATAAAACTGATGCTACATCTAATGGACAGCTCAAGAATGAGCAAAAAAATGCCATCAAAAGTACAAGATCAAATTAGCTTTTAACTGGCCAAAATCTACATACAGGTGCAACTAGACAAAACCAAAAATGTAACCAGCAATACCTGGATGCACTCTCATCCTCACATACTGTGCTCTTAGAGAGCAAAATGTGTGCTGTGCTATCTGCTATAATAGAAGTATTTTCAACTAAATTTGGTGGTCAGAGCCTGGCTATATAACGTAGCAGAGGTAACTGTACAACAGGTCATCCTTAGAATTTCCTTAGGTAGAAAGCTTCTCAGTTCTTTAATGAGTGTATTTAGGCGGAACAGTTCTCTGAGACTTAATTACTACTGATAGCACCTTTTAAGGAAAGATAGTATTTATTTTTGCACTTTGGACTAAAGTGAAACTGAACTGATTAGTTTCACTTACATTTCGGTGTAAGCTGCTGCAGTTTGCATTCTTCTCACAGTAATTTTTAGGCAACAGATGCTGCAGGGAAGCTCACGTTTGAACTTTTAACTAACTTGAAAATCTTCAGTATCAGTATCTTCAGGATTTAACTTATTACAAGATCTGCAGTGTAATGTTCTATCAAGTCTTCACATGGTGGTAGGTGCATGTGTGAGAAGATAGAAATGAGGTAGTCTGGTGCATACTGCATATGAAGTGCCTCAAGATAAGCTCTGAAGGAATTGTTATTACCAATGGTTGAAGTGGTTTCTGCCTCTCTTGTGCTGCTACGGGTGTCTTACAGTTAGGGTGACGTTAAACTACCTAGCTCATTAGGATAGCGATCCACTTTTAGCCTTGTCACACACAAACTTCAGCTTTTCTGGAGATTACCGTACAGGAATAGTGACTTAGAGGGACACAGTTGTTTTTGTACTATATATCTGCCTCTCTTGAACTGGCCAGCTGATGGCATGTGGCCAAGTTTCAAAGATGTTGAAAATCCTTATTTGAAAACTGAGGTTTCTTTCCCCCTCTGCCCCATTTCCATCTAAACCTTTTATTTTGCTATTCAACTATTCCATGTTTTGCTAAGGGAGACATCAACATAAAGACTAAATATTTTGTACTGTGTTTGCTAAGTAGCATGTGGGTTTGTGAACGGAACTAGAGTCTCTAGGTAAGACTTATCCTGGGGCCTTCAATGAGTGCTGACTAGTTTGTGCTACCTACGCAAATGGATGATTGTTGGGGTTGTACTTCTTTTGCATGGTTAAATGAAAGATGGGTTTGGGATTTCCTGGTTTTGTTCTAAATAGAAAATGACTTAATTGGAGTGACTTGAATTCTATCTAAAAGTCGTGTTACTTCAAACTAGGGATGTGCTTACTTCATTCCCAGGGATGTAAAACTGTTTTGCTTCAGCATCTCTCCTGGTATGTTTGAGGGCAGTGAAATGAAAGTCAACTGCACAAATATCTATTCAGTGTATTCAGAAGGCAAATCTCTGAATTTGCAGTTAACTGCTTTCAGTGCTATAAACTTGATGTGCTACTGTGTAATTCAGGTTTCCATAGCAAGTAATACAACTAAATTTTCTTTGCTCTTGCACTGACTCCTCTACTATATGAAAAGCCTACCAGCTCTCTAGTAGTAGGAAGAAACGTGCAGACAAATCCATTAGTAAAATTGAAGAGACAAGTCACCTACAGACACAGATCCAACCCTCAGTTTGCAGAGCTTCCTGAACAGTGAATTTCATTAATCAGTGCTTTTGAGTTTGTCTTAATGTAAAACTAAGTATTAGAAAACCACACATGCTTGATTGTAAGCTCAGTTGTTCTTACCTAAAAGGTGCATGAAATGTCAAAGTAGCAGTATACTATTCCTGCATTTGCAATATTCAAAGAATCCTGCATTCAAAGAAATTAGTGTAAGACTGATTGAAATTGAAGGGGGTGTGTGTCAAATTTTGAAGTAGGTAAATCCGTTTTGCTTGTTGTCAAAAGATCATGGTTTTGGAAAGCAACAGTAAGTATTTAGTATTTCAACATTGGTTCATGTCTGCTACCAGTATTTTAAGAGACTGGATAGCTTGATTCTGTCTGGCTATATATTGTGCTTTACTGAAATCAACTGTTTCTGGCTACAACTTTGGTGTACTGGAGTGTGTATTTGCAGTTTGAAAGTGTCATGATCTTAATTACAAAATGCGAGCAAATCTTTAAAAAGTCAAGAGTGATGCTGACTGCACTAATCCCGTGTTAGACTAGAAAGTGCCTTTAAAAAAAGGCAACGAACTGTGATTGTTTAACTTATTTCCTAATTTGGAGAAAATCTTTGGAATGAATACAGGGCTATCCTAAATCTAATTGGTTTCGGTCAATTTGTAAAGACTGATTAGCTACCTGTAGTGTCTGGACAGCCTAATCTCTTGCTCAGCGCTGTAGATGGCTATTGTGCATTGATCAAACAACAGTAAAACTAGCTTGATCAATGCTTGAGTTTGTGAAACACAAATACTATCAGTTATTCATTGTTTCTTCACAAGCGTTCACTGTTTTGAGTAAAGCCTGTGCATTAACATAATTTACAGCAAAATTGAAATAGGCTAGAAAAGAACAAAGAAAGGAAATGTTTTCTGTTGTTTTTTCCTTCGTGAAGAAACATGCAAACACAGGTAACAGATTTATCGTGTTAGGAGGACATTGTGTGAAGAGAAAACGAAGAACCTAAATGTTTAATTTGAATGTTACATGCATACCTTGTATCTAGCTTGGTACTTTAGAACAAATTACAGACTGGGGCTAAGGGACTGAGCAGTCCACCTCCATTTTGAAGCCCATCTGGACTCAGCCTTTAGGGACGCCTTGGAGCCTAAAAGTTTCAGAGAGTTTTCAACAAGGCCTGTTAAGGCCACAATTTCAGTTTTGCGTTGAAGGTCTGTTTTTTAAGAGGTCTGTTTTTAAAAAAAAAAAAAAAAAATTAATGCCTCGTTCTTTCAGAATTTTGCAAATTTGCTATAATTACACTTGTCAAATGATGTGCAGGATTTGCATATCTACTTCATGGCATAGTTTGCAGTGGCTGTCCAATACCCACCAAGTGACGCTGCCGATAGGAGAGCTCTTTGAATCAGTCGAGCCAGGAAGCCCTATGTGTATAGATTAGTCATCATCTTCCCAAGATGAGCAGATCACTGAGTCCTCATGTGCTTCTGGGTTTGTTTAAACCCTCTTCTCTCAGGGCACTCTCACTGTTGAAAGAATTCATACTTCAAAATGCAATTTCTTTTTTTTTTTTCTCTGGTGCGGAGCATGCTTGCAAGACCATTTTCCTGTGGGCAGAATGGTGGTGGTGAACTTGTACTGCCTAAATAATGGTGTCAGCTCCAGGGCCTTTGAGGGCAGCAGCTCTTTCCGCAGCGTGCTTCCTGGGTCAAGTGCGGTTTTTGTGTGATCTCATGTCCAGTTGACAGAAGATAGCGTTGCTGGCTGGCGTGGTTATAAATTCGTATAAATCAGAAAACAGTGCATGTCTTCAAAAGGATAGAGCTGGTATTTTTAGACTTCGGGTGCAAACAGCCCCAGAAGCCTTCACCGCCTTACACCCGATCATTAAGCACTTCACTGCGGGGCGAGGCGGGAGCAGCAGCACCTCTGAGGGGACCGGCAGGGCGGGCGCTCGGGCGGCCTTTGGACGCTCAGGCCGGCTAGCAGGCTTCCAGTACAATAAAGCCTGGGTTTTACCTCCTCACGGGCGGCTCCCGCGGCAGTGCCCACAGGAAAGAGCGAGGGCAGCGTTGCTGCTCTCGCCGCCGGGAACTGCCCCGCTCCTCTCCACAGGGGAAGTGGCATGGAGGGACGAAGGGTTGAGGGGGTGTTCCTGCCGCCCGTAGGGGGCTCGGCGGACTCGGCTATGCAGCCCTCGCACGAGGCGGGGAGAGGGCTTCTCTCCCGAGCCTGGAGGGCAGCGATAGCGCCTTTGCCCCTCCAGGACCCTGCGTGAGGGTGGGGAGGACGCCACACGCTCTCCCTCTCCTTCCCTCCGCCGCCCCGCCCCGGGCACGCAGGTGTTGGACGGGGGTGCGCTGTCCGCTTCACCATGGCGGGGGCTGCAAAGGACACCCCGGAGCGCCCGGCGGAGGAGGAGGTAAGGGGCTGGGGAGGGGGAAAGGCGGCCGTCGTGGGGCTTGAAGACCCCCTCGGCCACAGTCCCGGGGTTAGAGCGGGGTTGGGGTCCGGGGGTGCGGAGCGGTCCCGCCCGCGCCCTCCTGCTGCGGCGCGCGTTTTTTCTTTTTTCATTGCCGGTAGGTTACGGGTAAGGGGGGCGGGCCTGAACTTGCTGCTGCCGTGTTTTGTGTGGTGCTTCTTCTGCGGCGCAGCCTATCTCAGCGAGGTACCTGAAATAGCTCTTAAATCCTTACCACCACCCCCATCTCTTTCACCAAGAAGCTCCGTGTAACTGATATTTTCCCTCGAGTGCACTATACAATATTTACTGTCCACTTCAGCAGCAGGAAAAAGGTCCATTCGCTTTCCACTCTCTCTTCCCTCTGGGGCTCTCTCTCCGATCAAGGCAGATGGGGTATCGGTGGCAGGAGAGAGGTGTGTGGGGGGGGGGGGGGTCACTCTCCTCAGGAAGCCTCATCAACTCCTAACTTCCAGATGAGTGTTGCTTGTGAGAGTATCTAACTGCTTCCTCTTTAGACTCAGTGCATCCCAAGATAGGAGTGGAGAGGCAGGTCAGAGGTGAGTGAGGACCCCCCTCGCTCCGTGGCTTTTGAGGGGACATCTGCTAAAACTGGGAAGGGGCAGCTTCAAAACAGAGGGGCCGAGGTAACCTTTCACAATGTGGTGGAGGGTGTTCAAGCCATGGAGCTCATCGGACTGTGGGCACGTGCTGTTCTGGCTTGAATTTTTGTGTTCAGAAAGCATCTGGGTGAATACATGGGAGAAATCTAAATATTTTAAACAGAGATACACCGTCTTTGGCTCACAGAGCCCCTCAGTGCTACGTTGCTGGCAGCTGGAAGAATATCCTGGGAAAGCACCGCTGTATCCTGCCTTGTTTGTATGCCCTTTCTAGGTGTCTGCACCCAAGTCCTGCTCCTGTTATTTCTTCCACTCAGGGGTGGGCTGATGTCACTAAGAAACCTGAAAACAGTCCTCAAGATACTCAGTATGAGGGACCTGGGATGCCACCTGTGACTATCACACTCATGCTTTTTAAGAGGCAGTTGTATGGTCGCTCAGAACAGAAACATTACCAGTATTAATTCTAGGCTGAGAGAAAAGCTGACTCAAAAGCTATTCCTCATTAGTTACATTTTCATTGTTTCTCAGATAAGCCTAGACTAGTGTTTATCTTTGAGTCACAGGTTTTGCGCCCTCTTCTCACTGCTTTTTAATTACTTGTTGGTTCAGTTCTGGACTCTACTGATAAAGAATAGCTTAGGACAAAATGTGGCTGCTCCCTATACCCATCATGTTCATGCAGTATCTTCACACAGTTGCAAAGAGTTGTTTTCAATGTGCTTAAATACTTTCTTTTAGAAATAAGATGATCTGTTATAAACATTGTATTCAATTTCTGTTCTGTTGGGGAAGGCAAAATTTACAAGCAATGAAAGTATGGTTTTAACTTACAAGAGAATTAGAAATAAAGGAACTACACTGTATGAGATGCATTAATTTTCTATAACAATATTTAACCTTATTCTTCCATTTAAGGAGCAAAATCAAATCTCTCAGCTATTATGCTTTCTTGGTTTACCTTCAAACACTATTAACTTTGATATGATGGGGGCATGTATAAGTACAAAATTGCCAAGTTAATCTGAGAACAAAAAAGATAACTTCATTTGACCTTCCTTTCTCTTACCTCCCACCCCATCCTCGTTTCTTCTAAAGCTTGTAGAAGCAATTTGATCTTGATATTCAACTACACCACAGCGGTCTCGAAACAAAATTTTCATTGTAAAGACTTTTGTATTTTGTTCCTTGTTTTACCACAGCCTACACATTCAGATCTCTAGTGGATTTTTGGAGTACTTTAAGCTTACTGACAAACTTACACAGGTGAAAGAGGTTTTACGGGATTTCACAGAAATCAAGCAATTTCTGTTGCTTGAGGAAGCAATGCAGCAGGGAAATTCAGCCTTAAGAGAAAAACCCTGTTAGTTGCTCATAGCTAATGCACTGCCATTGGTCACACTGCTCTGCACAAGTGCGATGGTATCCTTCTCAAGACAGTTTCTGGTGTCATTTATTAACAATATCATGTAAACCCAACCAAGGCTGGGGGACTTACTCCTCTAGATCCTGTAATGGAAAGCTGCCACGTGTATCTTTTCTACTCCTAACTGTAAGCCCAGGAAGTTAGAAAGAAGGAAATGTTTCAGCTTTACTGGTGTTCAAACACCTACCTTCATTTTTACCACTGTCTCAGAGGATAGTGAGGTAGAAAACGTAGTGATTACCGTAAAACTTCAATACGGAGAGTCAAAATAGATTATAGGCTGCATCTTTTGGAAAGAGACACCAGAATGTAGAGTCCGAATGATTATTTCTCAGCAGATGGAAACTCAAGGGCACTCAATGAAATTACCAGACAGCAGATCTGCAATGAGCGCAGTGGCATTTCCTTTCATGCTACGTGTCACTCGTGTAGAACTGCTGTGGTGTATTATGGCTTAACGTACGAATGAGTTCCAAAAGTAATTAGGCAAAATAAAAGGAAAACAGGTATTGAACAGTGATCAGGATGTAACCTCCATTTCAGGAAGTTCATGAACTGCTGATTCCCTGCATTTCTGTGGCTGACTGAACAGGACACCTCTGTATGCTATGTCTATCTGACAGCTTGTTTAATTCTGAAAATAACATTCATACACAAAATTTAGTGAAAACTTAACTACTGCTGTGACTAAAGTATTACCTTTGCTTCAAGGTGGTCTGGGAGTGTCATTCAGAAAGTAGTTGAGCAGCATCCCGGGAGTGTGGGGAAACCCCAGTGGGGCTTTTTAAAAAAAAAAAAAAAAATATATATTAAGATTGTAAATTTCCTAATCATGAAACTGATGTAAAGACAGGAGTACTGCCTACAGCCTGTAAGTTTAGATCTTGGTTGACTGTTTCCTGTACCACAACTTTAATTAGACTAATTCTGAAGAACTTAACATTCTTTGTGTTATAAAAATATTTTGGAATCATGTACGTTATTTAGAGGCATTTACTTTTTCTGTGTTATCATGGCTTTAGCTATCGAAAGGACAAGGGGCAATGGTTTTAAAATGAAAGAGGGACATAAAGAAGAAATTTTTTACGCTGAGGGTGGTGAAACACTGGCACAGGTTGCCCAGAGAGGTGGTGGATGCCCCATCCCTGGAAGTGTTCAAGGCCAGGTTGGACGGGACTTTGAGCGACCTGTTGTAGGGGAAGATGTCCCTGCCCACGGGCATTGGGGTTGGACTAGATGGTCTTTGAAGGTTCCCTTCCAACCCAAATCATTCTGTGATTCTGTGACAGTTACTAGGGAAAATAAGTGGGAAAACAGCATTATGGATCTAAAAGTTTTTCTCAGCTTGTTTTGGGGGTGGAACGTGATACAGGATTTACGTAGCAGTGGTTTATGTCTCTTGATTTCAGCTGGAAGTCATCTTGCCAATGCTTGGAGATCAGAAGGGAAGGCATCAAAGGAAAATAAACATTTAAAGTAACTTAATTTCTAGGAGGATGGAGAAGGGAATGATTAAAAAATAAAACAGTGTGATAAAGTTTAAAAGTATACAGCCCCTGGAGCAAAGCTCACGAGGACCGTGTTGTGAGTCAAGTGAACAAGATTCTATAGACCCCACAAGTCTAGTAAAGCTCACATTTAATAGGACTTATGTATGAAAAATGGAGAGTTACTTTGTACAGCAAATATGTATATAGTCTGTGTTTAAAATCTCTTATCAAATTAAATAGGATATTGTTCTGATGAAGTCTGTCTTGTGACTGTTTACCACTTTTTTTTTTTTCCTGGAATGAAGAAAATTGCCAATATGGAGTACAAATGAGGCCTGCTGTGGCGATACCATTCTGCAGCTCGTGCCCTGACACTGTCCACTTTACTTGGGCGTAGTGACGGGATGCCACCCCATCTTTCTCTGTGAAAACACAAAAAGGAAAGAGTCCTGATACTCATGCTTGCTTGTTCACACCCACTCAGATAAAACAGTTCAAAGGAAAATGATTAGATGATGAAAGGCTCTGTCTGGAAGTCTAAAACTTATCAAAACTCTGTTAGGTAGTAAAGATGATGGTACTTAGTAAATTTAAAAATGTTTGGAAATTAGGTAACGTATCAGAATATTATCATTGTGGTGGATCTCATTACCATATCTCTATTTTTATCCTGATGTAATGTAAGAATTAAGGGCTTGTGTAGTCAGTTCAGAGAGGGGGCAGACCCAGGATTAATATTGCTGCTCCTCTTCATGTTTCCTGGTTCCTGCTGACAGCAATCTTTAAAGAGGGATTGAAAGCCTAAAAGTCTAAATTTGGGTTGCATACATTGTCCCTTTGAAAGGAATACAAGATTAATGAAGAGTCATTTTCTTCCTGTATTTTGAATTTTATGGCATGAAATTAAGTTTTATGATTTTTTTTTAAATGCTTTCCAGTATTCTGGAACTTCTTCTATTAGAAAACACAGTGTTCTTCATTAGAATTTCTGTTAGACTGTGCATTTTTTTTCTTTTAATTACTGTTATGAAACCTTATTTTCAGGTTTTATCTTACTCTTATTTGGCAATTCTATTAGAGAATATTCTTGGATGCTTACGGTACTTTTCAAGCATCAAAAGGCAAATGAGAGAGCACAGTTTTGCAAAATTTTTTTAAATGTGCCTAGAGTGACTTAGAGTCCTTCCTAAAGACAACTTGGGCCCCCCAATCACTTTCCCTGTTATGCCAACTTCCACAAAAGAGAGAGAAAAGTCAAGTCAAAAGGAAGATGTACAAAGTCAGGTGACTTTGCCAGGGTCACAGCAGCATTTTGTGACAAAGGAAGGAAGGAACGGAGCACAAATGTTTGGGATCTATTCGGTCTGCATTTGACTGTGGAACTTTCTTTCTATGAATGTTGTCTAATCACTATGGTATGAGAGTGTATATCAATTATTATGGTCTGAAAGATTAATATAAGAAATTATTCTTTTTAAAAAAGTAAAAAAGGTTTCAACATTTAAAAAAAATCTGAATTAAACATTCAAAGACAAAACTAAGCTCAGAAAATAGTGGGCACTTCTTTGCTGCTTCTTGCTTGTTTGTAGACTTGTTCCTTTTCAATAGCTTGCGAGAAGCAGGTAGGTAAGCCTAGATTCCCACTGTAATCTGTTTTTAGGGGCCGAATTAAGGAACAAAACCATTAAAAACCAAAGCAATGAGCATCCAAATGCCTGCTGATAATAGGGGTTGAGGGCATATGGATTTATTAGTGGAATACCTGTGAAGCGAATACCTGAATTTGGTGTTAACTTTAGGGTTTAACTTTATGACTTCCATAGCTTGTAACTTGTGTACCTTGTTTTTCTCATCATTTGTTGTGCTTCATCTTGAACAGGAATACAGGCTCTCGATTTGCGGCAAATTATGCTATGCAATAGGAGGTGCCCCAAATCAAGTGGCAGGGAGCGCTGCTGCTTTCTTCCTACAGATCTACCTGCTAGATATAGCCCATGTAAGTAGCACAAGAAACCTTTACAGATTGTAGACTTACCTCAACTCTGATGTTGTCAACAATGTCCCTGGAATGATAAAAGGTGAATTAGCTAATAAAGCTTTTAAATTGTCTTGTTATCATTGCCTCTAGCTGTTCAGCATCCTGGAAACTGCATAAACTTGTCTAGAAATTTTTTTTTTCTTTTTTCACTAGTTTCCTTTCTGTCTTGAAGTGGCCATTGTTTGCTTTTAGTTTGCGATCATTAGTAGAGCTTTAGGCACTGTAGAGTTCACACACTTGCAGACACAAGAAGAAGCAGTTCTCCGTGTCAAGAGTCAGAGAGTGTAAGATATGAGACATCTGAAATATTAATAGCACCGTGTTGAGGTTGTGAAGTTTTGTTCATTTGGTTTAGTTAAAAATCACTGCAGTTGCATCCAGTAGTCAACACAATTTCACATAAATTTTATTTGGTTTGTCTAGGACAATTTCCTTGCAAAGAAAGCTGAGTTATCCTTCCTGAAGGTTCTTTGCTTCCAGTCTGTGGCTTTCTGGTGCAGAAGCAGACCTGGTAAAACAAAGCAGTAGGAGTCATCCCATTCATCTGACTTTCAGCTGCTCCAGCTAGATTTCAGGACAGCAGAGAAACAAAGAAAATCAATCCATAAGCATTTTTTACTGTTTTGGATTGTCTTGTATGTCTGCATGGTAACTAGGTGGGACAGATAAAGTATTACAGCATAGCAAAAAGGATTTTAGGGAGATGAGGCCAAATTGCAGGGACTGTGAGAACAGCTGTAGCTGAAACTACATGGGTGGCTTTCAGCCCTGATGACTGTTTTTATTTGCTGGAAAGAACAGGAGGTTCTGGATCAGGTATCGTTATCCACTTGCTGTTTAAGATGTAGAAAGGCAGGATATCGTGACTGGGGGAGTGGAGGTGTCCAAAAGATTTGGTTTATGGTTCTCCTATAAAAGCCTGATATCAGAAGCTGACGTGTGACTCACTTGATAAAATTGGCAACACAGTAAGACTGGCATGTAAAACTGAGATCTTGAATGTCTTGTTGAGGTCAAAGTCACAAGATCTAGAAAAGGGGCCCAGCAGTGTCAAAGATGGCAAGTGGATGGTGTGGAGTCTGAGGAGTTGGAGGTGGAACAGGTAACTTGGAGATGCAGCAGGGAGGTGGATGCAGCTCTGACTACAGTTGTTTCACGCTTACATCAAGGATGGCAATACAAGCCATTGAAGATGATGAAGCATGAACTAAATGAGAAAGACACTAATACAATTTTCCCAGGGTGCTTATAAATATGGCAATTTCCCCACCCTCCACTTATCACAGAAATTGAAAATTCTGGAAGCTAGGGACTGTTTATTTCTTTATCTGTTTGTGTACAATGTCCAGAAAGCTGGGGTCCCATTCCTGCACCTTTGGGCACCACCTAAATAAATGACATAATAATGATTATTTTGTTAACAAGCTCCTACTGAAACCCAATAATTTTGCTTAATGTTTGTAATGACACACTTACTACTTCATTAAGGGGCTTAATTATTTGTTCCTTGATGGTTTAGTTTGTTCTCTGAAGTAATCCTGCAGGGACAGGACTTATTTCAAGGCCTGATAAACAGCTCTGAAATCCCATGGTTTTTTCCACACATTTTCAGGGAGAGCATGTAATTTTATAGTCGCTACCTGGATTTAATTCTTGCCCACTTAGAGGGCAGAACTCTTTGAGAGATTGGGAAACTCACTAGGTGTAATCTTTCATACATAATCTGGATCCTTCCTAAGAAAATTACATTTGTATTCACTTTCTGTAGCTTACAGTTTTTCCTTTTGAATTCCACGTTCCACCTAAATTACCTGTATAAACTGCAGACATATAAATGTAACTCCAAACCACCACAAATTACTAGAAAACACCAAAACCTCTGATAATAGGATCCTGGTCTTTATTCCTTTTGAGATGGATGAATTTAGCATATTTTATCTTGTATTTTATTAACACTGAGAAGTTTCTGGCATTGGTGCTGACAGACACTGTCTAGATTTAGGGGCTAAGAAAATGCAGCCAAGGGATGTATAAGCCCCTACCAATAATGAAGATAGGGTGACTATGCAGACTCCACTCCTAACGTGAGAGGTTTTAATTTTCCTCCAGGCTTTCTTCCACTTCTGTTTATGTAGTATCCACTCCCTTTCTGTCTATTCACATTATCTGAACAAAATAGCAATGCAAAACCCACCTAATTTGAAGCTTTCTGTCTCCGCATCCCTCATCGCTGCGGTATTTCAACACCTGTATCTTTCTGACTGGTGTTTTGTTCTTGTTTTGGCTGACCTGTCTCTTGAGAAGCAGTAGTGACTTGTGAGCAGTTCCAGTGCAGCCCCAAAGGCAAGTGTTCCTCAGGGTTGGTGGGTTTCTTGCCACCCTAGCTGTGGGAGGGTACAAGTCAGCGAAGGCGGATGAGGTGAACATCAGCAAACTGCTGTGGGACACAGCCCAATGCTCATCACAGCCTTGTCCTACAGTGCAGCAATAGGGTGCTTGGAGAGCCACTGTCATTACCTGTTGGAGACTACCATTCCCAATCCTTCCCTGTTCATGAGCTTTCTAGGGTGGAGTATGTGTCTTGGAGCTGGTGCTGTCAGGAAGATTGGCTGCCCCTGCAATTTCACCTAATTTGGGCTAAAATTTAACAGGCGTGATTACAAAAGTGCATAGCATCCGCCTTTTACAAAGGTCATCCAGGACATCTCAGAGATTACTGCTTCTTTCTTTCACTTCTGAGGGAATACCTACAGCAAATTCTGCAGGCAGGGGACCTGCGCCAGCTGGAAGCCGTGTGATGCTGCCTAGGAGGCAATAAGCTCTGCAGAAAAGCAGGGGATGCTAGCTCAAGCTTGGTGTTGTATCAGCTGCATTCGCCAGGCTTCCCACTAGGTTGGAGCACTGACAGCATGAAGAAGCATATAGGTGAAGGGGTTTTGTCTGCTGTCACTGTTTAAGCCCTGTAGGCTGTTTCAGCAGGCCCTTGCTCTCTCTTTCTCCCCCCGCCTTTTTTAACTATTGTGTGATATGAATTCCTAAGCTCTCTACAGATATATGTGAAAAATAACTACGTTGCCTGGGATAAACTGTATTTCTATACAGGCACTTAAGTATGGTCCTCCTGGGTTAACTTCAAAGGTTCTTCTACTTGGCCATTTTATTCTTATGTAATCCGTGAACATTTTTCAAGTGAGATTTGTTGGACATGTGCTAGCAACGTCGATTTGAACAGATGTGCCTTATGCAGTTCAGTTGTCACAGTTTAGTTCTGAGTGGATAAAGTCTGCTGTGCTGCAACCTCTTCCACAGCCACATGCCACCAGTTGGCAGCCTTGTTGGTAATCTCAGGAGATGAAAAAACATGAATGCATGTAAACAGCTCCCTCTACTTTTTTCTAGATCAGGTCAAGATAAAGATATGGGGAAATGGGGCTGTGTGAGGAACAAAGTGAGGGGATAATTACAGAGGGACTCTGTCAGGTTTTATGACTAAAACAAGGACTTTAGCGTACTATTTGACTACCTGACTCATTTTCCTAGTTCTAAACACATTCATAATCTCTCCTTCCTTGCACTTTTCCCCTCTAATCCCTTCTTGCATGGTGCCTGTCTCAATGACTCATTTGTTTGCTACGGGTAGCCAATAGTAATTTCTATGACAGCAGCAGACATGTTTTGTAAATGAACTATCATTATTCTTTAAAACACTGAGGTTTTTTTCTGGAAAGTTGCTTTATGCTGTTTCATTGTATAGTGAAACAATGGTTCTTGTTTACAGTATTCTGTCTGTACTTTCAGATTACTCCGTTTCATGCCTCTTTGGTGCTGTTCATTGGCAAAGCCTCAGGTGCAGTTACTGATCCTGTTGCTGGCTTTTTTATTAGTAAAAGTAGATGGACAAAAATTGGCCGGCTCATGCCTTGGTAAGCATAAATGTGTACATATATTTACATATATATATATATGAATATTGTGTGTGTTGTGATCATGCAGTCACCTCATTGAATTAGACTCATTTTTCTTTGCCTGTTTCCCAGACAACAGTGATTGTATTCATTGTACATACATAAAATCAAAAAGAAAAATTGTCATGTCATCTATTTCCCTTTAACTTGTTCACCCATGAAAACATAGAAGAGATTTTTTACCACTGGAGACACAAACAAATAAAGCCAAGACACTGTGTTGTTAACAAAACTGGAAGCTCAGATCTAAAACTTTCTTGAATCTGTGGTTGAATTTTCATCTTTGTCTAGATTCCTTTAGTTTGGCTTCACTCCTCCACAAAATTGGAACTTGTTTCTGCTTGTGTCCTAGTGTGCTTTCACTTCTCACATCAGCCTTCCAGGAGTTCTGTTACCTTTAATTCTCTAGACCTTTCAATTCAGTAAAAGATGTGAGCATATATGTGGAACAGATGTGACACCGTGGCATTGAAGGGCTCAGCAACCAGCACTGCCCTGACACCCTGTTACATTCTTCCTTACAGCAGTCATTCTGGTCCCGCCTCTCTTACATCCCCGTAATCAAAATACTTAATTAAAAAAATCACCATGACTTTTATAGTGAATGAGATGCTGTAAGATTTTGATCAGCATTTCTAAAGGGACAGCGTGATGTTTCGCTATGACATACTTATCCCTTGTATGCACTCTAGCTAGTACACTTGTACGTGTGCTGTCCGTGTGCTATAAGGAGAGGTTAGAAGAATGAATGTTACTCATATAGGAAGGAGATTGACAGGTGTGAAGCAAGAAAATTGGAAAGGATTGGTCCATGTTAGAGGAACCCGAGCATGTCTATGCCTATAGGGCATTTATTTGCTGGGTTTTTTATATTTTGGAAGTCAAGGGGAGACCGAGTAGTTTGTGAAATAGGGAGTCTTTCATCACTGCGGAGACCGAGTAGTTTGTGAAATAGGGAGTGCTCTATCACTCCGTGATAGATAGAGCAGTGATGATAGAGCACTCTATCTATCTATCTATCTCATGCATTATAAGGATGTATTGTAAGATATTTTGAATTAATTGTGAATTTTTAATTAATACAACCCCCAAACCTGATTCACAACAAAAATCTAAGAGTAAATGTGTTATCCTGAGCAAAGAAGTTGAATTTTCATGGAAGATAAGCCCAGTTTTTAGCTGGTGGTTCTCTTGCTGTCGTGTGGTTTTAGGGCTACAGAAACTTGTCCATGGCCAGCTTATATCTGACAAAGAATAGAAGGCAAGTACATGTTGGAAGAAGGCTGAGATCAGCTGCTCTTGGCCCCAGCAGGAACAGGGCCTTCAGGTCAAAGTTAAGCTTTTTGTCAAGAGCCCCATGGGAAAAGAGGAGCTTGCTGCTCTTTCTCTTTCCAGGATTTGGTTTGTGGCCAGGTAAATGGAGTGCTTTTTAATGAGCACTGAATTAACCGAGGAACAAAGTTATTCAAAAAGAAAATAATGACATTTTTATACAAATGCCATTAGATGTATTTTGATGCCTTTTTTTTTTTCATTCTCTGAAAATACTGCAAATACATGTGTTTACTGTTAGTGTTAAATCGATGTTAGAGTAATTCCCATTCTAGCACAAGCAGGAACTTATCAGCCCTTTGCACTGTAAACCAACTACTGTACAACTTGCACTTCTTACAGGAAAAGTGCTTATCTAACCTGGCCTTTAATATGCGTTCATCGAACAGCTGCTTTCTTTCCAGAAGGATTTTGTCTGTTTTTTTGGTAATGGTAATTTTTTTCATGGGAATGTTGCTCCTACGCTTTGGAGGTCAGACCATATTTATACAAAGCAAAAAATGGGTCTTCCAATAGCTTGATGGTATTTTGAAATTATTCTGACTTCCTAAGTATCTAGAGTGAAGCAATGGAATTGGCTCAGTCAGAAAAGCTTGCCAGCAAAGCAAGAACATTAATAAAGAAGGTGAACGTTTAACTGTAGCTTAATACTGTACTCAATATAATAAGAAGTCATCAATCACTATTGATCTCTTTTATGTAATGTGTTTAAAAGGCACAAGCAGACATTGACTTGAAATACACAAACCCAGCCAAATATTTTGTCAAAGGATGTAATAGTAGACAATCAGATATTCAGCAACTTCAGCAAGGCTCTGAAAACTCACTGACATTAATGAGGAAAGGAAAATGTGGAAAGAGGATGGAAGAGGGGAAGAATACTAAGAGGTTTATTGCTGAAAAGTTGCATGAAAAGTTGACTATGAAGATATTTTACTGTGGTGACTCAGTCTGGACACCGGTCTGGAAGAGCTCACGCTTTTGGACAGGAAGGTAGATTCCCTGAGATGTGTTAGGATTTTACCCTTATTTGTGTTTTCCATTGCTGACCAGCTGTGGATGAACTGTGGCCTGGGGACTGGAGGGACAGAGAATACCAGAACCTGGCACTTTCCTTGTACATGCTCAGCTCCCAGTGATGCTGTCCATCCCAAAGAGCAGTGTGGGAAAGCCATTGTTTTCCTAAACTATTTACCCACATTACTCTTTTGTATTCCAGGTTTTCAGTTCACGATTGCAAAATAATCAGCTGACCCCCAATGTCAGTAGTGCTGTTGTGAAGGGATTAATCTGTTTTCTCTTTTACGTGTTTGGACATTTTTTGTTGGGATCTTGGTCATCTAATTACATTGTTTAATGTCTGATTTACAAGAATACAGGAGAGCCCTGATGCTGCTGCAGCTCAGACTTTTAGGAAAGAAGAGCATCTGACCACTTCTTCCGTATCATGGAGTTTGACAAGGGTTGTTTGCCTGAAATAATTTTTAGACTAATATAATTAATTGCTGGTTAATGGCAATGTCTGGAATTTAAGTTTCTGTGGTTCTTTTTTTTTTAAGCCACCTTCCTCATCAGAAGATGATCCTTTTGTGTTTGAAGTGATTAGGAGTTTTGCTGTTGAGTTAAATGGAGCAAATTATTATATACCCAAGCAGATACAGTCTGTAGGAACTTTTGCAGTGGGCTGTCCATTATCTTTTATGCTGTTTTCAGCATTTTTAAGTGTATCAACGTATTTGTAGTGCTTGAAGTAGCAATGAGGAGGCTACTGAGGGGAAAACTGAAGGCATTAAAATTGGAAGAGGGAATCCTTGGTAATAAGTAGGCTCATGTAAAAATTGCTGAAGTATGAAGACATGTGACACTAGAGCTTAGTTTTCATGTTCTTTCTAATAAATATGTAGTCTGCGACATGTACTAAGGGATGGCAATATAGGTATGCTGTTACAGTGCATGTGCAAGGAAATTGTGTCTGTTCTGAGTGGGATATTAACTAAAGTATAGCTCTTTTCCTTCAGATTTGCTGGGCTTTTTCCATTTTATGGAAGTACTTGTATACATTTTCTATTAATCTGTGTATTTAATGCATGCTAACGTTTAATACTTAAAAACATGGCATTATTGTAGTTAGAAAAACTGCACATAAAATAAATTGCATTATATTGATTATTAGCAGGAAAATTTAATGTGCTTTGCTATCATTATGTTGAGACTGTTGACATGTGTTAATCTTCTTTGCAGGATGCTGGCATGTACACCCTTCACAGTAGTGTCCTATTTTTTTATGTGGTACCTGCCTCCTTTTGTATCGGGAAGAGTTGCATGGTACCTGACTTTCTACTGCCTTTTCCAAGCACTGACCACAGTAAGTAGATTACAGGTCATGATGTTCTCAGCAGTAACTTGCTTGTTTTCTGTCTATGTTAATGCATTCAGATTTAGTAAACTGAGATTTACCAAAACCTTACATTTTATTTCAACTTCTAGTGAGTTTAAGGGATAGGCAGTGGTCCTTTTATCAAACTTTCTGCTGGTTGATGGTTTCTGCCCATGCTTTCTCTGGCAAATGACCTGCTAATTCAGACAGATTCCCTCCAGTCGCTTTTATTGGCAGTGCCCTAGATACTCAACTCATTCTTGTATAGATCCACAGAGACATTCGGATTCCTAATTCCAGTTAGACATCTAACTTCTTATAATTTCTATTTTCAGGAGCAGATTAGGAGACCAAGTAGGTTTGTGGCTGTAGTTCTGGGTGTTGTGACTCAGGCTAGAAGGCAATGAAAAGTCAGGATACCAGAGCTGAAATAGTACTGATAGTAGTCATCATGAGATTTATGCCTGGGTAGAAGAGTTTGAGCACATGAATTTTTTAATTCAGCCCAGAATTTGCAATATTTATGTAGAAGCCATCATTTCAGTGGATCCCAAAGAACTTCCTTGACACGTTCCATACTGTACATGTAGGGGTTGCATCACCCTGTTTTACCTTGTAGCCAATATCAAGGTGAAACAAGGTATGTTCCATGCAAAGCAGTATCACACAGCAGATTAGGACTGGAAGTGAGACAGCTGCATTGCGATTTGGCAGGGTGTATCCCAGCTGATTGAATTTCACTGGATCACATTTTGAAAAAGTGGTTCCCAGACATTTAAAATGTTTGTATTTCTTGTTTGACTTTGGCTTTTCTCCTGTTTACAGATCTATTGGACCTGGGAATTCTGTATTCCTGTGTTAAGCTGGAATGTTTCCCTAGGTCCTCTGTTTCCTCTGGAGAAAGATGGTCTAGAAGACATTCATAATGGCTTAAAATAATTTTCTTTCCTCTCTTTTGAAGGAAAAACACAGATTTTTCCATGGCAGAGCTTTGAAAACGTATACACTTGCCATGTCTGATGGAGGTGAACAGAAATGCATTTTGTACGAACAGAGTAGGATGTGGATTGCGAGACTTAATTTGCCTGGCTACAGATCTCTGTGGTGGTGGAAACACCACAGAGAACTTGATTGTTCAAGCAGGTTCATGTCCCACTTCCACTTCACAATAGTCTGAGAGTTTGGCCTGTATGTTGTTCCAAGATTTTAGAAGTGATTTTTACTTTAGTTCAACACTATGAGGACAGGGTCCCACTCACATCGTTACCATCCAAAAGGTGAAGCCTTTAACGTTCGATAGTTATTATCAATGGAGTACTACTGGAGACTGCAGTAAAAGTGGGGCTCATTTACCCAGCATTGCGATAAGTATTACCAGTGCATTGTTTCCACCAAGATTTTACAGCAAGGTATCAATTGCATGCTAGATACAGTGCTGTAAAAACAAACAAGCAACACTCCTCATCTACCTTTTAGTTAGTGCACGGACATAGCAATTGGGCATTTCTACCTATTCTTAACTCAAATTAAGAAGTGTGTGGCAAAATGGTGCTGAAGACAAAGTAGTTTTCACAATTATCTCCTGGAATTACATAGTGAGACAGATATTTGAAATATTTTGGGGATTTATACAGTCTTCTGGCTTGAATAAAGTGGAAAATTACATTGTCTTCATTATGGCTTTGCTTCTTGTTAGTTAGCTCAAGCTAGGAACATTATAGTCTCCTAGTGCAAAGAAAACTAGATGCTTTATAGCCTAGCTATGAAGGACGTTTTCCCAAGGAAGCTGAAGGAGCACAGCATTAAGGTAAAGTCTCTTGGTAATTTATTATTTATTATTTGTATTATGAAAGATACATTTTCCTATAATATGCTTTACAAATCAGAAAGAAAAGACAGGTCTTTGTGCTAAAAAATACAATGTTCTAAATAAGTGAATTCCAAGGTTGCATTAAACCGTTTTCCTGGATATCAAAGCATTTACCCTGACATTTCTTAAGCGATGTTCTTTCTTTGCATAGTTATTCCAAGTACCATATTCTGCCCTCACCATGTTTCTCAGCACAGACCAGAAGGAGAGAGATTCTGCAACAGCATACCGTGAGTGTGATCTGCGCTTTCTCATGTGGATTAGGGCTGAGTTTTATTTAAAATCATTCTCTATCTATAGGAAGTTCCTAAGGGTTTGTGTCCCTAAACTGGACTCTTATATGAGATTTTTAATATCTGATGAAAAATAATTTGTCTTGTCAATGCTTCCATTTTTCTAGATAAATAGGAGACATTAATGTTTTATTGTCTCACATTGTCCGATTAGCTATAAACTCTTTTCGGTTTATTGCTAGCCAGATGGAACAATAAAAATCGCTCTTACCCAAGCCAGGATAGGAAATAATGATTTCATTTAAAGGTGGTTTGTAGGGGAAAAAACAAAGTGCTGATCTTCATTAACATTCAATTAGAGAAAGCCTGAAAGTAATTTTGAGGTGGTTTTTTTTTTTAGTTTGGATTTCCTTAGGTTTATGTGTTCGTGTTATAAATTCAAATCTCGAGGCTGCTTTCTCTAAAAAAATTTCTAGAACTCATAGAACCAAGATAGTTTACCCCACCAAAAAAGGAGGGTAATTTTGTGTGCATGTTCACACCAACCGAAATCTCTCTTTTTATTTCATCTGTGTTTAATTCTAACATATACCAGGTAGTTTAAGGACAGATCTTGCTGTAGTATAACTAGCACTCTGACTGTATTAGTTAAAAGAATGAGGGCTTCCAGACCATATCTCTGGCTCTTCAACAATCAAAACCAGACAAAGTTTTTGCTTTGAAGCAAATAGATCAGACGAAAAAAGTGCAATGAAAATCTTTTCAAGATTTTGTATATAGATCATAAATTGAATGTAAGAACAGTTTCTTCCCTTCCTGCTCTCTTCTGCTCTGTTCTCATGCCTTCTTTATTATGTAACTGCTATCTCTCACGGCCACCAGCATTAAGCAAGGTAAAGAGAAAAGAGTGCTCGCATGTCACATGAAAGACTCTTCTGTCTCTTAACTTGTCCTTCAGTGTTGCTTTAGAATAACTTGTAATTTTTTTTTGTTGCATCTGTTTTCTCTTCCTGGCAAGAGCCCTTGTCTTTTCCATTAGTCCTTCTAACCCTCAACATACTTGCTTGAGTATGTTGAAAACTAGACCATAGAGGCACAATGAAATGGCCACAAGTGCTAAAAAAAAAATCATGTCAGGAATTCTAGATACAATATCCCCTGAGCAACCCAATCCCTTTCTGGCCACATGGAGCAGTTGTAATTTGCATTATCATCAACTATCTCAAGAGAACGTCTGGGCTAGCAGTCATAGGACAGGACTAAACAGCGGGAGATTCCAGTTGTGTTATATTCTTTGGCTCTGACTGTATTGTGAGTCATCTGGCCTAAATTCTAACTAAATCCATGTACCTAGTGTTTTCTATTGTCTGGTTTTATGTCTTCAGAGGCTGTGATCCAAATATATGTGCTTTCCTATCTGCTAGTCCCATGCAAGGCTTCACAGGCATGTGAAATTTGTGCTCATAAAAGTTGTTGAACTCCATGGCTGAGAGGTGTTATACGTTTATAGTGTCATTTTATTGTTCAGGAAAGGGTTTAACTTTTGAGTGTACAGCTGTTCTCTTAAGCCAAGTTAGGGTGGTGGAATGAACCATAGTTTTGAGTTTTCAACTGTTGGTATTTTTGTATATTTTGAAATTGTATTTGTTTGGAGCCAAGTTTTCTTGTAATGGTTATGATTATGTGAGAATCTCCTTTTTTTTTTTTTTTAATAACTTAAACACTTTTTTCTTGCCTCTCTTTGGGTTACATAGAGAATTTTTCTTGTTGATAGACTTTCTTGGATGCAGTCAGTTGTTCAGGCATTTCTTCAACTGTTTAAAGAAAAACAGCTGTGTAATATGAAGTGTGCTTTTAAAAAAAGGTTGGGATCAGAGGATCCATTACCCTCTACTGGAGACAAGCGGAACTGCTTGTTATAAATTTTGTCCTGCTCCTTACTGTGAATGCAAGGTAGAAATGCTGGATTCCAAAGTTGCTTTAACATAAATCCTACTTACATTCTGGGCAAAATATAACCTACTTCAAGGTATGATCTGCTTTCTGAAAGATCAGCTTTCTCGGCTAAGATGGAAAGTAATACATTATAAATTCTGAGCACACAAGAACTTTGAAATATGCCTCAGCTCTTGCTACTTCTTAGAAAATAAGGTTTCATAATGGTTGTATTTCTGTTGCCTATAATAATGCTTCTGAGTTTTATTCTATGCAAGTGCTTGGTAAAATGCAGGTGTAGAGCCCTAGGTAAAGGTTATAAAAGTGTAGGTGGTGTTTTGAATGAAAGGTGTGACTCAAGCACTGCCTTTGCAGAGTAGTCAACAGTTTGGAAGCTCTGCAAGGCCCATCTGAGACTAGACTTCAGATCAGGTTGAGGTTGGGATTTCCACCATCTGCCAGCATTTTTGTGTGTATGAACTGAACTGTAACGTTGCTAATAAGATTGGATGTGAAGTTTGGGGAAGAAGCTTTTTTTTGTACTTCCCATTGGTTTAAATTAATGTTACGTGAAGCCTCAAATTTTCCATTCAGAAGCATTCTCTGTTTGGGAGCATACTAGCAATGATTTAAATGATCCAAGTCTCCTAGGAAGCCTCTCTTTCCTTTTCCTTACTTGATCTTCCATAGCTACATACAGCCCTCGTTACTGCACTGTGTGAATACCTCGCAGTCTGTGTGCGTTGCTCTCCTGTAAGGTGGAGAAGTACTTTTATTCCTTTACAGGGATACACAAAAAGGCATGTGTCCAAGGTCACCTAGGAAGGCTGTTATAGAGCAGGGAACTTGAATAAACCTGAACCTAGGAGCTTTTGAAGCACCTGTCACTTTCCAGGGAGAGTATGATAACCACCAGGACACAACCCACTCTGGAAGCGGCCCTTCAAAATCCCCCATGGTGCGTCTGAGAAAGGAACTATGGGACCCCTGGAGCCACTGAGAGAGAATAAGTAGAAAAAAGCCTGATGTTTAGGTCAATGAGAAGAGCGTTCCCTCATAAACAGGGAGTCTTGGTCCCTGTTCCTAATCTGTTCGTGTATTCAACCCTATGTATCTTTATGCAAAATGTGTAAATCGTCTCTGGAGCTAGGACAGGAATTCAGTTTATCTCCTTGCCATGGAGTTGCTGGGTATGGCCACATTGCATGGAAACAGGAGTGGTAGGCTTGAAATCTCTCGGGGTGAGAAGGGTCTAAACCCAGATTACTCAGCACTCGCCTGTGATGGAGCTGTAACAACTAGCCTCCTTGTTGACTGATTCTGAGTACATGAAGCATGAGCTGGATGCCCATGGTTAGATCTTTGCTTTCCCAAATGGAGACTTTGGTTGTTTTTTTAGATCATCCCTTGGTCTGATAGTACTTGGAGTGTTAGTGATCTGAATCATTCTCTGAGGCTGAGGTAGCTAGTTCTGCCCGACTGTGGCCTTAGGCAGTTAAGAACAGCGTCTGCTGTTTCCAAGAGCTTTGCGGCTGTATTATTTCCAGCATAAGCCCAAGGCAAGTATCATTTTATTTTACAGTTGGAGAACCTAGAGGTCTGATCAGATAAGTGGCTTGAAAAATGTTTCACAAGTTACTGTTAAACTTGAGATGAAAAGTCTGATGTTATGGCTCCTAGTCCTGCTTTGGAAAAATGGCATTCAACATTTAAACTGTAGTTCCGCGCTGGTTCTCGAGATGAAAGGTTTCTATGTTATCCCCTTGTGGCTCTTAATCTCAGCCGTATCCATCATGCAGCTTGTATAGAAAAGGTTCTTCCATGGAGGCTTCTAAAAGCTGGTCACAAAATAGGTGACAAAACTCTCCTTGAAACTGTTCTATGACTGACCTTCCCGTTCTGCTGTTCTTGGTATTGCTTTTTCTGCTTGTTCCCTGTAAAAGAAAGTGGTTTGATGAGGTTTCTCTTCAGTGAGACAAATGAGCAAGCTTGCAGACAGTGGAGGAATTGCGTTCTCATCCTCAATGCACATTTGTGCTTCCTGCTTTAGGAATGACCATGGAAGTGCTTGGGACCTTGATTGGAGCTGCACTTCAGGGGCAGATTGTGGCCAGTGCTCATGTCTCTCATCACTGCACTGTGAATCCCCCAGTAAACACAACCGACTCCTGGCATGACACTCCCAGCTTTCCAGACCCCTCAGATCCCCTGTCTCATCAAGTAAGTATCTATGGGAGCACACTAAAATCTTAGGGAGAGGGGTGGGGGTGCTTCTGTAATACCATATCATATGACCCAGCTGGATGAGCATGAATGTGACTTCCTTGAAATCAGTAACACTGGAGCTGAGACGATGACGACCTTGTTGCAAACAAGGCTTCCCGTCTGTTGTCTTTGCAACCACTTCTCAGTGTGACAGCAGAATTACACTGAGGAGCTCCGCTGAAGATGCCAAACTGTAAAGTAGCTAGGAGGTATATGGCCATCCTATGTTTTCACTAGGGGCTGATTTACAGTTTAAAATAGAAGCTTAAAAAGAAAAACTTACTTTATCCTGCCAGGAATACTGCATCTAGTTCTGGGGTCCCCAGCACAAGAAAGACATGGACCTGTTAGAGTGGGTCCAGAGGAGGGGCACGAAAATGGTCAGAGGGTCGAAACACCTCTCCTTTGAAGAACGGCTGAGAGAGTTGGATTTGTTCAGCCTGGAGAAGAGAAGGATCCGGGGAGACCTTATTGTGGCCTTTCAATATATATAAAGAGGACTTATAAGAAAGCTGGAAAAAGACTTTTACCAAGGCCTGTAGTGACAGCTCAAGGGGCAATGGGTTTAAACTGAAAGAGGGTAGATTTAGATTGGATATAAGGAAGAAATTTTTTACGATGAGGGTGGTGAGACATTGGAACTGGTTTCCCAGAGAGGACCCCACCAAAAAAGGAGGGTAATTTTGTGTGCATGTTCACACCAACCGAAATCTCTCTTTTTATTTCATCTGTGTTTAATTCTAACATATACCAGGTAGTTTAAGGACAGATCTTGCTGTAGTATAACTAGCACTCTGACTGTATTAGTTAAAAGAATGAGGGCTTCCAGACCATATCTCTGGCTCTTCAACAATCAAAACCAGACAAAGTTTTTGCTTTGAAGCAAATAGATCAGACGAAAAAAGTGCAATGAAAATCTTTTCAAGATTTTGTATATAGATCATAAATTGAATGTAAGAACAGTTTCTTCCCTTCCTGCTCTCTTCTGCTCTGTTCTCATGCCTTCTTTATTATGTAACTGCTATCTCTCACGGCCACCAGCATTAAGCAAGGTAAAGAGAAAAGAGTGCTCGCATGTCACATGAAAGACTCTTCTGTCTCTTAACTTGTCCTTCAGTGTTGCTTTAGAATAACTTGTAATTTTTTTTTGTTGCATCTGTTTTCTCTTCCTGGCAAGAGCCCTTGTCTTTTCCATTAGTCCTTCTAAGCCTCAACATACTTGCTTGAGTATGTTGAAAACTAGACCATAGAGGCACAATGAAATGGCCACAAGTGCTAAAAAAAAAATCATGTCAGGAATTCTAGATACAATATCCCCTGAGCAACCCAATCCCTTTCTGGCCACATGGAGCAGTTGTAATTTGCATTATCATCAACTATCTCAAGAGAACGTCTGGGCTAGCAGTCATAGGACAGGACTAAACAGCGGGAGATTCCAGTTGTGTTATATTCTTTGGCTCTGACTGTATTGTGAGTCATCTGGCCTAAATTCTAACTAAATCCATGTACCTAGTGTTTTCTGTTGTCTGGTTTTATGTCTTCAGAGGCTGTGATCCAAATATATGTGCTTTCCTATCTGCTAGTCCCATGCAAGGCTTCACAGGCATGTGAAATTTGTGCTCATAAAAGTTGTTGAACTCCATGGCTGAGAGGTGTTATACGTTTATAGTGTCATTTTATTGTTCAGGAAAGGGTTTAACTTTTGAGTGTACAGCTGTTCTCTTAAGCCAAGTTAGGGTGGTGGAATGAACCATAGTTTTGAGTTTTCAACTGTTGGTATTTTTGTATATTTTGAAATTGTATTTGTTTGGAGCCAAGTTTTCTTGTAATGGTTATGATTATGTGAGAATCTCCTTTTTTTTTTTTTTTAATAACTTAAACACTTTTTTCTTGCCTCTCTTTGGGTTACATAGAGAATTTTTCTTGTTGATAGACTTTCTTGGATGCAGTCAGTTGTTCAGGCATTTCTTCAACTGTTTAAAGAAAAACAGCTGTGTAATATGAAGTGTGCTTTTAAAAAAAGGTTGGGATCAGAGGATCCATTACCCTCTACTGGAGACAAGCGGAACTGCTTGTTATAAATTTTGTCCTGCTCCTTACTGTGAATGCAAGGTAGAAATGCTGGATTCCAAAGTTGCTTTAACATAAATCCTACTTACATTCTGGGCAAAATATAACCTACTTCAAGGTATGATCTGCTTTCTGAAAGATCAGCTTTCTCGGCTAAGATGGAAAGTAATACATTATAAATTCTGAGCACACAAGAACTTTGAAATATGCCTCAGCTCTTGCTACTTCTTAGAAAATAAGGTTTCATAATGGTTGTATTTCTGTTGCCTATAATAATGCTTCTGAGTTTTATTCTATGCAAGTGCTTGGTAAAATGCAGGTGTAGAGCCCTAGGTAAAGGTTATAAAAGTGTAGGTGGTGTTTTGAATGAAAGGTGTGACTCAAGCACTGCCTTTGCAGAGTAGTCAACAGTTTGGAAGCTCTGCAAGGCCCATCTGAGACTAGACTTCAGATCAGGTTGAGGTTGGGATTTCCACCATCTGCCAGCATTTTTGTGTGTATGAACTGAACTGTAACGTTGCTAATAAGATTGGATGTGAAGTTTGGGGAAGAAGCTTTTTTTTGTACTTCCCATTGGTTTAAATTAATGTTACGTGAAGCCTCAAATTTTCCATTCAGAAGCATTCTCTGTTTGGGAGCATACTAGCAATGATTTAAATGATCCAAGTCTCCTAGGAAGCCTCTCTTTCCTTTTCCTTACTTGATCTTCCATAGCTACATACAGCCCTCGTTACTGCACTGTGTGAATACCTCGCAGTCTGTGTGCGTTGCTCTCCTGTAAGGTGGAGAAGTACTTTTATTCCTTTACAGGGATACACAAAAAGGCATGTGTCCAAGGTCACCTAGGAAGGCTGTTATAGAGCAGGGAACTTGAATAAACCTGAACCTAGGAGCTTTTGAAGCACCTGTCACTTTCCAGGGAGAGTATGATAACCACCAGGACACAACCCACTCTGGAAGCGGCCCTTCAAAATCCCCCATGGTGCGTCTGAGAAAGGAACTATGGGACCCCTGGAGCCACTGAGAGAGAATAAGTAGAAAAAAGCCTGATGTTTAGGTCAATGAGAAGAGCGTTCCCTCATAAACAGGGAGTCTTGGTCCCTGTTCCTAATCTGTTCGTGTATTCAACCCTATGTATCTTTATGCAAAATGTGTAAATCGTCTCTGGAGCTAGGACAGGAATTCAGTTTATCTCCTTGCCATGGAGTTGCTGGGTATGGCCACATTGCATGGAAACAGGAGTGGTAGGCTTGAAATCTCTCGGGGTGAGAAGGGTCTAAACCCAGATTACTCAGCACTCGCCTGTGATGGAGCTGTAACAACTAGCCTCCTTGTTGACTGATTCTGAGTACATGAAGCATGAGCTGGATGCCCATGGTTAGATCTTTGCTTTCCCAAATGGAGACTTTGGTTGTTTTTTTAGATCATCCCTTGGTCTGATAGTACTTGGAGTGTTAGTGATCTGAATCATTCTCTGAGGCTGAGGTAGCTAGTTCTGCCCGACTGTGGCCTTAGGCAGTTAAGAACAGCGTCTGCTGTTTCCAAGAGCTTTGCGGCTGTATTATTTCCAGCATAAGCCCAAGGCAAGTATCATTTTATTTTACAGTTGGAGAACCTAGAGGTCTGATCAGATAAGTGGCTTGAAAAATGTTTCACAAGTTACTGTTAAACTTGAGATGAAAAGTCTGATGTTATGGCTCCTAGTCCTGCTTTGGAAAAATGGCATTCAACATTTAAACTGTAGTTCCGCGCTGGTTCTCGAGATGAAAGGTTTCTATGTTATCCCCTTGTGGCTCTTAATCTCAGCCGTATCCATCATGCAGCTTGTATAGAAAAGGTTCTTCCATGGAGGCTTCTAAAAGCTGGTCACAAAATAGGTGACAAAACTCTCCTTGAAACTGTTCTATGACTGACCTTCCCGTTCTGCTGTTCTTGGTATTGCTTTTTCTGCTTGTTCCCTGTAAAAGAAAGTGGTTTGATGAGGTTTCTCTTCAGTGAGACAAATGAGCAAGCTTGCAGACAGTGGAGGAATTGCGTTCTCATCCTCAATGCACATTTGTGCTTCCTGCTTTAGGAATGACCATGGAAGTGCTTGGGACCTTGATTGGAGCTGCACTTCAGGGGCAGATTGTGGCCAGTGCTCATGTCTCTCATCACTGCACTGTGAATCCCCCAGTAAACACAACCGACTCCTGGCATGACACTCCCAGCTTTCCAGACCCCTCAGATCCCCTGTCTCATCAAGTAAGTATCTATGGGAGCACACTAAAATCTTAGGGAGAGGGGTGGGGGTGCTTCTGTAATACCATATCATATGACCCAGCTGGATGAGCATGAACGTGACTTCCTTGAAATCAGTAACACTGGAGCTGAGACGATGACGACCTTGTTGCAAACAAGGCTTCCCGTCTGTTGTCTTTGCAACCACTTCTCAGTGTGACAGCAGAATTACACTGAGGAGCTCCGCTGAAGATGCCAAACTGTAAAGTAGCTAGGAGGTATATGGCCATCCTATGTTTTCACTAGGGGCTGATTTACAGTTTAAAATAGAAGCTTAAAAAGAAAAACTTACTTTATCCTGCCAGGAATACTGCATCTAGTTCTGGGGTCCCCAGCACAAGAAAGACATGGACCTGTTAGAGTGGGTCCAGAGGAGGGGCACGAAAATGGTCAGAGGGTCGAAACACCTCTCCTTTGAAGAACGGCTGAGAGAGTTGGATTTGTTCAACCTGGAGAAGAGAAGGATCCGGGGAGACCTTATTGTGGCCTTTCAATATATATAAAGAGGACTTATAAGAAAGCTGGAAAAAGACTTTTACCAAGGCCTGTAGTGACAGCTCAAGGGGCAATGGGTTTAAACTGAAAGAGGGTAGATTTAGATTGGATATAAGGAAGAAATTTTTTACGATGAGGGTGGTGAGACATTGGAACTGGTTTCCCAGAGAGGTGGTGGATGCCACATCACTGGAAGTGTTCAAGGTCAGGTTGGATGGGGCTCTGAGCAACCTGATCTAGTGGAAGATGTCCCTGCCCATGGCAGGGGGGTTGGAACTAGATGAACTTTAAAGGTCCCATCCAACCCAAATAATTCTATGATTCTATGAAAAAATGGTGGCTATAGCAGGATCTTTCAGTTCAGCAACACTGCTTTTCAATGTAGTTATCACTAGGGATCTCCTGTAAAGATTAATGGCTGTTATGTGAACAAAACTGTAAGTCCTACTTGGAATCTGTATTTTTGTGAAGGTACAAAGCACTATTGAAAGTAAATGGTTGGTAACAGGCAATTAGTGGGAGCAGGGCTCAGTGGTTAACATGTGGAAAGAACCTAGAGAATCCATACTTGTTTATTTCATTTTCCACAGCAGATTTTTCCTGTAATCCTGCACAAGTAATTTAATCTCTTCATGCTTCAGTTTGCTATTTTTTTGAGAAACAGAGAAGCTTTTATATCTGGGAGGAAATCCTAAAACCCGATCCAAACCTCAGTGAACACAATTTGATAGTCTTCCATTGTTTCCAGTGGTCTTGAAACAGGCCTTGAATCAAACAATTACCTTGTGTAGTGTTTTTTTCTATGTCACTTGTGAAATCTGCAGTTTGTTGGTTCCATTTTACCAATTGCTAGATTCAGTCTTTCTTTTTCTATTTTATATTACTCTGTCAGTGCATGTACTAACTGATATATAAAATTCCCCATGAAAAAGATTCCTTGACCTGAGTCTAATCTCAGGTGCTTGGTGCAAATCAGGATGTACGTATCTGTGCTCTGCTTATTGTAGTTGAATAGCTCCTATTACCACTCTTCAGCAGCAGTAAAATCATAAGCTTAAGGCATGTTTTTATGCGTGCTTTGAATTTGCATACCCTGGCACCAGCACTGGTAGTCCAGGAAGGGGACCAACCCTTGCCTCCCCCCACTCCCAGACACTGTTCTCTGCCTATGTGCTACTTGATCCTTGGTTTTTGGCACAGGTCATTGTATGGCTTCTCAGAGAGCTGACCTGGGAAACTGCCTGGGGAGAGCTGGGCTGCTTCTGTAAGTGGCCATGCCATTTTATAGCTGTTTAAAGCGTTTTTGAAGCTGCTTGTTAGGTAACTTCTAGTGTATATTTTAAAAAGACACAGAACATCATCCTGTCTCCCTTTTTAGCTTCTAGGACAATGGCTTGATGTAGTAAACTACTGTGCTATTACAGCTCTGTGAATTGTCAAGAGGAGTAGCTTGCAAAGTTGTGGAGGAAGCTGAATTTCATTGCACAGCAGATTCCCTGTCTGAATCTGCTTTATGCCATAATCACCAACTTCCATTTCCAAATCTCTTAAATGGCTTTCAAGGAAAAAAAAATACATTATCTTTATTTATTTCCTTTCTGTCTAACCACATGTGCTTTCCTGTCCTTTTTGAGATAGGAGGGAGATGGAGAAAGAAGCTTCACAATGAGTTGAATGTCAAGTAGTTTTTTATTTTGAAAAAAATAGCAAAGATACATAGCCTAAAGTATCCAGAGTTTGTAGGTAGAAGTAGTATCTTTCATGAAGCTAGCTACTAACACTGGGAAACAATGGAAAAGTTTTTAGACACACAAACATTTTCCAGATCTGAAGAAGTCACAGTGTGACTGGAAACTTGTCTTTTTTTTTTTTTTCCCCCCGAACTATATGGGTTGATTTAATTAAAGATATTACCTTCCTCATTTCACTTCCTTATTAACAAGCAGCCATGTGTTCATTTTTTGTGAGGATTTCCTGTTTATTTGTTTTGGTCTTTGTTTTTTTCCTTCTCCCACTGTTTTGCGTGTCACCTTCTCAGGTTTTGTAGATGAGTAGTATCCCATGGTTGAGAATGGTCTGGATTATGATGTCCAACTGTTTTCCATGGGTAAGGTTCTGTTCATTCCTTGTTCTTTCCTGCCCTTTTTCCCAAAGAGCCCTCAGGCCTGGGCAGAGGCCATAGTCTGAATGAACTGCTCTGGCAACCCACCTCACTCCCTGCTACCCTGTTTTGTGAGGACCGGAATTTTTTGCCATTCACGTAACCTGGCATCAATTTGGTTGGATTATAGGAGCATGAATGGCCACTGAGCCACGTGGGGGAGCTGCTTGCATTGCATGGCAGGACACTTGCCTTTTGTTCACACCACGCACAGCAGAATACACACCTAACTACACGATCAACCGGAGATGTTGGATCTTGAATTTTGGTTGTATGACTGATGGACAGTTATAAGTTGAGGCAGGACTAGGGTCTATGAACCTGAAGTACCTCCATCAGTCTAAAAAAAGTATTTAGAAGAGGCTGAATCTTGACCGGTTCTTTTAGTGCCATTCAGGAGTATGACCCTGATCCTTTTTGTCATGAGGACTAATTCTTAGCTGCTCAAGAGCACACCTAGTTTAAAAGAAGACCTAGTGAATTATACTATTTTGCTCATTATTAAAGAAAGGAAGTGGAAGAAATGGTTATTTCTAAGCTCTCCTGAAGTTGTTACTGTAAGCTTAGGGGTGGATCTTTCCTACTGGAAACCAAGCATGGATATTGATATAGTTCATAGATGGGCTAACAAGTTTTGTTTAGAGTGAGAGAATCTCATCCGGCCTACCATGAATATCATTGATAGTTTAAGCTCAAATTACACTTAATGATGACCTGTGAAAGAAAGCATTTAATTCAGTTGCTTCAAGCACATTAACAAATAAATAGACACGAAATATAAAATTCATAATAGAGTCCTGTTACTATACTTTTTTTCAGCCCCTTCTCTCCTAGCTAGGCTGCTTTTGAGGCTGAAATTCACTCGTTTGAGTGAATTCAGGTATCTACAATACTGCAGTCTGTAGTCTGTGCAAGACATAACCAATACTATAAAAGTACTCTGTCACTTAATTTATAGCTCTGATATAAAAAACCCAAACCTTCATCCCAAATAAAGAATAGTCCTGCATTTCTTTATTTCACCGTGTCCCGTTCTGAAATGCAAATATCTTAACAAAAGCTGTTGTCATGATCGTCTATACTTACATGGTTCATCTGACTACCTTTGCATCTATACTAAGTGACTTTATATTTGGGAGTACATTCTTGTAATTTTGCATGCTTATTTACCAACTGCTTCCTAGATTTATAGTCATTTCATTTGCAACATATAACTGATAATTTAGAATTCAATTTTCCTATCAAATAATCATTATGTCATAAAGCTCTATAACCAGCACTTATTTTATCTTTGATAACACAGTATAAAATAAATTATTAAAGAATACTAAAGCAAAATAATTTTTTTAAAGCTTTATTCCAGAGCCAGTGTAATCAGAGTTAGAAACAATAAATGTGATCTGATGGTGTGGGAGGTATCCTTGAAGGCTTTGTTCCCCTGGCTAATAGGAAGCAAAGATTTCTGAATTTGCTTGAGTATTTCACTAAGCAACTGGGAAAACAAGCATGCAAGCTACCATATTCTCAAAACATGGGCATGAAAGTGTGATTTCTAAAATTCATTAGAGCCTAAAGGAAGTTTTTATTATCATTATGTATAAATGCAGTAACTGTAGTAATTATGTTTACATCAGTACTGAGGCCTTTCCCACCTAGCATGAAGATACAGATTGCAGTCTGTGTAGCTAGATCAACTGGATTTACTAAAAATTAGAATCACTCTACAGATGCTGCGTGTTTTTGATAGATGACTGTGTATGTCTATAGCTAGTCTCAACATACGCAAATTTTTAAAACGTTCAGGTTGCCAACACAGTAGCCCTTTTGTTCACAGCTTCTTTTTTTTTTTGCAAGAAATATATACTTATGTGCCCTGGATTTATCCTAAAGTAGGTGTTATTTAGAAATGAACTGCAGAAGTGAACATTTTTCAGAGAGATAAAAGACAGTTGGCTGTATGTAGATGGGCATTTCTTCATTTACGGATGACTCACCAGAAAGAGACTGAAATTTTCATAATGACTTGTCATTCTCCTGTCACAATTTCAAATATGTCTTTTTTCTTTTCAAAGGCAAGAGTTTATATGATTGCAGCAGGGGTCATAGGAGGTGTGTATCTTCTTGGAATTGTCACTCTCTTTCTTGGAGTAAAGGAAAAAGATGGTAAGACATATTTAAATATCCCTAGATTTAATAATAATTATTTTACATTCATCTGTGGAAAAGATTGTTATTTTATGTATTCTGCTCCTCTTAGATCCTTATGCCTTAAATTCAGACAGAGCAATTCCTTTTTGTAAGGGGCTTGGACTCACCATGAAGCATGGTCCGTACGTGAAGCTTACGGCTTCATTTCTTCTCATCTCGACAGCAGTTCAGGTAACTTCAGACTCTCTAAGTCTGTGTGTTGGCCTCATTCCAGTCCCAGCATGGGAGAGTCTGCGGCAGCTAAAATGCAAATAACCTTTGGCTGGCGATTGGAGGTGGTGATCTAGGGGGTGGTGCTTTCCCCTACAAATCAGTAGGGAACCAGAGTCCTTTTTTGGTGCCTGGGGTCCTGCGCGGCTGGAGATGGTTCTTTCAAACGAGAAGCGAAACCAAAGTCCTGACCATTTAAAGATGGCTTTTTTTTTCCCCCCATAAAAGGTGAGGAACTAGTCCTAGTGACCCAGATTGGGTCATTATATGTTATCCATCTACAGTACCCTGTGGTTTCAGTTGCTTAGAGAATGCTTTTTCTCTTCTCTCTGTTCTCTATAGTGTGTGCTGCTTTAAACCATTGCCCCTTTCCTTTGCATTGGTGGCTGTTCTCAGATAGTGGCTGAACTGGTTCTTATGGAGTCTTTTGTGATGGAAGGCATTAGGTCAGAGTAGGATGATGTTCAGAGGCAGGAGGTCTTACCTGTCTCAGAGCTAGATAGAGCTAATTTTCAAATGAGGACCTGCAGTTGAATGTGGCTCTCACAAAAAGATGCAATATGTCCTCCCATAGAGAAAAGCTGTAGAAAACCTTAAAGCCACTCAGTAAGAAACCCTTACTCCCCAGTCCAGCAGTCATCTTAAAGCTTGATTTTTGAGCTATGTTCAACTCAGTAAAGATGTTATTTTAATGTGAACCTGTACGTATCAGTTGAAGTTGGCTTTATTTGGAAAAGCAAATAATATTCACGTTTTTGTCAACAGACTCTTAGTCACATGAGCCATTGATCAAGTGAATATCGGGACAGAGGGCAAGAACAGGGCATGTTAAGAGAGCAGCGCTGTGTTCACCAGCAGTCCTGGTGAATTAGTAAGTTCCTTGGAAGGGCTGCGTAAAAGTCTGTTTGCCGAAGAAGCACTGAAGTTTCCTGTTGGCCTGGATTTGGGCACAATTAGTAGGCTGTCCTTTATAGTATCTGTCAGTCCTTGCTGGAAGGCCCAAGGGCGAGAAACAATAGGAGAAGCATTTCTGCTTACATCTGGGAGCTGCAGGCACTGTGAGCAACAGCAGAGACAGGGAGATGATGAAAGGTCCCTTATGGTCCAGATCCTTCCAGCATCCAATCAGTCAGTAAGGATACAGCACACATCTAGTTGCTGGCAGCCAACTACTTGCTGACAACACCCAGAGAGGAAAATACCTTCTGTCAGTCCATATCTCTTTATTTTTCTATTTGTGCAGACTGAAGGGAAGGTGCGAGGGGAGGCAGAAGCTGGAAGCTGTATTGCTCCAGTTCAGCCAGCATGAGCAACCCTTGCTATTGTTATTCAAGGAAGGGACACTGACTTCATGGAATTTAGTGAGTGGATTACTGGTGAGCAAAGGAATAGGCAGGTAAAGATGCATTGGTCATAATCCCAGAGTGTGATATTCTACATCTAAAATGAAGGCAGCATAAACTGGGACACAAGCTTGGGAAGGCTTTGGTGGCAATGGAGAAGGGATATAACTTTTATCCTAATTTGTATACAGATGATTGGCCACTTATAATCTACAAGCACACAAAGGAGCAAGAGTTGATCACACTACTGTGGCATGAGTATTAAATCCTCCTCTGTCATTCCACTTCTGCAGAATTGCTGGAGCTGGGCCTGAACCATATGCTGGTGTTCAGAACCCCCCTGAGTTCTGCAAAAGCATGGTGGCAGTGGCTTCATCTGTCATTATAATACAGGGCAGCTAGATTCTCCCATCCAATGAGTACTCAGACTTATAGAGATATCTGACCCAAAGCTATGTTCCACAGCCAAGGTTGTATACAAAACCAGCAGTTAGCTGCTTTACTACAGGAAGTTGGCATGAGTGTAATTCCAGCTGAAGAGTAACTTGTTTTGGAGTCAGAGCTTCTGGTGAAAGATTTATGGCATTGCTATGGAAAAGGAAGAGCAATTTCTTGCGGTAGTCTGCAGCTGTGGCTGTGACAACAACACAAGGCAATTGCAACATAGGGAATAAAGCCTTTAGACAGAATCCTCTCATAAGGCAGTTCCTGTTTTGGTCATTTTTATGCTGTATTAGGTGCATGGTTTACCTCTTGCTTGCCCCAATATTATTGGTGTGTTCCTCCACTGATAGCAGGAGAGTTATTGCTTCTTTAAATTGTTGCAAACGAGGGAAGAACGAGACTCCTAAATCCTACATTTAACAAATCAGTCACCAACTATGTTTGGCTAGTATGGAGTGTGACATCATTTCTGTCTTTTTTAATTTTCCTTCCTTTTTTGCTGGTCACCAAATGTCTTCAATTCAACAGCTGGAGCAGAGCAACTTTGTCCTATTCTGCACTCATGCTGCTGATCTTCGCAATCACTTCCAGTATTTGGTGGTGACCATCTTGGTGAGTTGCACTTCTCTCCCACATTTTTATTTGATAGCTGGTTCTCACTGGTTTTTTGCACAAAGTAATAGAAAACAAGAAGAGTTTTGTGTCTAGACAGAGCTGTTTAGAAGCTACACCAAGGGCTTCACCAAGGGAAAGTCCTGCCTGACCAGTGGCCTTCCCTTCTATGATGGAGTGACTACATTGGTGGACAAGGGAAGAGCTACAGATGTCATCTATCTGGACTTCTGTAAGGCCTTTGACACGGTCCCCCGCAACATCCTTCTCTCTAAACTGGAGAGGGATGGATTTGGTGGGTGGACTGTCCAGTGGATGAGGAATTGGTCAGATGGTCGCATCCAGAAGGTAGTGGTCAGCGGCTCAATGTCCAGATGGAGATTGGTGACGAGTGGCATCCCGCAGGGGTCCATATTGGGACCAGTACTGTTTAATATCTTCATCAATGCCATAGACAGTGG
>NW_008794723.1:1203168-1216622 GCF_000699145.1 Aptenodytes forsteri | reverse complement strand
AGGGTGGTGAAACACTGGCACAGGTTGCCCCGAGAGGTGGTGGATGCCCCATCCCTGGAAACTTTCAAGGTCAGGTTGGACGGGGCTCTGAGCAACGTGATCTAGTTGCAGATGTCCCTGCCCACGGCAGGGGGGTTGGACTAGATGACCTTTAGAGATCCCTTCCAACCCAAACTATTCTATGATTCTACACCATCTTTTGCATTGCCTGTTTGAAATAAAGCTGGTGTTCCCTACTGTACTTCTAAAAAATTAATGCTTTGGAGCTTTTAATTAATTCCTTGTTGCTTTTACCTGTAAGTCACTTTCTGCTCCCGTAAAGGGCAAAAGCTGCTGCCAGAAAGGAAGTCTGGAATTTTAGCTCCTTTTTCCCTTTCCCCAGTCTGATATGCTGAAAATTAAACAACTTTAATTTGTGTATTCATACACATGAGCCTTCTGGGCTAGGCAGCTTGCAAGGATAAATATTTAAAATATCCAAAGATAGGAAGATTCCTCTCTAGAGCAATTGGCAGTGTGATAAAAAGATCCTTTTACATAACCTTTTTTCTTGACATGCAGAGGTAGAATTCTGCTTGCTTAGGTGATACTTATAACTCAGTTACACACCGCTCCTGTATTGCATGATTTACTTTATGATTACAAGTAGTATTAGTTGAAAACTGCTATTTTTATCCTTCTGATGAAAGTCCTTTTAACACAAGTAGAACATTTAATGTTGCATAATGACTGGGTTGTGCACTTACTGTACTTCTGAAATATTTTGTAGAGAATTTGTCTACCATATAGAATACTGCAGCAGTCATTTTCAGGGAAGCTGTTGCATGATTTCTGACCCATTTGGCACAGAGACTTTGTGGAACCATCTTAGGAGAACTTCATTTCCACTTCTTGGTCACAGCCTCCCACCCTTTCTACCCCTTTTTGATTCTTCCTTTCCCACATTATAAGACAGATCTTTTCCTATCATCTTGACTGTAAGCGACACTTTCTTTTACAGGTCGTTCCTAAGAATAAACATGTAGTATGGGGTATGTACTCTAAGTATATCTTAAGATAAGTGTATCTTGCGCTTCAGCTTTCTTCCTGTATGATGGGGTAGAGCTTAATTCACTTATCGTTTGTCAGGTTCAGATAATGAGGCAAAAGGCATTAGCACAAAGTATGACTATTTGCAATATGTTTGAACTTTAATGACTGTGTCATGTGTAGCTTTAACTGCTGTGGCTTACACTAGGAAAAGGAAATTTTAAGACACTGCCTTCTGATATTTGACTGTGGAAAACCCTCTCACGGATAGCTTTTGTTTGTAATATATAATAGTGAATTAAAAAAAAAAAACACTCAAAGGATGAGGAGAAACAGGAATCTGCAAGTTCACCTTCCTTTCAGACCGTAATGTACTAGACAAAAAGATGTCTGTGAGCTCTACAGCTGAAGACAGTGGCAGTAAGCACAGTACGGATATGGGTTTTTGTCAATTGTAGGTATCAGCAGCTGTGAGCATTCCCTTCTGGCAGAAGTTTCTGCAGCGATTTGGCAAGAAGTGTGCAGCATGTGGGGTTTCGGTAAGCAAATCCTTTGAGAAAAAAATCTGCTTGTGCTCACTTCATTTGACAACTGGAGCTACTTCAGGAGCTCTTTCAAGTGCTTATAACCTCAAGTTACATGAAATTTGCTCAGTTTCAGAGTTTGTTTTAAATTGTTATACCAAATTGCAGACATATTCCAAGTTTCCAAGAGAAACTTTTGAGAAATGGATTGATGCTGAAGGGAGGTCCCAGGTTATTTAAGAATCTGCACAAATTCTGCATTTGACTGCTCTCATAAGTGAACCCCAATGAGGTTTTACAAATTCAGATTTGTGTTGCCTCAGGTTGACAAGTTATCTGTTGTACAAGGCTTGTTTTGTCTTTGTATATGGTGCTGAGTTGACCGCATCTGTAATTCAGTCACAGAGGAGGAACCAGAAGTTTGTTACACACCCTTCTCTAGAAACATAAGAAGGCAGGGGTGCCCACATCCCTCTGAATGGAGATGAACGGTTATTAGTGAAGTAAAGAAATAGGTGACCTATCTGAGAAAAGAAGCCTAGTTTAACTTTGACCCAGCTCTGCAAAGCCAGTTCAGCAAGCCTGCCCTTGTCTCTGATGGGTTAGTTTAAGCCCTTCACTTAGTGCAGACAGCAGCAGCCATTTTCTGTCATCATCTTCAGTGAGTCATTGTATAGGCCTGTTCCTCCCCATTTTTCCCCCGTTTACCTTCAATTACTTATGAAAGAGGAAGAAAAAATTGTCTGCCTTGTGCACAACAAAGCATGAGGACTTGGAAAATCGAGCCTGAAGCTATATGTCAGAATCTGAACAAAGCTGAAAAGTTTAGGTCTGGTGGCAGTTGTTGAATATAATTGAACAGTTATAAATTTTGGAATTAAAATCTGTGTGTTGGAATGACTTCCAAAGAATCAGAAGTAACTTTAAAACCCAAGTTCCAAATATGCCGAATCGTTATGTGTTTTGAAGTAGGCATCTGGAAACCAAGTCCCATCTTCATTTCTTTTTACTACTTGAGCAAGGAGAATTGCCAAAAGCAGTACTGGACCGGGGAATGCAGATTTCCTAAGGAGGAAATCTCCTCCTCTGTCTACTTGGCTACGAAAAATGCTTTCTTCAACCAACTTGGCTCTATAAATTTAGTTTAACATGACTGGAAAGCCTGTCAGCACCTCTGTAAACATGGTTTAACTTAATTTTACAGTTGAGTTGCTTGACTGTATGATGGTCTAAGTGGGGGCTGGATTGAAAAAAAGCCACCTCTCTATTTCACCTTGTAGACATTTCTCAAGGGACTCGGTGTGTGTTCAGTGATGGATTTTGTGTCTGGCAATGCATCACAGGGGCTTCCTATACTACCACCTTGTGTGATCCGTACAACTGATCTGTTCTCTCTGTGAAATGAAATCACATCATTTAAGGCTCCTATGTCTGTCACTGGGGAATGGTCTTCTGGAAGGGAAGGAGACAGGAGAGAAAACAAGTTTTTTTCTTCAAAACCTTACTCAGCTTTCAGGGTGAAGATGTAATTTGAAATTCAGTTTCCTGAAAAAAATTTCACGCTGCTCCAGGCTAATTTTTCCTGTTAAAGTGGTTCTATGTTGAAGAGACCCCTGAAAGCGTATAGAAGGCAGGGTAGGTAGATAAGCACCAAGAATCTTGGCTTCCTTCCACTGATATTGCTCCCTTTTTACTCATTCCTCCACAAGAGATGACCAACAGCCTAAGTACTGACTAATTATCTAAACTTCCTAGAAGTTTAAAGCCTAGACTTTCTGGAAGTACAGGGTCATACCCAAGCAGGACCCTTGATAGCATTCTTCCCATGATCAGGTTGGTACACAGGCTAGAAATTACTCTCTTCTGTTTATTTGCTTCTGCTTCCACGTGCTATGTTCATTTAGATTGTCTGCTCTGCCCTCATGGGGCAAACGTTGAACTTACAATCAGTAAGTCTCCCAGCTGGTGACTGGAGGTGAAGTTGTCATGGGAAATTTTAAAAAGTGTGGCAGCTTGTTGGTTCATGGTTTTGGCAAGGTGTCTAAAAGTGGAAGATCGCTCTCTCTCACAACTCTAGCTTCCGTCCTAACCAATAATAGTTTTTGGCTGTGGGTTTTGGATGATTTAGTAAAAAATAAAAACAAATCCCAAAATGCCGCCAATCTTTTCACCTCCCCACACATATGCAACTGTTTATTTGCCATCTATCAGCACTGTGCAGCATGGAGGCATGCCCTTGGATGAATCCTGGCTGTGCAGCCCCTTTTCCACTCTCCCATCCCCATTTCCACCCACATCCTAGCTGCACCTTTTCCTGATTTTGCCCTTTATAATGTGCTGCTGCACAGGCCAGTACCACGTTTAGTATCCCAGTAGGGTTGCCTTCCATAGTGCTGTCAGGGAATGGATGGAAGACACGTGATAACTGTAGGATATCGTTTATGACTTGGAGGGCAGCAGCCCTGTGACTAGGGAGCAGGGTGCCAATAGCGGAGTATTTGCTTTACAAGTAGGAAAGAAGGAGATGCATTAGCTGTTTATTGCAGCAGGAACGCTGCCCCTGTGATTGCACTACCATTCCATGAGTGAGATTTTAGGGCATTGTAACCTCAGTCCTGCAGGCCGTGATTCTCTTTCAGTAGAAAATTACAGTTACAATGATTGTTATTATCGATCAAGAATTTTGTCTAAGTGCTTTCGTTTCTGAGTGGGTGCCCCATGTGGAGCATAAGGCAGTCATAAAATTGCTTATAGGCAACATAAAATCTTGTATTGCTGGAGTGCTCTCTTGTGGCGAAATAACGATTTTGCCACAACATTGGGCTAATGCAAGGATTATCTGTCTGTGCTGGGAACTTGCAGTCAGGAAAGGTTATTTTCTGCCTCCTTAGGTTAGGAGCAAATGCTTTAGATGGGAAATGCATTTCAAACATAAACATAATGGATTAGACTCCAGGACTCCCAGAATCACTTATCATACAGAACTGTAAATAGCAGTGCTTAGGGGAATCACTCTCTGTGAAAGCTCTTCTCATACCCTCAGCTCCCAAGCTGCAAGTATAGAGGATTGAAACACTTAATGTTAAACTAATCCCCCATCATTAAAAAGCCCTGTAGATAAGCCCCTGGTTCTGGATTCTACATGTGCTGTGCCCATGGTTCACAGGCGTGGGAGGTGGAGCATGTGATGGGTACGGGACAGCTGGGCTGTATGCATTCAATCAGCATTTAAAATAGTGGATTTTCAGTCCTGTAAGCCCATTGCTTCAAGTTGAAGTTGAGGAAATCTGGTGATTTTAAGTACTGCCAGAAAACAAATCCTGAGCATCCCAAATTAGTTTGGTTTTGAGGGTAGCCTTAGTGACTTGTGCAATGTCATGAGCGTATCTGGCTGTGTGGAGTGGGAGTAAACCACACTGCCTTCTTGGTTTTAGTTATTGCCGAGTACCTAGATCGCTTTAAAGCGGTCAATGGAAAGGAAGCTGTAAGCAAACTCTTCTTCATTCAAGATGATCTGTGAAATGGGATATTTACAGTTTAAAATGACCATTGAGCCCCTGCCCCTCCCCTTGAAATACAGTGTGATGATGTTTCAAGGCTTTGTCTCTAATAGTAAATTAAATAGTTCCACTGGCCTAGAATAGAAACTGGTGTTTTGTCATCTCGGTTACTAAATTGGCAGAAAAATCTTAGCACAAGCTGATTAGCAATCTCCCAAGAAGTATCTGGGCACAGTTTGGGAACTAGCCCACTTAAGGGGCTCTTCACAAAAAGTATTTATATGGCCACACTTCTTTTGGAGACTATAAATATTTAGGAGTATGAATGTGGCCAGGGTCTGCCAGTTGGCCTCGTGACTGCTAATTAGGCTCTTGGGACTGTTTAATTTACTAGTGCAGTTATAGCCCTAATACTGCTAACAGAGAAGGCACTACCATAGCTTATCCTATTTTTCTCTGATTCTTCTGGATAGATAAATACAGTTTGGCTCAGGGCTCTTTGGAAATGCCATTTCACCAAAATACTGAAGTGTTAGGCGTTGCTGTGCGTGAACTGATTCATAACACAATCTTATATTTTGAAGGGAACAATCTGTATACCATTGAGCAGTGCATACTGTAAGTTAGATGTACTGTTTTTCTTCTTCCTCAGTGGATGATTCCTTTTGCAGTCATGCTAGTGACCATTCCAAACCTGATCCTGGCTTACTTCGTGGCCTTCATCTCTGGTCTGAGCATTGCAGCGTCTCTTCTGTTGCCATGGTACGAGAATTTTACTTTTGAGATGGGGAAGGGGTATATGTCTACATTACACATATGTACTACTGCATGGAATTTGCCTCCGAAAGAGGCAGAATTTGGCAAGAGTCACTTCTTCCAAGAATCTTTTTCTGCTTTTACAATAGAGGCTAGTTGCAATGACGTGACTTCGGTTGCTCCGTTGTTAACAGATTGTATCTACTGTAAGCGTAGCTGCTCTTTGTACATAAGACTATGTAGATGAATCAACAATCTAAGTAGGTATAGAACTTGTGATAACAGTAAATAAGTTGCTTAGGTTTGGTTTCTAACAGAACTACAGGAATGATGAAGTTACAGAAATCAATTAATGCTGAGCAATTAAGAACGTAGCAGAGGAAACATAAGCCAAGCTATGTATCCCTGCTTGAGCAGTCCTCTGTTATAGATCAATAACACAAGGATATGATTAAAAGAAACTGAGAATTCAAGGTTCTTTGCTCTTGAGGACTAAAAATATGTGGGGAAAAAATTACTCAAGGATGAGCAGGATGGGATATTTCCTCTCCAGAGGGAATAATTATTATTCAGGTCAAATTGACTAGAAAGTGAGACCGTTGCTGAGAGCGCTGTTTTGCATTACTCATTTTTACAATGCCCTGAAAACTCCAAGAGATCATGGAAACATAGTTTGAAATAAACTGTCAGACTACATAAGCTTTTCTGCACAGAGGGTGAGAAGCCCTTTTTTCCAACAGTAAATCATGACTTATATTGGAAATAAAATGTCAATTCACAATTGGCATTTGAGCAGCTTCCATTCTGATTCCCCATTACCAAATTCAGTCTCTTTGAAGTAGAGAGAGAATAGGCCTCATTGGTTTCTGAAAATGTTGTTAGCTTGGCAAAAGAGTTATTTCAGAGTGAAACTATTCAGAGATTGAGTCCCTTGAAATCTTAAGAAGCGTGGTTTTTTATTGTTCTTTTTTTAATATCACAACTTCTGATTGGAATGGCAGTCAGTCTAAAGAATTCTGTCACCTCCCAGCAAGTGTCTGATAGTTTTTTGGTGATTTTCTACTTTGTAATATGTGGCTATGCATTTCTTACATGGATTTTTGCCCTCCTGTCCAGCAGTAGGACTTTTTGAACTGGATTCTTTCATGTGCATGACTACATCAATCAGATCTTAAAAAAGGAGGAGGGGTGTACTCTTTCAGTAAGTTTGGACTTTGAGAAGAGATTTTGGCTTGAGTTTTTCTTTTATCTTGCTCGTCTCTAGGTCAATGCTGCCTGATGTTGTTGATAACTTTCGCCTGCAGAATCCTCATGGAAAAGGACATGAAACCATTTTCTATTCTTCTTATGTTTTCTTTACCAAGATGTCAGCAGGAATTGGCTTAGGAATTTCTGCAGCAGGACTGGAGTAAGTAACACTGTGTTTCCACTTAGTGGATCTACTCTGAAAGCATTCTGACGTTACTCTGCCTTTATCCTGTGGAGTTAATTGCCTTTTTGCCCTGAGCCTGAAAGTGCCAGCAGCAACATCAGATGACTAACCACTGAAGACGGGATTGTTGTCATCTAGGCCAGACCACTGAGCATTAAGTCGCCTGCCCTAACATGTTTCAGTTCAGAAAGACCTGACTTCCCTTTAGATTTTCCTCTTTCCAAATTACTCTTGTAAATTTTAGTGGTTTATATGAATAAAGAACTAAACATGAAAACTCAGCAGATGAAGGTCCCCCACAAGTGATACAGCTGCTTTGTGCATTCCCTGTTGCATCTGGGTTGGGCTATGTATACTAGCTTGTAAGTCTTTGCGTGGATTGGAGTGCTATCAGGGGTGCCTAGTGGCCTGTTCAGCATAAAAGGATCATCGATTCCTGCTTGGTTTTAGGGAACTGGACGCTGATCAGAGTCAGGAACAGAGTCTTTCTCACAGCTCTGCTCATCACCTAGACCATGTCAGTTTGGAAGATGCTTTGTGTTCTCCTTCCACTCTTGCCTTGCCTGTTCTGACTAGACAGGTTGAGAAAATGGTCAGCCATCTGCTGCCCTGCTTTTGTGCACGACCTAGCAGAAAGGGCCTTTGCCTGATTGGAGTGCTATCAGGGGTGCCTAGTGGCCTGTTCAGCATAAAAGGATCATCGATTCCTGCTTGGTTTTAGGGAACTGGACGCTGATCAGAGTCAGGAACAGAGTCTTTCTCACAGCTCTGCTCATCACCTAGACCATGTCAGTTTGGAAGATGCTTTGTGTTCTCCTTCCACTTTTGCCTTGCCTGTTCTGACTAGACAGTCAGGTTGAGAAAATGGTCAGCCATCTGCTGCCCTGCTTTTGTGCACGACCTAGCAGAAAGGGCCTTTGCCTGTAGCTGCTACAGCACACAAGCACGCAATAAACACTTAGAAGGGAACTTGTCTGAAATACTATCTAGCCCTTGGCTCCAAGTTTGGTTTTGGTAACCAGAATGTTTTGCTTCAGGGCCTTCAGCTGAAACTGCTAAATAACAGGCAGTGCTTGGCTGAACGTTTTGGGCTTCAGAATTTTAGAGGCTTACTGCTAACACCCTCAAACAAATCGCTGTTCACCAATTAGCCCCTTTTCAATTGCATTCCAGTTAGCTCCCAGCAATTTGCCAAGGCAGATGTTTGTGGGAGAGCACAGAAGACAGGGTGATGCCAAATAAGCTGTAGCTTTCATAGGTGCATGTTTAGAGGACAAAAAACTCATTCCACAAATTGGGAATGGGAATTTGAGTATATCAGCAGTTGTGGGACTGCATGGAAGCCCTGAATCAATGAATTGTAAGTGTGTACCTAACTCTAAGCACTTGAATAAATTTGTCTATCTTGAGAAGACTACTTAAGTGTGTGTTTAAATTAATTATTGCTGTTGAAATTGGTCAGATTACTTGCATACTTTTAAAGTGGAGCCTAAATACTTTGCTGAATATTAACAGAAAACATAACAGATCAATTTCCTTACATGGGATTCCATGCTTCTCTTAGTAGTTAAATGTTATATAATAATAATGAGAAAATACAGAGGTAATGCAATTATCTGAAATTGAGCACAAAAATGAGATCTGAATAACAAGATTTGAAAATGTAGTGCGGGGAAGGAAAAAAGAGAGGTGTAGGAAAAATGGGAGAAAAGTCTTGAAGAGTGTTGGGGGAAAGAAGGGAGCCTTCAGATGAACAACTGCCTTTTAGCTTTGGACATGCACACACCACTGTTATTGCATTTGTTTAGGTTTACTGGATACAAGCCAGGGATATGCAGACAATCCAACGACGTGATCCTCACACTGAAAATCCTCATTGGAGCAGTCCCTGCTATCCTCATCCTTGTAGGATTATTTATACTTCTTTTCTACCCAATCACTGAAGAAAGTCGGAAAGAAACAAAGCTTGCGCTTGAAGTGTTAAGGTAGGTTTGAACTGGCAGCAAACAGCAGTAACATCACCGCAGCAGCTCTTAGTCATACTGGGCAAAAAATTATTAGCTACCGACATACACCTCTGTATTCCTTACCACAAAACAACACTCTATTAGCTGAATTATTAACTGAATGGTACCATTACATGCTCCAGTATCTTATTTTTGTAGTGCAGTACTACCTGCTTAGAGGACCATTTATCAGACGTATCAGCTGCTATTTTTTACTTTTTCTCTGGGGTGGCACACAAAGCACTATTGCGGTACAGTGTTTCAAGCCAGAAATGAAGAATATTCTACATAGATTAAATTTCTGGAGAAAATGTGAATAGTTGCAATTTACTTGTATATAGAAGAAAATGGGATTCTTGGCTGCATTCTTGGTGTTTATGGCATATAAGAAACATCCAAACCATTTAGAGGCGTAGGCAGGAAAGATTGTGGGAGAAAAAGAAAGGACAGCTTTGAGCTCTCCCTCCCCACGCTCCCTCCCTCCCCTTTCCTCCCTCTCCAGAGAAAATCTTGCCTAGCTCAATATCATCCACCTCTGTCAAATGAAGCCTCGGTATACTGAGGACATACATAAGAACAGTCTAATCCTAGCAGATTGATGGATTAAATATCAAAATATATTGTTACTCTGTCTTGTTTTTATTATCCCAAGTTACTGGAGTTGGAAACTGATTTCCGTGCTTAAAGGATCAATTCCAGGGCCTAAGCACGGGTATCTGGGACCAATGCATTGCCCTAAGGTATCTAAGATACCTGCATGGCGTTGGCAGATATGACACAGGCCTCTCGTGCACCAGCTGCTTTCCTGAGTGGCAGCTGCAGACCGGAGGGGACAGGCTAAACAATCAAAAATGGTCTCTCTCTTTAGGTACTTCAGTCACTGTCCATAACAATCACACCTTGCTGGTGGTTCTCAGTTGTTTGAGATTGCCAAACTGCAGCTTCATTAGTTAGCAATAAAAGCCAGAAGTCTGTTCATGTATCATTTGTTCTGCTTTTAACAGAAGGAGCCATCAAAGCACAGAGAACCTGGATGACCACAAAGAGGACACCTCGGTCTGAAAGCTCTGAATACAATGACTTTCCAAATACCGTCTCACATCCCATGCACAAACTCTGTGAGAGTCTTCCAGGTCATTTCTCTGCTCACATTTTGTCAAAAAGGATAAAGGATGATTCTGACACAGTCAGTAATGAAATCAAGAGAGGACACCACTGTGCAAAATATATATCTAACTCCATGCACTGTGCTAAAAAAGAAATTACAAATGTTGAGGAATGTAAGCTGTTGAAGGCTTGGGTTTTTTTTGTTTGTTTTTCAATGATTACCGGAAAGCTGTGATCTCATTGCAACAGGAGATTCTATGGACTTGTAGGTCAAGGGAAAAAAGTGTAAATGTGGTGCACCACCCTGTGATATATTTCACTGTGATATGTATCACCACTCATGTGATATATTTCACTCTTAGAGGCTGGGTGGATTTTGAACATCGTCTCTACCTACAAATTGCGCACCAGTGTGTTTGGAAAGCACTTGGAAATCCTGAAGTATATCATATAAAGTTAGGATTTACTTTGTTTTGAAATGAAGCAAATCACTGATGCAGACATGTTTTGAGGATTTTCTCACAAAGAGTTTTTCTGAAAGAGATTTTGACGTAATTTAACTTTCTAGATTTTATATGAAACAGAACCTTACATTTCCCATTACTGGAGTTCCTTGCTTCTGACACCTGTAAACTGATCTTTGTCAGAGAATGAGTACTTAACATTTTCAAAAACAACATCTCCACTCAGGATACCCAAAATCAGTAGTCCCTTCCAAAAATTAGACTACGCCATTCAAATTTCTGTAAATTTTGGCCTTTAAGTAATCATGATACTCATCCATTTTGCATATGGTGTAGGCTCTCTGCCTCACAAAACACCATGGCATGGCCGTTAATCTCAGCTTGCACACAGTGTTTTTTAATAATGACGCTACACCTGACTTTTAAATGGTGATTTTTTTCAGTCGGGGATGTCATCATGCTTTAGATACATTAACTGAAACCTCATTTCTACTATAGATTCACGCTGCTGAACACATTTTGTAGATGAAAGACACGCCTAACCTCAGGCACTTTCTGGAGCAGGTAAGCTCAGACCTGGTCATTCTGGGCTTCTTCTGTAGTCAGTGGAGATACAGAGACCTCCAGAGGCTGACTCCAGGCTTAAGCTAAAGTAACTGGACTCTGAAGACATATCTAAATCAGGAGGGGAGAGTGACGAATCCAAGAGTTGAAGGCTTGTTCGCCTTGAAGAAATTAGGACACTGCAAGACAAGACACGAATTTACAGCCCACTGGCTTCACTGTATGAATATGTGGGAGGGTGCCTTTATTTTCTACTAGAAGTGCCTTTGGAGGACTGGCTTGCCGCGTTTGGGAGCACTTGCAGTAGGTGTCACTGGAGGCAGTGACCACAAGTAATTTGCTCAGGGAAGTGACTCACAGTGCTGGGACTGGAAACTGGGAAAGCTTTTACTGAAAGACGCTGTGAAGTAAAATCGGTGCATGCACTGAGTGTCTCATGAAGTTTAGTACTGAAACCTTTTCAGGCAAGTTTGAAGTCTAAGGCCCAATGAACTGTCCCAGTTCAGCAAAACGCTTAATCATGAGTGAGCTTTTAAGTGTGCGTGGTTAAGAGTTAACTATGGTTAAGACTTCTGTTGAATTGACATCTAAGGCTGGGGGTTTTTTGTTTCGGTTCTTGGACAAATCAAGATTGGTATGCCTGGGGCATATGTGTTTACAACAATAAAAGCCATAAGCCTGTTTATAATTTTGAGTCTGGTGGAATTTGAAACAGCAGATTTACTGCACTTTGAAGTAGGTAAGTTATGTAGTAATACCACATAGCTCCAAAACATCATAGAAAACAGTTTTAAACTTTGATTTATTCTTTAATATTTGTATATTTCTGAATAGTCATCTTTAAAAACAACCAGAAGTCCCAGTAAAGGCTGTTAATGTTTTTTAATGGGTTATGTTTTCAGCTGCTATAAATCTGTAGCTACAAGGCAGTGGATCCGTGTCAGCTTACATAAGCCAAATACTTACCCCGGTGATAAAAGGGTTGCAGAAACTGCTGGCTGTGCTTGATTGGAGTAATTTGAATGTGGCTTAAGATATTATTTCTAGATCAGTTATTGCACAACACCCAACATGAATTCAGTCTCTTGCAAGGTAAACTTAGTTGATTGTAAACTGTTTTCCTCTTCTTTAGAGAGATAATGTGATATTTATCTAACACAGATGTACTCAGTCCTCACTTTGCATATGGTAGCAATAATGGGAACTGCCAAAATAAAATAGAAGGCTTCTGTAGACAAAATGTAGCAGAGTATTTTTATATTTTGAAAATCTCATTATTTTATTTGATTATCAGAATTGTACTTTTGTTAAGAAAATGAATGTATTTAATTTTGTAAGTAAAAAGACTGGAAGAGTAAGTGCAGGGTAAGATTTTTTTTTTTATAATTTTCTTTTTTTAGGGCTCAGTGTTGGTGCTGTAAAATGAATAAACTTTGTATGTCTCCTTGTCAGTTTTGAGATGTATGTATGTTCAGAACATGTGACTGAAAGAAGCAGATTCTTACACTGGCAACCATTCAGATTAAATGGTAATCTAATGTAAACCACCTGCCTTGCACTGATTGGCAGTAACAAGGGCCAGGTTCAGTCCCCAGGTGCTCTCATTCAAGTAATACCCAAATACAGTTGTAAGAATATGGGAGATTGGATTAAACCAGCTGGGTGCCTAACGGACAACACTTCCCCACCTGCACACAAGCAGTTCCAACAAATGGATTTATACAAATAGAGGAAGAAAAGAAAAGGATAATGGAGTAACATGTCACCAGGGAGTTGCCCGTAAGGCAAACCATGCGCATTCCTTGCCCTTGCTGAAGTATAGTGACGGCAGCCCAAATCTTCTCTACTGGGCCGATTGCGGGTACAGGCAGTAGCTGAGCTAGTCACTAGTCTTCTCTTCCAGTTTCATCCCCCTTGTAGTTTCTGCCTAAAAATAATGTTGAAACCTTCCAAGGTTATACTGCCTTCCTGAGTGTTACTGCTGGGGCCGGATGGGATCCACCCGAGAGGGCTGAGGGAGCTGGTGGAGGAGCTCGCCACGCCACTCTCCATCATTTATCAGCGGTCCTGGG
>NW_008794723.1:1198967-1201891 GCF_000699145.1 Aptenodytes forsteri | reverse complement strand
CAGGCTGCCCAGGGAAGTGGTGGAGTCCCCATCCCTGGAGGTATTTAAAAGACGTGTAGATGAGGCGCTTAGGGACATGGTTTAGTGGGCATGGTGGTGTTGGGTCAACGGTTGGACTCGATGATCTTAGAGGTCTTTTCCAACCTTAATGATTCTATGATTCTAAATTAGTTCAAAGTTTCATGCAGTAGGGTACAGCCGGTAGCAGTCTAGTGTATAGTGGTCAATCACATACCTTGTATGAATTTCGTATTATAGTTATGTAAAAAACAGTCTCAAAGTGTTACAATAGAGTCTTTCCCTTCAGAAAACTTCTGGACTGATTGATGGAAAGGTCAGTTGGATTCATACAACTGGCAGGTGAGAGAGGGAGTTTTGTTTTCCTGCAGTTTTTGAGATCACAAGTTCCTCGTGCTGCACTGGATGCTTTTTTTTTTACCTTAACTCTCTGCAAGACCATGGTTCAGATACCTAGAAAGAGCGCTGAGTATTATGGTTACAAAAATGTGTGTATGTTATAGGCTTAAAGTATGAAATCGGATAGCTTTCACATCATTAAGCACCAAATCTGCTGCATAAAACAGATGCTAACCCACTGGGAAGCTTCATTCAAAAGACAATGCGGCAGCATGTGTCTCTGTCCCTGAGGCAGAGGAGGAGACTTTTTGCTATGTTGCACCTGAGAATTTACAGTCTCCGAAGACACAAACTGGCACGACACAGAACTGAACAAACAACGGAGGGAGAATGGTCCTAGAGCCGTGGCACTCTGCAGAAAAGTGGCGTCCTCAGTATCATTTCAGGGACGTTTACAGAGCAGCAGTCTCTAACCCTAACTGGAGAGCAGCAGTGCTGTTGGATGGTAGGGAAACGTGAATGTTTGCTCTAGAAGTGCGGAAGCAGAAATAAATCTTATTTCCTGATCTGTTTCTTGTCCCGAATTATGTTAGACGAGACTGTGAATTTCAGCTACGCCCTTCAGCTTTCTGTCCTCATTTTTGCTGCATTCTGCTGTAGATGGTGAGGAAGGATTGCTCAGGCCCTGTGGAACTGACGGTCACTTGCTCAGCTTCACCGAGGGAGGTACACTTCGGAGACCCAGCACCCATCCCCTGCCAGCTTGTCTTTGCTGATGTACATGGAATCATCTACATTCAGCAAAAGATCAAAAGGATTTCCTCCGCACCTTAGTATTCTCCATCATGGACTTTCATCTCTGTTTTACCTAGAGGATGTTTTCACCTGCCTAGGGCCAACTCAGGCCACCAGCTTGTCATCATAATGATGGAACTGTGTTTACACTGGCTGAGAAGTTTCTGTCCAAATTGGCTGCGGCCCTTGAGGAAGTATTTTCCTTGTGTTTCCAAAAGAAACTCACCCTTTGGTCACCTTCAAAGTCATCGAGAAGAATCTGCACATTTGCCACATCCAGCAGCTTCAGCAATCCTGCCAGTGGCAGCCACGTCAGACTGTGAGTCTCAGCGCATAGACGTACCTGCTGACGTCAGTGCGGGATGAATGCAAAACTGTAGCCACCTCCAGACTCCTGGCAAAGTCTCAGCTGTGCTGAGCTGGCCAGGCAGAGAGAATGGGCAACTCCAGAATTCCCGAAGTGACTTGTAGGGGTGAAAGAAGAGCCATAAGAGAAGAAAGCTCCCTAAAAACACCCTGCAATCCTCTCCTAAGGGCTCTTGGATTGACATCAGTGACCACGTGGAAAGATGTTGGATGTGGAGACCCAAATGCCACATGCAGAGCAGAGGAGACTCAGGGAATCAATTAACGCTTTCTGGTTACCAGATATTCACACACTCAGCTTGTCCCTCCCCGATTCCCTGCCTGAGCCCGTGTTCATACAAAAGCAGATCAATGGAAAAAACAGCAACTTGACCCAAGCGACGACCAGAGACTGCAGCAAACAGGGTGGAATTTCCGTGCTGGAGGATTCCCAGGAACTGGACGGTCAGCAGAAGCAATGCTACAAAAGCTAAGACAGACGTATCTTAATTACTCTGGCTGTGCAACTGAAATAACGAGGAGCCTGATAGAGGGCACAGTTAGAAAACATGCTGGGATGTCGGCCTCCTCCGTGCCATAGCACAGAAGGGAATGTGTTTTGGTCCTGGCGCTGTGAGTACTGACTGCAGGCTTGGTGTCTGCGGACAGTAACGAGCCAATTAGGAAGTGCCTGACAGACCCGCTCTAACTGAGGAGAACCAGTAGGCGAGTGTAGGGTGTAATGCACAAGGAACTCATGCACGATGCACAAAGGGAACCAGAGTTCAATCTTCCTTTTCCTTCACCTTTCTTTTCAGACCCCACCGCGTTCTCGCTGGTTGCCAGCAGACAGTATTGTACTTGCTGCCTACAGGGTGGACCTGAGGAAAGGAAACTACGATAAATCCAGGACTGAGACATCTTGCAGGGCAGGCGGAGCTAATCCAGAAATTAACTGAAACTGGACATAGTTTTGGAGTAGTCAGTGGTGGCACTTGGTGAACGCTGGTGTACCTGTGGCCCCGGCTCGGGTGGTTGCTCAGGGTCCCCGGAGAGCCAGATGTCCCTGGAGAAGTAATAAAGACTAATAGGAGAGAGGGACTTGGAGCTCATGGGACAAACTGGGGACAGAGTAGGCAACAAGTTTAATCCATCAAACCCATTTTGCATTGGGCAGAGACCGCTACTGGAAGATGATTGTCGTGGTTTAATCTCAGTCGGCAACTAAGCACCACGCAGCCGCTCGCTCACTCCCCTCCACCCGGTGGGATGGGGGAGAGAATTGGAAGAGCACAAGTGAGAAAAAACTCGTGGGTTGAGATAATAAACAGTTTAATAATTGAAATAAAATGATGATAATAATAATATGATAATAATAATAATACACAAAGCAAGTGATGCACAGTACAATTGCTCACCACCCGCCG
>NW_008794723.1:1185852-1196163 GCF_000699145.1 Aptenodytes forsteri | reverse complement strand
AAAAAAAAAAAAAAAAAAAAAAAAAAGGGAGCTGCTAGGGGTAAAGGAAGCACAGCACCTGGCCCTGTTAGAAGAAATAGGATGGAGGGAAAAAAACCCTCGCTTTCCAACTTGCTCCAGTACCTCTCTGCTTTTCCTCTCCACTCGTTTCATTTCAAAAACTCACAGCTGGTAGCTGAGGATGAATGATTTTATTTGCTCCTGAAGTGTAACGCTCCCACTGGGGATAAAGCAATGGAACATGGTGGGACTTTGGCAGCAGAAGCTATACTTGATTTTTAAGGTTTCTGGCTTCAAGAAGCTTTGATTTTTTTGTGTCTTTGATGCCTCATTGTGAGAAGCCATTTACTTGGTGGTGTGTTCTTGCATTCTGCAGAATGGAAGAGCCAAGACTCTTTGGATGAGATTATTTGTCATCTACTGGTCTACGTGGTGGTTGCCACTGGGCTTTGTGGATTTGGCTTTCTTCCCTTTCCTTCCCCCTTGCTAACAAGAGAGCAATAAAAAATAAGAGGAAAAAAAAAAAGAAAAATAAGAAGTGCTGACAGTAAGTAAATAAAACAATCCAAGATGAATTTCAGAACACCTGAGAAATGGTGTTTTTTCCTGAAAACAGCAAAAGTGATTTTCAAAACTGAAAGAAAACCTCCATGCAGCTCAGTCTATTTTACCTGCAACTGCTCTGTGGCTGCTCAGTGGCCATGGGAACGGTAGGACTGGAGTCTCGTGCTACTGGGAGAAACTTCTGATAGAGGTTCCCAGCAAAGCCACCAACAAAGCTGCTCCAAGGACAGCTGACCAACGTCAAGAAGACATCATCCCTCCAGGCTTCAAATTATTGCTTAAAAACTCCCATGGCAGCTTTTCAATGCCATTAATTTAGTCTCCAACTTAATGCTCGCCAGCAGCCAGAGGACTACCGTGAGCACAGACCTCACGTAGAGGCACTAGAGCTCTGAGTGAAGATGGTTATCGGCTCCTCAGCTTCACCCAAGCGTCTGGCTGACCTCATGGGAGGCCCCGGCTCTGAGATTCCTGCTGAACTGCGGACCTTCGTTGGGAAGCTGCTTTGAAAGGGGACGATCCTCTGTTGCAGCGCTGAGCAGTGCTCAGCACTACTGCTGGATGCTTATGAATCTTATACATATTAAGAACATGACAATGCTGAAAGAAATTCCAGGTATGTCCCGCGGAGCGTATGGATAACACCTGTAAGTAGAAGATACATTAGAAGATAGAAGTAATAAGCTATTAACTACACATGACAATTAGACACATTATCTGTAATGACCATATTAATGTACAACCAGCATAGCAATGTGTACATCTGAAAATGTGCTTACGAGGAAACTCACATTAACCCAGGCTAATTCGTTTTTGTGACATTGAAACGGTAGTTTTATTGTACCTTTTTATTTTAATAAGATTTAATTGATAGAATCACATTGCAAGTTCTTTTACTGGTTGCTTTTAGACCTAAAGGGCAACAGATAAAAGAACATTCACATTATTACCTGGTTTATGAATGTTAATTCATCTCTTAAAGTTTGGGGATGTTGTAAACAGAAGTCTCAGATTTGAGATTAAAAAGATTCATTTAAGGTTTTATCTTTTTCAAAGACAATGAAAGCAGAGGCTTTCTTTGTACAGATTTGAACAAAATCCACATTCAGTCAAGAACCATCAGAAGTTTCAGTAAAAGAAAATGAAATGAAAAGTCGATACATGAAATAAGATTTTTAATAACATTTCATCAAAGAGATTTTGAAAACCGTTAGCTGTGCATTTCTGGACATAAGCCAAGGCGTAACGACACTGCCTCTCTCTTCAAGAACAAGGGAAATCCCAGCAAGTGCTTTTTACCTCCTGTGTATGAATGTCTCCATCCCCAAGCTTACGTACATCAGACACACCATTCCTCATCGTCACGGTACCAACTTGTAGCTTCTACAATTGTGGGCACAGGAGAATTGGCCAAAATGAAAACCGGGCTCAGAAAAAAAGACTTAAAACCAGGTAAATCAGGAACTTTCTTCAAATGCAACTCCCAGAACTCACGCTTTCCCACATCGGGAGCGAGCCTGAAGTTGTCCTGAAGGTAAATAACAAAGCACACAAGTAAGATAATGGCTCTAATCAGTTTTACGCTACTCTTCGCTCTTTTTCCCATGAGAGGTGTTAATTAAAATAAAGTTTAAAATCTCTGAGGTTTTGTGTATATGTGGTTTGGTTTGGGGGGGGAGGGGGGGTATGTAATCTTTTCTAAACCTTTTGATGAACCACCCGGAAGAAGTAAGCTGTTATCCCACTAAATTTATTCATAAATAATACTTGGTACACTTGTAGCATTACACCTCACATAACCTCTACAAAAGGTCATTATTAATCCATGTTACAGTTCAGCTGAAACAGAAAGAGTACTTAATGTACCAATGTTGCAAGAGAGCAACAGCCTTAGCTGCCGATTCTGCTCGCTCCTGCCCCCAGCCCCCTGCGTTAGACCGTGGTGACTTCCAACTGCTTGCACATCCCTCTCCGAAGTTTTCAGCATTGAAAAGGAAAGTCTCGTTACAATTAGTATTATACTTGATACATCGTCAGCGATTTGGGCCTTCGTTTCCCATTCAGCTTTGGCGCAGACCAGCCCATAAGTTTAGAAATGACTTCTTGGTTAAGGATAATTAAGCAATTCTCTTAATGTAAGGATTTAATTTGAGGTTCCTAGGGTTGTATTTCAAATGCAGTATTTGTCTATATGTGCATAACACACCATGAATAGCCAGCGTAATCCCTTGACCAAACTATTAACATGACACGGCAATGCCCTGTGCGTGTGTAGTTCCCGGTGCTCACCTGGGGAGCTGGAAGAGTCCTACAAATCCATCTGGTGCAAGTTTAGACTGAGCGCGCTTCTAGGGGGAGACACTGTCTTTCATCAATCTAGAAATAATACAAATCTATAGTAATTCCAAAACAAGCAGCTAATTTTTATACACTGTTTGGCTGCATAGCCAAATTATAGAAGCAGCATTTGAGGCGCGTGCAATTCAAGGCACCCTCTCGGGGTGAACAGGGTAGCGCAGGTGACAGAGGTTTCCTGCAGAGCCAAGAGCACTCAGCCCTAACCCTCTCCTTCCGTGGGTTAGTGGGATGTTGAAACCAGGAACTGGCATGAAAAAGGGCCGTCAGGCAGCTGAGAAGAAACATGGACCATCCCCAGCATCCAGCCTGCTGGATCCACGGTGATCATGGACCACCTCCCGATTAAACAGCGACAATTACTGAGGACAGATGCTTGTTATGTACAAGATGAAGCCCACAACCGCCTAATTATTTTACCTGTTTTCCTCCTCCCCTGTTCATCAAAAGCTGTTAACTTCTAGCTGCACCACACAACGCTGAGTGCTCTTTGCAGCTTTCGCTGATGTTGTATCATCTTTAATATTGTATTTTGTGGACAGATGATTTTTTGACGGTGGCTAAGTTTCCAAATAGGCAATAAAAAAAAGAGATTATATTAGCCCTGAGACGGCAGCTCCAATTCTATAATCTCATCACTTGATTCCTTCTCACGCAGTAAGTGCCACTGTGAAAGCCTGATAAACTGCTTAATGTTATCATGCTTTAATTTTATGGCTAGCAGTCTTGGATTAGCGTCTTTTCTTCAGTGCTGCAACCCATGCTACATAAACCTGTGCTGTTTTCCAGATTTCACCTTTGCATTTCCTCTCGCTTTCTCGCTGCAAAAGCCCACAGAACGTTCTCTTCTGTCAGCCTTTAAATTGGATGTTCTCAGGGTGATGGGTTATTGGCCTTCCCTTCTGCCTCCTCAGCATGAATTAGCTATGGAAATAAATTAAAACAGATGTATTGAAGGCAACGTTGCTAATATTAAAAGTATTGTTTCAAAGGTAATAGGGAAAAGTTTCAAGAAGACAAGAGATGTTTAGAAATACTAACTAGCAAATACTTAAGTTATTCAAATGTAACTAAAGAAGTCATTTTATGCCTATAACGATGCACTGGGTCTGGCTGGGATGGAGTTAGTTTTCTTCATAGCAGCCCGTGTGGTGCTTTGGGTCTGTGACCAAAACAGTGTTGGTAACACACCAGTGTTTTGGCCATCGCAGCGGTGCTTGCACAGCGACGAGGCTTTCTCTTTTTCCTGCTCTGTACCACCAGCGAGCAGGCTGGGGGTGCCCAGGGAGCTGGGAGGGGACACAGCCGGGACAGCTGACCCCAACTGACCAAAGGGATATTCCACAACATATGACATCGTGCTCAGCAATAAAAGTTGCGAGAAAGGGGAGGACGTTCAGAGTTATGGCGCTTGTTTTCCCAAGTAACCATTATACATGATGAAGCCTTGCTTTCCCGCCAGCTGCTGAACATCTGCCTGCCGATGCGACGTACTAAATAAACTCCTTATTTTGCTTCACTTGCACACACAGCTTCTCTTTTACCTATTAAACTGTTTTTATCTCAACCCATGAGTTGTTCTTGCTTTTGCCCTTCCAATTCTCTCCCCCGTCCTGCAGAGGGGAGTGAGTGAGCAGCTGGGTGGGTGCTCAGCTGCCACCTGGGCTCAACCCACCACAAAAGATGACACACGTGACAGCCACTTCCCCAAATCCACAGAGAAGCAAGCAGAGAGAGGCACAACTGGTGGGCACAGGAGGGGAAAAGGGTCTTGCTTATACACGCTATGAATATTCCACATGATCACACTTTGCCCCCAACTCCATATACCTAAACTAGCGCTTACACCCTTAGTAACACCAGCGCAAGAACACACGTGCTTCTGCAGGCACTATTTCTAAACAACAACAGTGTAATATTTCAGGCTTTGACAGAAGTGAGGAAATGGGGGACAACGCAGCGTTTTCAAGGATTTCTTTATTATGTAAGTTTACTATCATCTAAAAACACCGACATATTAAAGACCAAGATGGAAGCTTCAGCTCGGAAGCTTGTAAGAATGCGTGTTCTCAAGCACTGATACAAAGACCTGGTCTATACTGCGAGAGGCATATTTAAAAAAACACTGCTCAGTATAAAAAAAAGTTAATGTTTCCAAGGATCAAATAAATAATTTACAGTGATATGCAACAAAAAAATTATGGAAATCCAACAGAGATTTGAGACAGACTGTTGTTTAGAATTTGCAGTCCTAGACAGTAAATTGAAAAGTCTCCCATCGTAAGACAGGCATTACAAAATCACTGTCAGAAATTACATTTTACTGCTGGGCTGTTCTGAGGGACTGCTGCTCTCTAAGGTCTTGGAGGAGCAGTCTCTGAGGACTTCCAAAGAACTCGTGATATCCAGACTTTCAGAAGAAGCGGGTCTACACCCTTCTGTAGAACTGATGATGTCCAGAGTTTTGGAAGAACGGGCGCTGTAGCCTTTCGTACTGGCATCTCTTACGACTATCTCCTGCGTGGATGTAAACATTAACGGAACAAAGCCCTCGCTGTCCGCTGTGAGGACGATCCAAGATGAACCTGTGAAGACAGTAAACCTCTGTTTATAAGTTTTCCTGTAATTAGGTATGCTTAAGGTATAAAACACATTTCTTCTAAAATTAAAGTTAAATGCTTCTGTATGTTTACAGTTTTTCTAGCAAAAAAAAAAAAAAGTCGTCTGGGGAGATACAGGTTGTATAATCTCAAAAATAAAGGACAGTTAACAACTATGCGAAGCAGCTTTCTGACCAATTTTGCCACTAGGGGACAAGAGTATAATAAATGCACGTTTCAAATGCAGAGGAGGAATGAAATTCTGAACAGAATTCATAAGCATCCAGACTTGTTTTTGTTAGATATTCATAAGCTACTTCGCAGTGCTTAAGCTGTGCAGATACTGTAGAAATTTATTAAATTAAATGACAAATTAATATCGTAAAAACAATTTAGAAACTGCTTCTATTATGTAATTTCAATAGAATTAATTCCAATAAATACAAGGAAGAAATACTGTATTATACTGTACAAACCCCATGTCTCTGGTCCATTTGCTATTTGACTTCACATCATCATTAGCATTTTTACAATTTGAAATCGTTTACTGAATCCGAAACACCAACTTCTGCCAATGCATACAAACCAGGAAATTTTCCTACTTGTATCCGTTAAGTTGAAGAAGAAATAAAACAGAGCTCGTGTGGGGTGAGGGAATTCAGAGAAACATTTCCAGCTGTTTGTAAATTTACATTATGTAACTTCATGTCACAAGTAAGGGCACAAGAAGATTGTCGCTTAAAAGCACGCAACCCTTTAATCTTTTGGCTTAATCTCTCATTTGGACCAAACTTTAAAATCAATGCGACTCAGGAATTTGAAAATACCATTCCTACTTTGCCCACTTATCTAGTAATATTTGTAAAATTAATAAAGAAACCTACTGTAACACCGCTTTCAAGATTTATCTAGTAAGGCTAGTCATATGCATGATGATTACTCATTCCTGGGCAACCAGTTCTGTTAAGTTTACGTTTTTGAGCTAAAAATGAGAAGTCAAAACTAATGCAGGTTCCTGGGCAACCAGTTCTGTTAAGTTTACATTTTTGAGCTAAAAATGAGAAATCGAAACTTTTAATGGGGACAGGTTTCCTGCCAGAAAGAGTTGTTCAAGTCTTACAGCTTAAAATAAAATTCCAGTCTGAAAAATTAAGAGATCGATACCTACAAAACTGCCTACTGTTATCACAGGGTATATCACACGTTTCTGGGTTGTGCCACAGCATTATTAAAATAGTCACTGTGTTTCAATGAATCACACGTTTCTGGGTTGTGCCACAGCATTAAAATAGTCACTGTGTTTCAATGAACGTAACTGATCCTGCAACAGGAAAACTACTAAACTAATGTAAGACAGTGGCAAGAACCTTTTCAAGATTCAATTGCTAGCGAATTACCTGACTACAGTTTTATCTAGGTATTGGAATACTAAATATATTCCAACAACCACTTGAAGAAAAATAAAACTTGCACAATGGTAAGACCAGCAGCCTTAAGGCTTTGGGATAGTTGCTCAGTAATCTGCAAGGAGGCAGAGAGCAGACACAGTAGGCAAGTAGCTGGAATATAGTACAGAGAATATCTGTAGTAGTGAGAGATCATAACCCAAAAGTATGTTTTCTACCTCCGCCAGAAGTAAGACGCTTAGAATTGACATGTACACAGGCACACAGGATGAACGGATTACAACAGAGAAGACCACAGCAATAAGAAAGGTAGTTTTCCTCACAGCAAAACTGGAAGTGACATGCACTGCTACAGTGCATTTGTAAATGCAAAAATCTGTCAATTTTAATTTACAGAGCTACTTTTGTGTTTACAAAAAACTATGGGATTTCTTAAAGGAGACCAGATACTGGAGCTACAGATTAAAATACAGAAAACTGCATTCCAAAACCACCAATCAACTCTAACCTCCTCATTACTCAGACTTCTCTATTTAGAATAGCTGAAAACATAAATAAAATACTGGGTGACAGTAATTTTCCTGTACAGCTAGCTACTTGATAAGGGGGTACCAATACATAAAAGTTTGCTCATTTTTTTTAATAGTGTAAAGGTTCTTCTCAGTAAAAGCCCAGAGAAGAATCTTTATGTTATAAAAGAAATGAGCAAACCTTTATTAATAATCTTTCATTATTTATTCCTTGGGTTTTTTCCAGATGGGATTATGCATATTGCTTCTGCTCACTGAGAACGTTGCATGTGTTTGAAGTGTTTGTATTCTTGGATAAATACAACATACCATGTTGCATTTCTACAAGAGAGAGACTGAATATCTGCTGGACTATATTTAGACGGAGTTTACCACCACAAAGAATAACAGCTCGTCTTTCATCTGAATCACTTCTGGAAAGCTGCTTCTGTAAATTCAAGAAAGAATTGTTAGATACTGTGATGTATATTTCAGCAGAGATGTCAAAATGGCATTAACCAAAACAGGATCACAGACTTCATCATTTACAGAAAGCCAGATGCTACATACATTCATTCAGACCCGTTTGCAAGATTTATAAAGTCTCAGCTCTCAAAAAGATGACCCGTGAGTGATAGCAACTGTGCTAATTCAGCATGTGTCAGAACAACAGGAGAGGAAAGCATACACTACTGCTGAAGAAACTATGAGCTTCATCCACAGCACAATCCTGACTCTCATCCTACCACCTGTGAGGGACATTTTCCTGGGGAGTCTGTAAAGCTGTGGGTTTTCCATCCTCCCCCGTCCTGATCCACAACTTAAGAAGAGGCGAGAACTCCTGCCCGTGAATGTTTGGGGCGAGGAACAGACTAACAGATCAGAAGGGCTTGTTTGTCTCACCTCTGACCATTGCTGCCCCAAGCCTTAAAATCCAAAAAGCACCTTCAAAAAATATCCCCCATGGGGCAGAGTGAAGCATTTTTAAAATCTGCAAAAGATCAGCCATTACCAAAACTGCAAACTCTGTCTTTGCCTAGGATAAAATTCACACAAGGATGTCACTTCCCAGGGAAGCCTTGATAACATCTCTGGGTCATGACAAAAACACGATAAAGTAAACTCTGACTCCTTCTCCACGCTGAGGACGGACCCATCCATCTGCAAGGATGGTCGAGGGGAGGTTGGAGATGCACACATGTTCTTTGCCCCCTGCACTGATAAACTCTGCCCTCTCAAAGGCACTACTTGTTTGGGACATTTTGGGTTTCCTCAACATTTTGTAAAATACCGCTAATAACTTGGGCAGTAGAGAAACAATCAGGGCTCAGCACACGAGGTGAGGATCCCTGTTTGCCTGTTAACAATTTCTGAATCAAATACACTCTGACTAAAGTTAAAACACAGTATTTTCTGCCAGACTTTCCAATGTCACTTGCAATTCAAAAGTCAAATGCTTTTCTTGCATGAAATCATCAGTGATCAAAATATGGAGGTAAAATTCTAGCATTACTTTAATTTGCGAAGCACCCCCACGCAAGTGGAGCTAATCTAGCTCTTGGAACACCAAGACAAGCTGACATGTAACGACTAAAGTTAAAACACAGTATTTTCTGCCAGACTTTCCAATGTCACTTGCAATTCAAAAGTCAAATGCTTTTCTTGCATGAAATCATCAGTGATCAAAATATGGAGGTAAAATTGTAGCATTACTTTAATTTGCGAAGCACCCCCACTCAAGTGGAGCTAATCTAGCTCTTGGAACACGAAGACAAGCTGACATGTAACTCAGTTTCAAACTATATGTAAAAAGAGCTGAATATAAAAACGCAACAAAAATTTGTGCTACCTCAAATTAAAGTAGGCTTCTAAACAAACACCTCAGATAAACCTCAGCCTTGCTGAGGGAAACCTTCACTTTTCAGAGTAATGCCCCCTATATATTTGAGAGAGCTAGAAAAATTAGAGTTATTACAATTATTAAATGTTTACAATGGAAAACAGTGAAGAGAGTGAGGGAATATGATCTAGGACCTAAGAGTGTTACAAAATGCTACAAAAGTTGAGAACAATAGTTTTTTGCAATAATAAAGCTGAAAAATTAAGAGCTTATTGAAAGGAAAACAGCAGTTTAAATGACTTTGAATACTGACTATGGTTCATTAATCTGAATTCTAGAAGTGACCTAGTAGATTTGTGCCATGTTTTGATAATCGGGTAACTTACGCTTTCTAGCATGAGATTTGGAAGTGCCTTCTTTCAGCCAAGGCAAGCGTCTTTCACAGGAAATTTGATTTTAAATCCATTTTTAAGCTATGTTAATGGAATTATCTGTTTTGTCGCAAAGGGTCTGTCTCCTTCTCAGATGGTACTCTCAATACCAATTAGCAACATCTCAGTTTCAGAGCCAAAGCATTTTTTTTGTTGTTGTTTCAGTCTCCATTATTTTAGTTGTCCTCACAGGAGGACGGGAGATTGATACCGATGCCCACACATGGAAATTTTCACTTGTCTAAATTTCTAAACAGAAAGCTTCAGAAGTTGCCTAAGAAAAACATTACCTCCCTAGAACTTCATACAAGTCTTGAATTCTGCAGCTGAACTGTCACGCGTGGGTTCTCTGGAGTCCCAGCAGCCTCTGTGCAGAAGGAGAAGGTACGCCTGCCTGGGTCAGAGCCAACGAGCTCAGCCCAGCGCGAGGCGGGGACAGGGAGCTGCACATTCCCGAATCTTACATTGCTTTAAAAACACCGAATGCCTGCAGAGTAATGGGACTTGCAACATCAGTCCCACCTACAGGAACAGGATGGTAATCTAATCCTATTGACCATTACATGATAACGGTCTTCTTTTTTTTTTCTCCCAGAAATGCTCCGG
>NW_008794723.1:1180806-1184845 GCF_000699145.1 Aptenodytes forsteri | reverse complement strand
AACAAGACACCAGCCTTGCTGAGGGAAACCTTCACTTTTCAGAGTAATGCCCCCTATATATTTGAGAGAGCTAGAAAAATTAGAGTTATTACAATTATTAAATGTTTACAATGGAAAACAGTGAAGAGAGTGAGGGAATATGATCTAGGACCTAAGAGTGTTACAAAATGCTACAAAAGTTGAGAACAATAGTTTTTTGCAATAATAAAGCTGAAAAATTAAGAGCTTATTGAAAGGAAAACAGCAGTTTAAATGACTTTGAATACTGACTATGGTTCATTAATCTGAATTCTAGAAGTGACCTAGTAGATTTGTGCCATGTTTTGATAATCGGGTAACTTACGCTTTCTAGCATGAGATTTGGAAGTGCCTTCTTTCAGCCAAGGCAAGCGTCTTTCACAGGAAATTTGATTTTAAATCCATTTTTAAGCTATGTTAATGGAATTATCTGTTTTGTCGCAAAGGGTCTGTCTCCTTCTCAGATGGTACTCTCAATACCAATTAGCAACATCTCAGTTTCAGAGCCAAAGTATTTTTTTTGTTGTTGTTTCAGTCTCTATTATTTTAGTTGTCCTCACAGGAGGACGGGAGATTGATACCGATGCCCACACATGGAAATTTTCACTTGTCTAAATTTCTAAACAGAAAGCTTCAGAAGTTGCCTAAGAAAAACATTACCTCCCTAGAACTTCATACAAGTCTTGAATTCTGCAGCTGAACTGTCACGCGTGGGTTCTCTGGAGTCCCAGCAGCCTCTGTGCAGAAGGAGAAGGTACGCCTGCCTGGGTCAGAGCCAACGAGCTCAGCCCAGCGCGAGGCGGGGACAGGGAGCTGCACATTCCCGAATCTTACCTTGCTTTAAAAACACCGAACGCCTGCAGAGTAATGGGACTTGCAACATCAGTCCCACCTACAGGAACAGGATGGTAATCTAATCCTATTGACCATTACATGATAACGGTCTTCTTTTTTTTTTCTCCCAGAAATGCTCCGGTTTTACCACCGGTACAGATAACTGTGCAAGAATGAAAGCACTACTACAGCATCCATCTGAAACGGCAACCATTTCAGATACGTTACTTCAAGTTTAATTTAAAAAGTTATCTGAAATATTTCCCTCATTCTATCTCCCATCAGAGAAAAATACAAATATGTAGTTTTAAAGGAACTGTAAATAGGGACTGAGATGCAATTACAGGAATAGTAGGGAAGAAGGACAACAAAAACAAGCCAGGGTTACATAAAGCCTAAATAAGTCTAAATAAGGCTCCTATCGGATTCACCTGCATGCAGCGAGATCATTCACGTGTAGCGAATCTGCACATACTAAACATTCAGAGGATGCCATTCTCCCTGCGCATAATCTGACAAAAGTTCGTGTTTTAAATCCGTATAAAGAACATACATCCATAAACAGATTTTATCATTAAGGCTTCCAGTATTAAAATTACCTGGCAGGTGACGTTAATAAAAGAGGGTTCCTGAGAAGATGGGTACTCTGGAAGATTTCTCTTCCCAGATTTTAGCAGCTCAGTTAATTCACAGAGACGATGCTGTAATTCTGTGAAGTTACCAGACAGTTTTTCTACATTTTTCAAAAAGTAACTCGCCTCCTTTTCACTTAATAGGTTATTCTTGTAAGAATTTGGTATTTTGGAAGCTGCATCTGCCTGCCTTTTTGGAGATGTTGGCTTGTTAGAAAACGCCAGCGATGCGGCAGACAGTGGCACAGTCCGATGAACTGGTTCGGCATTGAGAGACTCAACAGCTGGAGGAAAATTCACGGAAATCTTTTTATCTTTGAGGTCACTCATGTTCAACAACAAGCCTTGTTCATAAATGGGACTCTTAATTTCTTCAATGAGTTTCCTTCTGCTGGTAGGGGACTGAATGGCAGCACGATCTGGTATCAAGAGTCCACGGCTGAGAGGGTGAACATCTGTAGAGAGATCATGAGGTATGTTTGAAAGGTTCAAATTGGAGGTCCCATTAACTGGTGCAGATATGGAGGGACCCATTTCAAATATTAGTTCCTTAATCATCAATCGGATCATATATTTGTCTGATCTTGAAGAGGGAAGAAATGCAGGGTCAGTGAATTTTTGTCTTCCAACCAGTATCAGTAACAATTTATTGGTCAAGAAGCACAAACCCTTTGGTTTCTCATTTTTCTCTAGCTGAATTTGTTGAATATTGGGTAAATTGGATGAAGTCAGTGAATAGACTAAAATAACATTACAAGTATTGGAGGCAACCGATACCGTTTGAGTTTTGGGGTCAAAAGCCATTATATCAGGAACCAGAATGCCTGGGATGCTAACTTTTTTGGTAGAGGTAACCTTTCTTTCAAAAGTCACCAAGATTAGATGCGAAGAATCTTGGCCACTTCCCGTTAGGTAGTCCTTGGGCCTCAGATGAAGAAGAGGACTAGATTCAGCACCCTGCTTGCTAGAAAGTATGTGAGTTAGATCCACAGGAGATGTAACAACAGAGAAGGGCTTCTCAGAGTCCAGTGATTTTTTCCCCCCATCCATGGAATACTCTTCCTCACCGCATAAGCTGGACTGCGAGGGGAAGGACTCCGTTTCAATGCTCGCTGGAACTTCAAATGCAACACCAGCATTTAAGCCACAGATCTTGTCTAGAGGAAGCTCGGTGGCAACAGCAACTTGGAAATTCAGAGTAGCGTCCACAGCACAAATGTAGCCTCCCACATCAAAGATTGGGCAAAAAGAACAAGCATTCAGTGTTTTCTGAGCATCATCCCAAATGTAAGAATGAAGGGCACTGCCTACTCCTACTACTAAGCGATTGCCTTCCTTCGTCCAACAAGCGCAGTGGATGAGACCGCTGCCTTTAATATCAGCTTTAATTCTTGAGTTGTTGAGATGAACAGAGTGTAAGACAGAGGCATCCCGTGTAGTGAGCACAGCCAAGATCTCCTTCTTCGGATGCCACACACAGCCTTGGGGGAGCACTGGAAACGGCTCGCTGATGTCACATATCTGAGAAACTAAGAGCTTATTTCTTTCTGTAACATTAAAACAGAGCTGCCAAATGGTGATATGCTTTTTATGTTGAACAGCGAGCAGAGCTGGGGCATCAGGGGGACACGGGCCCCAGTAGAGTCCATGGACATGTTCAAACTGACCAACAACACTCGAGTCACCAAATTTTGGTTCTCCATTATGAAGGTGTAAAGAAGTTAGTATCACCTGTTTCCCATCTGTCCAGGCAATACCATGCACAGGGTGAATTGCTTGGTATAAGGCATTAAGGCCAGTTCTCAGAAGCTTCGCCTTTCCTAGCTCCATGCTTTTTAATGTGAGACATCTAAACAAGTTAGAATGAAAAGAAAAAAAAAATTATTGTAGAGGATAGAGGACAATACCTGTACAATTATTTAGCTTATGACCCTGCCAATGCTGGACTCTTCCTTCCAGTGAAGTCAATATACACATAATGTTCATCTATGCTTAATCCCCAGTGATAGAATTCTTTGTTTATGATGTTTCCACAGTGAAATGCAATTTTAAGAGAAAGAAACTTTGCTGTTTACATAGGCTTAGTTTGCTGCATTTTCATCACAAGACCAGTCCTTTCATTCTAATCGCCAGGTTGCTGCTTCTCAGAATATTTTCAAATTACTTCAGTATTAAAAATTTTCAAAATACCACCTCTGACTCTCAGCTTCGTGGACCATTTGTGATCGGATAAAGTAATCCCTTACAAGTATAACCAAGCATTAATGTATTATCTCTAAATCTGATCCTGTATTAAGTGGGTGAGAACAAGGCATTTGTATGGTTATTCCAGAAAGCCCTGTAAAAAAGCAAATGCAATTTTGAAGAAAGTTAGGATCAAAGCAGATTTTTCTGAGGAAATGAATGAGAAGAGAATTTAAAAGAACTTAGAACACAGGAGGGGGACAGACCCGTCTACCTCAGGCATGAGCCATACTATAGAATCATAGAATAGTTTGGGTTGGAAGGGACCTCTAAAGGCCATCTAGTCCAACCCCCCTGCTGTGGGCAGGGAC
>NW_008794723.1:1178255-1180408 GCF_000699145.1 Aptenodytes forsteri | reverse complement strand
CAGAGCAGAGTAGAGGGGCAGAATCCCCTCCCTCGACCTGCTGGCCACGCTGCTTTGGATGCAGCCCAGGATACGATTGGCCTTCTGGGCTGCGAGCGCACATTGCTGGCTCATGTCTAGCTTTTCATCCACCAGTACCGCTACCCTATGATACTGTACCTATCATACTATACTATGATAGCATATGAATGACTCTCAAGCTTCAACATCCTCTAATGCAGTGATTTTTTTTTTTTCTTTTCCTAAATGATTCAGCACCTTTTTGTCAAAGTTCGCAAACCACCCTGTAGCTCACTACTGTTTGCTGGGTAGAAGGGATGAAAGCAGTAGGCAGCTGACTATGCCCGCAGACTGGTATTTCAACATACCTGAATATTCATACAAAAATACACATACATTTTTAAATGTGCCTTTTTTTTTTTTTTAATATCTGCAGTAATTCTGGGGACATTTTTATCATTTGGATATTACTTTAGGAGTACTTACATTCATAGTGTCCTGCAAAGTAGAAATTACTGGTTTATAGGTAGGAAATAAAACCACAGAAAACCTTCATTCCAGTATTTTTGAAAAATGGGTTACATGATTTGCCTGATGCCTCAAAATAAGCCTCTTCTGTTCTCTCCACATAGCAGAACAGCTTCAAAAAGGAGAATGGGAAACTGCCAGCAATCATTATTCTCCGTGATCTGTAACCAGGTGTCTGGGACATCCAGAAGCCATATGCCAGGCACCAAAACTTCAGAAGGGTTCAGGATTTTACACATATTTCTAGTTTTTGAGCTGTGAGCAATCCCTACTCTGCGCACAGAAGCCAATTCAAAGGAATTGATGGTTTCCTCACTTAAGATTCTGTGTAGGATTTGGCTCAGCTGCAAAGCTATGGCACAGAATGAGTTGCAGCTTTAGTAGGAAACATGCAAAACAAGAAGAAAGTGTTTGAGAAAGTCAAACTGTCAAACTGGAAGTGTTTATCACAATGTGCAGGGCCTGGCACTACTCGGTATTTTAATTAACCATTTGTGGATGACCCCAAACTTGGAGGAAGGAGATTGGAAGAGTGGATTTCAGAGACTAAAATTGGATAAAAAAAGTTATGATGATCAAGATAATTTCTTCTCAAACTAGTAACAAGTGCAAAATAATATACTTAGTAAAGAAAAAAAAAAAACACACATGGATACCTCTTCAGGAGTAATTCCCTGGTAGCAGTACAGCAAAAAGGGATCTGGCTTACGGTGGATCACAAACTGAATATTTCAGTAATGTGAGAATGTTGCCAAATAAGACAGTATCAGTCTGGAATGTTTTTAAGAGGGATGCCATACACAACGGAGGTAATTACCCCACTTCCTCAGAGCTAACAGTATCTCCAGTGGAGTACTGCGCCTAGTTCTGAGATTAACAGTCCAAGGATGATGGAAATGCTTAACAGAGCTCAGGGACCAGAGAAACATGAGAAGTGGGTTCACTCAGTTTGGAGAAGATTGCGAGTGGAAACTTGCAAACACGAAGCAGTCTGCTAACAGGAGAACACGGATCCATTGTTCTCCAGGCCCACTCTGGCTAGCGCGAGATAATAATCAGCTTAGTTTCAACAAAAGAGATTTAGGTCAGCTATTAAGGAAAAATTCTAACTATAAATGATAGCTAAGCATTGAAGCAGGTTACCTTAGAGAGGGGGAGAAGGCACTCCATGAATTTCATAATCTGTAAGGGCCAATTAAGTAAATGTCTGTCAGGGATAAGTTTAAGTACACTGGGTCCCGCCACACGGTAAAAGAGCACTCGAGATACTTCCAACCAACTTCTCCACCATCTACCTGGTTCTCCTCTAAACTCCAGTATAACCAACCTCAATCTTGTTCAGCAACCGCCACTTGCAGGAAAATCAAAACGTTAGTTGTTTGCTCTTTAGTGCTCTGAATCACACGCACACTGCTAGGCAATACTTACTAACGGAAGGGAGATGATAACGTGCCTCATAAGATATGCTAAGATACTAAGCCTCCTGGGCCATCTGGATAGTTTCCCGTGGTACGAGAGACGTTTTACGCTATTCCCGGCGGACCTGGAAAAGCAGAAGCAGCAAGACCCCCGCTGGCCGTTGCGCTCCAGCCGCCTCACCAAACCCCCCCCGTCACTCGGCCCAC
>NW_008794723.1:1175694-1177401 GCF_000699145.1 Aptenodytes forsteri | reverse complement strand
GGGTGTGTGTGGGTGTGTGTGGGTGTGTGTCACATACCGTGTGACATGCGTGGCCGGATCCGCGTGGCTCTCGGTGAGGCCTGAGAAGGGGCCAAAGGAGAGAGGAGATGGCTCGGGTGGGAGGGCGTTGAGTCCCCAGTGTGGAGTATCCCGTGGCGTGAGGGGTGCCTGGTGATGCGGACACCAGCAGTGTGCCTGGCCTGGCCTTGCTACCAGGGGTCGGTTCACCCCCCTGGGGCCGGAGGGTGGCAAGATAGATAGCTCCTATGACCCGGCAGATACGACACTGGTCTGAACGCGAAGCCTGCAAGTTTCAAGAGTTACTTGGATCCTTCTGCACAAGATAAAGATGCAAAATGGGATGTGGGCCTGCTTTGTTTTGTGTTTGGTTTGTTGGTTTTTTTTCCTTGGGAGGTCACATTTAAGTGAAGAAAGCATATAAATATGATACAGAACTACTCCAATACAACTAATTTGGTCCTGATTTATTGCATGGGGCATAACTTCTTACAAGAGTCTGAGGCCTTGTTAAAGTTGATTATATTGCAAGACTCTGCCACTTTGTCACTACTTAGTACTGCAGAGCAGTCTGATCATCGTACAGTTTTTGAAACCCATACTTTTGATAGGATGTTGAAACACTGGGAAAGGTGCCTTAAAGAGCTGCCAGAGGTGTGAAAAAAATGCGTGAAACGGTTGCAAGATCAAATATGTAAGTAGCTCAAACTTAGCAAAAGAAGAACACTAGGTGGTGACTTGGCTATATGGCATGAGTGCCTTTACAGAGCAAAAAAAATCAGAGCTAAAGAGTTCTTTAAGTTAGTGAAGGAAGGTTTAACAAGAGCCATGGGCAATTTCAAATATGTATGACACAGCTGTGAGTTTGACTGACTGCTGGAACAAACCACCAACAGAGCAGATCCTCTACGTGCATCTTCAAGTTATAACTTGGTGACTTTCAGGGATATATTTTGCCTCAGTCACAGACAAATTTCTGAGCTCAATAAATGGATTTTAGATTAAATTCAATGGCCTGTGATGCACTATAGGTGAGGATATCTATGTATCTGTAGGATACAAGGTAAAATTCCATGTACTGTCTGTGCAAAAAAGCTCAACATAATTTGACTGTTTCATACCTGCCAGGGCACCTGCAAGATGCTGAAAGACGGGTGTGTTTGAGAAGACTGCAAGGAGTAAAACCTCTTCTTTTATGTGACTATACGGGAAAAGGTTTGTGGCAGAGAAATTCCTGCCATTCAAATTCAAAGAAGTTAGTTTCCAGGTTCCTTTGGAAGCTTGTTCAGCAAAGGAGAAGTGGCCACGCAATAGAGGCAGGGATGGCTAGAGGTGGAGAATAGGACTTGTTTGAACTGCTGCATTTTTTAAATGAGAGTCTGTCTGCCAGCTTCAGGCACGTGATGCTGTGAGCTGCAGTCAATAAAAAAAAAACAGATTTGAGATAATTAATAGATTTCCAAGGTTACATTTTTAATATAGAAAGATAAGCAGTGGACCCAAATGCCAGCTTGTTCTGGTTTTGGCTGGAGTAGAGTTAGTTTTCTTTGTAGTAGCTAGTATGAGACTATGTTTTGGATTTGTGCTGGAAACAGTGTTGATAACACAGGGATGTTTTTACTATTGCTGAGCAGTGCTGACACAGAGTCAAGGCCTCTTCTGCTTCTCACCCCACCCCACCAGCGAGTA
>NW_008794723.1:1171281-1175586 GCF_000699145.1 Aptenodytes forsteri | reverse complement strand
ACGTTTGGAGTGATGGCGTTTGTCTTCCCAAGTAATGGTTGCATGTGATGGAGCCCTGCTTTCCTGGAGATGGCTGATGGGAAGTAGTGAGTGAATTCCTTGTTTTGCTTTGCTTGTGCGCACGGCTTTTGCTTTCCCTGTTAAACTGTCTTTATCTCAACCCACAAGTTTTCTCGCTTTTACTCTTCTGATTCTCTCCCCCATCCCACCGGGGCGGAGTGAGCGAGCGGCTGTGTGGGGCTTAGTTGCTGGCTGGGGTTAAACCACAACACAGCTTTTCTGTGTTGCTCCACAAATATACACTGTCAGGTGCATGTGAATTTATCAGAAAATGAACAAACACGGTTTTGGTTTCTCCTCTCTATTTTCCTTTTTCTCTGTCATTAACAACAGACAGGGTGCAACTGTAGAGAGAACAATCCAAAACTAGCCCAGAATTGAAAAGGAAATCTGAAAAATTTCCTGTAGAAATCTACCCTTATGTTCACAATGTATGTTAATATACTCTCAGGGTTAGGGCCTTAGTATATTACACCTCTCAGAGAGGTGAGCAGAGATGAGCCCTGCTTGAGGGATGGCAATGATGATTGTTTTATTTGCTCTTGTCCTTTTAGCTCTGGGAAGTAGACACTTAGTACAGTTATAAGAACAGAACAGCACTAGGACTCTCTCTTGCCTGTGCCTGTGTCGCACCTGGTGGGTTGGTAAGGGTTGTTTCCCAGTTTTCCAGTTCAACTCCCTTCTCTCTACAGGACTGCATATGCTTGAACACTCAACACTGTATTACATCAGTTATTGGCATAGAAGGTGCCTGGGGTGCTTGGTCCTGTGCATCACAGAGGGTAAGATGGAGCCTGTGCTCTCAATCTCATTCTCCCTATGGAAAACAAGAGTGACCGAAAAATACACCTCCTAAGGCACTAATGATATGCCCTGTGATTGTTGTAGACTGATGGTGATGCCGTTTGAAAGTGCTGTTAAGCCATCTATAAATAAGAAAACTTTTGGGGACGTGTTTCAGCAGTGAGGCTGGCCGTGCAGCGTTTTCACTCAGTGCCTGTGAACCTGAGCCACCAAGGGACTTCACTAACAGTAACAGTTTGCTGAGTATAATTTTATTCCTGTAATCTTGCAAAGAATCTTGTTTAACAGTAATGAGTTCACATTTTTCTCTTTTCATATAAACTTAAATTGACCATGCATATTAATATACAGAAATAAACATTTAAAAATTATTTTATCAGGTGGAGAGACCACAATTTAAGAATGCCTTAGAAGATATTTTCACATTAAATGTTTACTTACTTATACAAGTAAGTATTTTTAAAGACTTTTCATCATGTAAATTCTCTTATATGTATAAATGCTAATTGAGTTCTACAAATGAACCAAAAATATCACCAAAACTTGTAGTTATTTGCAAATCTGTAAAATATGGCCAGTTGTGTAATATTTTGGTTGAAATGGAATTGTCTCAGCCTACCAGAGTACCAGGATGGTGTGTAGGTAGTTATTATTACACCTAGGTGTTTATTTCCATGCCCAACAGTGTGTATCTTATTTGCGTAACCACAGGCTGGTTATTTCGCCACGTAGAACAGCATGAAAATTGCTGTAGGCTACTTGGCCAGCAGCCACTAGCCGTGGCTGGTCACACATCAGCCATGATGTGCGTAGCCACAGCAGTTATTTCTCAGTAGCTGTAATGCAAATAAACATCTCTTGTTTTCTTTCTTTTTTTCCCAGACTTTTCAAGCTGTTTACTGCTGATATATGTGATGTGTCTGTTACTTCAGGGATTTAAATGATGCAGAACCCCTTAGGAGATGTATATAAGGTAGAAAATGGGGCAATGAAATTATGCAAGGAAAAGTGTTTAAAAAGCTGAAATTATAGAAATCGTTTCCTATGGTCATGCTCATTTAAAGCACACATTTTGTCTTTTTAAAATATGTGCTTACATTGAGTCAGGCTTATCCTTAAACACTGAACAGTCTCACAAATCTGTTCAGTCCCTGCACTGAGAACAGATTTGTGTTCTCATAACTTAATTTGTTGTATCATTTGGGCGTCTGTTTTTCAAATTAGTTTGAAACACAACATTAATAAGAATATAGGACAGTCTGAGAAAGAAGAGTTAAGAATACCTGTTAGAGGGAAAGAATGGCAAGGAAAGAAGGTGAAATGGATGTGATGGGGAGACATGCTGTAAAGTTATTATTTATGCACTAGATTTTTTTCTTTGCTCTTATTGAATATGTGCACATTCAAAGAACATAATGTTATAAGAGAAAAGAATAATTTGAAGGTACTTTCTGTTAACTTCATAAGCGTTATTTTGTTTTAAATATATTTAATTCAGGTTATGGACACTACTGAGTGAGCAAGTTGATCTCATCATCGTATTTCTTAATGGGAAAACTTAATAAGGCACTGTCATGTAATGGAGACCCCTAAAATATGATGTGGTAAAGCCTAAGATCAGTAGCTAAAAGGTACAGATGTTTTATGTGCTTTTTGTTATTAGATTAAAAATGTTTCTTCTTAATTTTGGGAGGTGACTAGTAACAAAGATAATATAAGATGAGCAATTTTGCAGGCAGTTACCTAGACCCAGGTCAATATCATGCTGTTACAAGAAGGCAGACATCGTTGTGGGATATGTGAACAGGGTCATTGTGTGCGAGACACATGAGCATCTTGTCTGTTCTGCTTGGCTGAGTAAAGCCAGAAGGGGTCACAGTGTTTCCATAGTGTAGGCAAAACTGAGTTTTGTGCTCTGTAGCGCAAGGTCTTGCAGGGGGTTCTTTGTGGCTCCAGGCTTTAAGGAATGCAGAGGATCAGTGGAAATTTTGGGGATTAGGACGGTGACAAAGTGAGTTGGAATTGCTGCTTTTCTCTGCAGCAGTAGCTACCACGCCTCTTCTCCTAAAGCAGCTACCTCTCCACGTCTCCTGAAGCCTGCCTTAGCAGGTTGGACTTCAGAAGGTCCAACACTTTGCTGGTTGTTGTAGAGACAAAGGAGACACAGGCTGTTGTCTAAATTAGTTTTCAAACCGCTGATTGTTATCTACACTGGGAAGAAGGCATGGGCAATGTAGGAAACTCATACAGGAATGCTTTGTCACCCCCTGCAGTTGTTCACACTGTGGCAACCTACTTTTTCTGTATGTAAAAACCTACACCAGTGCTGCTTTCTATGTCTGAAACAGGCCTTCAACTAAATTCTACTAACTCTGCTGCGCTTTAAGAGAGATACTGAATGCTATCATAGGGCAGAGTAACAAGAGGTCCAGGGTGGATGTCTATGAGAGAAACTGAAGGAGTGGCATTGCTTAGAGAAAAGAAGACTAAAGGGAGACATAATGGACATAACAGTTTTCAAGTATTTAATGGACAGCTGCAAAAGATAAAGGACATAAACCATGAATAGTCAAAACCTCTGCTTTGGGGCAGGAAAATGGACCTTCCAGTCCACTAGCATAAAGCTCTATGTCAAACTAACGTACTTGCACTGCTGTGAAAGTGCTAGCCTCCTGACTAGTCACACAGTTTGTTGTGTACCATAAATAACATGCAAAACCAAAATAACATCATGTGTATTAAAAATGAGATAGCCTTTTGAGAGTCTTTCCATTTTAAAATTCATTTGGGTAAAACAATTATGTTGTAAATAAGGATTTTTGATGTGACAGTGTTCCTTTGGAATAATCTTTCCGAAGACATTTTCAGGCATACCTCTTCAGAACAAATAATACCTTCTTTTAAATTACACATCCTTGTAACTGTGGTTAGTCCAGAACCAAGCTAATATACAAATCACATCCTCACAGATATTTAAAAATATCATGCGAGAGAGATTTTTGAAATCTTAATCTTTCTAGTAGGCATCTGGTGTTCCCTTTTACTTGTGCCACCATATATAGACACCTTTTCTCCTTCTCTATAAATCTTGCTGTGAGAACCCTTTCCTGTGGCAGTAAACAGTTCAGTCCTAGATCCTTCTGTCTCCTACTGTTGCATTTTCTATTTTCCTTTTATGTAACTAATCTGCAAAAGCACTACTTTCATCTTTGCTACTTCTTAGGTTAATCCTGCATTTCAGGCACGCTGTTATCATGCAGTTTTCTTTTATGCTATTAACAGGTACAGGTGTTTTGAGATAACAGTGTATGAATGAAGATCAGTTGCAGGGAATGATGAAGGAAGAGGCAGGAAGAGTCAGCAGATCATACCTGGCTTCCGAGCCTGGTGTCACCGGCAGAATTTTGGGGTTTTTGATCATGGGTTGGTCTACACGACACC
>NW_008794723.1:1155123-1168913 GCF_000699145.1 Aptenodytes forsteri | reverse complement strand
TAGGTTAACGGTTGGACTTGATGATCTTAAAGGTCTTTTCCAACCTAAACGATTCTGTGATTCTGTGTTTCCTCTACTTGTCCATTAAGTAATGGCACCAGCAGGGAAGTACTGAATCTCAGCAAAGTGAGTTTGCATTTAACATAAAGATTGTAAAATTGCCTCAGTCTGTTAGAAAAATGAAGCCATCATATTGACTGAATAACATATATAAACATATAAAATGACTATTAACGTATAAACCACTAATACGTAAGTCAATTACTGTTGTGTGGGACAATGGACAATAAATTCATACTTTCAGGTGTGAAATTGCATAACCCCTGGGATTTACCTCACCTGACTTCACATGCTTAGAAGTTAGGTCAGATGAGTCCAGGTCTAAAGGACTGAACTGTTTCGTAATTGCAACTGGTACTATATGTTGATTTTTTAAGAACAAGTTAGATAAACATCTGTCAGGAGTTACTTAAGAATAATTAGCACTGTCTTGGGTTAGAGAAAAGGACTCTTCAGCTACATATTGGATAGGGAAAATGGTCCAGTGCTTGTGGTTTTCTGTTAAGATAGGAAAACCCAAAAGTAAAAATGGCTAAAAATATGTTCATTGTCCAAGCTGAGAAAACATACATAAAAATGAGAATCAGGGGAATACGCTTCCTGCAGTGATCTCTCACTTTTTAGCTATTATGAAGAATATCAAAGTAAGATTTCGTTGTGCAAAGTCAGTATCATAGATTGGCCAGCAGAATTTCAGCTGACTTTGATTTTGTTGCATTTAATTTTTATATTGTTTTATTATTGTTCTCACAAAATTGTTTTCAGAATCAAAAAAGAAAAACCCTGTCTGGCATATAGAACTTCGGCGTAGCATTATAGAACTTCGGCTGTTAGCATTTTCTCAAGAAGTGGGTCAATACAAGAAACCATGAAGAGTAAAGCAGACTGCTGCATGCTTTGTAGCAAAGTTATGGAAAATATAAGGTAAGTTTAACTTTACTTCGAAGCAGATTGTACTTTTAAGTATAGATATACCAACTCCTAAAAATAGACTAGGATGCACATAAATGTGCTGGATAAAGATGCAGAGTAATTAAAATGGAAATTTAGACTTTCGGCTATATTGTTTATTCCCCACAGGGGAAATGTTTTGGAGGAGCCGGTACACCATTTAGTCTTCAGAGCGCCACTGGTACGGCATACTGAGTGTAGTCATTCTGCTTTGGCTTCTGATTTAAGCTCCTAGTCTTCCTAGCTTTCCTCTGTTTTAATTACGGAAGACAGACTCCCCTACTGGGTGACTCTGGACAGGAACCTAGCACCAGTAGTCTCGTTATTCTTCCAGAGGAGCCTGTCCTTTCTGCTGGTGAAATAAGGAGCCTAAAAGAGGGGGTGAGCGCCTTCATGAAATTTAGGTGATCTGAACAACTCCCCTTTTTCTAAACTGATCGATTTTGGCCCTATAAAATAGCACTTCTGGAGGATGGTGAATGCTTCTCAATCTATGCTTTTCTCCTTTTCACATCCTACTGTCTGCTCAACTCACTTAGTACAAACTCTCTATCTTTCCACATGCCTTTGTCATTGTTTGTGCAAAAATCTTCTGTACAGCTTGTGCTTAATAGAACAGTTGTCTTATATCTCTCTACTTCAGTGATTCTCCATCTGTTCTCCGTCCAAACCAAAGCTGAAAATTTATCCTCTGCTTTGCATAAATCTCTTCAGCGCTTCTTCCAGTGCTTTTATTACTTTCAATTTTAACTTTACAGCTCTGTGATAGACACTGCATAAGATAGTTCTGCACTGCACTGCACTCCTAAATCATTACCTGAAAACAAGTATTTCTTCATTCAATTGTCAGCCATTTTTAAGTGCATGTATGTGATTTAAACACTTATTTTCAAATATATGTACATAATAGTGTATTCATAAACGGGGGGGACAGTGCTATTGTTTAACACTATACAATTTTAATGATACATAGTATATTTTTCCTAAGCCTTCCTATAAAATTGTAAGTGTCCAACAAGATGAACTGGGGTTCTCATTTGTTACCAGACTAATTGTGCTGGGTGATGATAGCACCTTCAGGCAGATTAGTTCCTACTTAGGTTCAATAACCCTTGAATCATACAGCAGGGGAAAACAATGTCACCAAAGTATAACAAATCCAAAAGTTCATTAAGCATCACAGAACTTAAGTTTTTGAATTTTACAGCCAGTTATTCCCTGAAACTAATTGTTTTGTCATCTAAAAGTTTATTTGCCTCTTTTTATCTACACCAAACCGAACCAAACCAAACCAAACTTTGATAGCCATTCAAAGAAGCTCCTTTCACTCCTGATCTTCTCAGCGTTCAGATTGTTTTATAGAAGAGTAATACATGAAAAATTTAAAACGGTAGTGTGACACACTGACAATGAAATGTCTAGTGATAATTATAAGTTCTGAGGCATCTTTGATGCTAGTTAAGATTTTCACCTTCTCAGAGTTCCCCTTTTGGCTGTTGCAACAGCACTAAGGCGTGAAGATGACAAAGGTGGAACGTATTTCTCCAGCAACAAGGAAGTCCTTATGCATAATGTATATAATGAACTCAAAGAAACTATACCATGCAAACAGAAGTGTCTTGGTGTGTTATCAACCCATTTTTTCTCAAGTTCATATGTTTAGAGTGCAGGACTGTTCCATGTAACATATTTTTTGTGTTTCATTAACCTCATTTCAAGTGGACCAAACTATGGGACTACTGCCCATAGAAGATAATATTTCTGAGAAAAATTTCCTTTTAGTTCTTCCTTTAGTTGAGCCTAAGTAGTCCTCTAAAATATATCCTCCCATCATTCTAGTTAGTTATAATTAAGTTTTATTTTACTTGGCCGTAGCATAACTATTGTAAATACCGGATACTGTTGTGAGACACAAGGATGTTGTTCAAGTGTATTTGCAGGATTAGAAACATCTGCTGCTTTGAAATGTGCTATGTCATTTAGAAATTTCCCTCACCATACTAAGTCTGTGAACCTCTGTGTTACTTACTTGATTTCAATGATTTGTGCTGATTTCAGTGAAGGAAAACACGATTTAAACCAGATTTTTAAAGCAGTAATAATACAAATACCTTTTTCAACACAATTTTAATGCAAAGTAGCAGGCAATCCAATTAACCAAATAACTGTAAAGTAATAGATATGTTTAATAGTTAAAAGGTCAGATTTATTTTGTTGGTTTTTTTGGGTTTTTTTTACAAACAGGAATGCTCCTTGAGGCTGCTTAAAAGGATCTTTGTGAATGAGGTAGTACACATATACCCAGCTACATTGCATACCTGTGGTTGTAGGCGACTTAGAATGATGATTCCTTTGTCTCTGGGAGGATACTTGCATGAGAAGGACGCTATTTAATTCAATGAATTGAAACTGTTTCCTTATTTCAGGAATTTAAACTGTTCCTCATGAGATTTCTGGCTGCATTACTGCAATGGTACTAATGCCAAACCTCCAAACCCATTAAGTGCCCTCAGACCATAGATCTACCTTCTCAGTCCAGCCTTGGTATGGGGTGAAGTATTGTAACTGGATTTTACTGTATCTGTGCCCTATAAACAGGCTTGCCATGGTTCCCAGACAGGGAAAAATGACTCTCCAGGAGTATTAACAAGACCCAAAATGCACAGTATGACAAATAAGTCTCAATAGTAGCTTAAATAAGTCTCATCCCTTTTATGTTTCCCTGAATGTACAGGGTGAAGCAGGCATGCCTTTCTATAGTTTCTGCTGGGGCCTGTCCAGCAGTACAAAATGCTAGGCCTCAGACACGTGGCTACTCATTACACTTTACCCATCTCTTTGCATTTAGAGGAAGAAAAGTTAGGGAGTTCATTCAGTTCTTCCCTTATGCCTATTTCTGTCACCATAATCATCATAGTTTAATTTTCATGAATCTGCCTGCTTCTCAGATGTATCTGTATTGCCTCTTGTCTCTGAGGGTGAGGTTCATCTGACTAAATGTAAATGTTTGTATTTAAACTAGTCACTCTAGCTTGCTTTTGCAGTCAGTGGAAAGGAATAGGCACTTATTTAGTTATTTAATAGGGGTGGTTCACCACGATCAGTTTTAGAAATCTGTGTTAGGGCATGAGTAATCTGCTGTAGAAGTGCTTTTCTTTTTTTGACTGATCATACAGGAGTCTAGATAACAAGTTCAGTGTAGACACCTGCATTTAGCCAAATGAAATTTACGTTCAGTGTCTTTGATCCTTAATTTACTTTGCAAGGTTTTTTCTTTCTCTTCTGTGTGCATGTATAAATCTACGTGCTGTGTAAGACACTGACAGGAGACAGTGATGCAGCCTTTTTAGTAACTGAACATTTTCATATAAAAAATAAGCATTTCTGAAAACGCAGCTTTCCATGGGATCCAACTGGAACAGCAAAGAGAGCCTGAAGCAGTTTTCTTTTTTTTTCCCTTCCCAGTTTTCCTTAATGAATATAAATGCTCTTTAGTTGTATTTTCTTCATCTTTTGTGTGGACTGTGCATGTGTATTAGCTAGATCTGTTGTTACTGCATGGTTTTTAGCGTAATATGGTTTCTCGAAGAACACCCTGACCACAATTAAAGTAGAGGCTGGTCTCTTTGTTCCAGTCCACTGGCAGCCATTAATAACAACTGTGGTAAACTTCACTCTAGGTCTGATACTTCAGAAGAAATCACGAGGGTCCAGCCAACCCTAGGATTTAGCTGTAGTGTAAAACCATGCCACAGATTTTACGGTTAAAATACATTGAAAGTAGTGAAGACAGCTTTCTAGTTGCGCAGTTTCTGACACTGCAGAATGTCTCTGTATTGTATTAGAAAAGAAGGTCATTAGTGTTCTTTGTCAGAAATTATGTCACTCTGCTTGGTGGTCGCGTTGAAATGCTTTTTTTGTAGGAGTGACCTCCACAGGCTTCTGAACTGTCAGTTCCATCCCTTATGATTATCTCTTGTGTTGCTTTGAATATTAATGGCACAAAGCCATCCTTGTCTGCAGTGAGCACAATCCAAGAAGAGCCTACAAAAATTAAGCAAGAAAAAGAAAATGAGTGTACTGCTCTGGTTACGTAAAATGTACAAGCACGTTTTAAAAAGTCAGCCGGCATGCGAGCAGAGCAGGCTTTCTTTTTGTGCACTAAAGCCTTATTACGCTAATGACATTAAGGTCTTGACAATCCATGCTAAACACACCATTGTGTAAATGCGAAGGGGGGCTAAATGAAAGGTCTTGAAAGGTTTGAGGTATTTTGTCCCTTATTTAAATTAAGTTGAAAAACAAGGTGCATCTTTGCCAGTTCTGATAAACCATAAGTATCTCCATTTTCTGAAAACTCAGCCAGCCTTTCCATGCTGACTTTTGTTCTAGTGACATCTACTTCTGCTTATCCTTTTTGCTCATCTGCTCTATCCAAATGATAAAGAAATCATAAAACCTGAAAAAATTGGCAAAGAAAATGATTGTGCTGTAGTTGTTCTAGAAGGAAGTGGGGGTTTCCATCTCCTTTACTGTCAAGCCAAGATTGTTCAGTATGTTTTCAAATTCATATAGCAAATGGAAGGAAGTTACACCTTGAAGATGATTTACAGAAGATATGAAATACAAAAGATGATTTACAAAAGATTACAATAATAAAAATTCTTGGCCTTTAATTATTTATCAAATTTTCTCATAAGAGAATGAACAAAACCTGAATGATATTTTTAATCCTTTTTTTTCTGAAAAAAAAAAAGGCAAGATTAAAAAACAAAGACATCAAAATCATTCAGGTTCACTTTCTGTATTGCATAGAAGCAGAAAATAAACCTAACCCCCTTTTTTTTTACTTTCCTTTGCAAATCAGCTTGACAATGAAGCTATATGTACCATATATATTTTTTCTAGTGATTAATCTGTTTCCTTTTGGACTGGATATGGCAGTTCTTACAGAAAATAGTGAATTCTCTATTTGTCTTTTTTTCAGTTTGACATTTTATAAAAAAGAAAAAAAAATCTGTGGCAACTGAAAAGCATTGTGGGAGCCCTTGTATCACACGTTTTTCTTAGAGCATATGGTCCTGTCATTACTGAGCAGGGGCATTAGCTGGGATCTGAGGTAAAGAAAGCCCTGTTATGTTCTGTTGTTGCAATTTTTAATTTTGGGAGGTAAAACTGTGTTTTGAAAAGGAATGTGAAAAAAGGAAGTGTAGAAAATCCAGAAGAACCATGCTTAATTTTTGTCAGTCACAACAAAGCATGTTCCTGGACAAGGCAAATCTCCCCTCCTTATACTATTAACAAAGCACTTTTCCAGGCTGCTACACTATTGTATGTTGTCATGTCACCTGTTACATCATAAGAAGATTGTCATTCCAAACCATGAATCTTTAATCTTCTACTCTTAATACTTTCTTTCTAATTCTGGACAGACTTCAGATTCTGTAAGCAGTGGGCCTGAAAGTGGAAATTCTGCTGTCCGAATCGATAGTTACATTGTTGGTCAAATTGATAAAGCATACTCTTTTGTCCCACTTTTGGGACTTTTTATTTTATCCATTGAAATGTTTGAAATTCTCTGTGTCGTTGATAACACTTGCTTTGAAACATATCCCACAAAATATTTCAGTGGTGGAAATACCTTGTGCAGTATGTAGTACCCTTTTGCTATGCACAATTATTACGATGATGACCCGCCGAAAAGAGAGACTTCTGTGTGCTAATACCAGAGCACTATATGACAGGCTATATTTAGTACAGGTAATGGTATTACAGTCCTGGGCTTAAAGTGCACATGACGAGGCCAAGTTCATTGCTCGTATAACTCTGATGATCTTAATAGCCTTGCTGTGGGTATGAATTTGGCCTACAGTTGTGAACTTCTTTTTCCCAATATATTCCAGTTTAAGTGTTTATTCATAGCAAAAACTGCCAGGCTGTCATTGCAATACAAGCGCGCTCTTCATTACATCCCCTTTAATTATACAGTATTAAAGGATGGGAGTGATAGTTTTAAACATTACAGTTAATATTCATGCCTTGCGGCAAAGGAAAGATGTAGGAATATAAACCTGTATTGGTCAGGACTGAATAAAGAGCTACATAACTACTTCTGCCCCAAACCTGATAATTTTGCAGGATTTTGGTGAGTTTTAGAAAGATTCTTGTTTCAGTTGTTCTTTTTGCCATCAACAGACAGACTCAATTTCAGAAAAGCCGAGCACCGCATTGAACAGAAAGAGGGACATGTTAGGATGATTCTGAGACACTGTCTTTTTGATATCTCTGAAGTCTAATGCAAGAAATTGGAGTGGTGTTCTAATTAAATATTAAATATTCAACTGTTCTATAGAGCTGAAAAGAGGTTTTCTCAGGTCCATTATTATTTTCATACTGAATTCTAAATCTCTTTTTTCATTATGGGCATTTGTTTCCAAAATCAAGAAGTGGAAGTACAGGTTAAAAATGGCATCCTCCGTGCCATGCAAGGGCAGAAGCCTGCTGGGAAATAGGTCAGGCCTCTATGGCAAGTGGAGTATTTTCATATTTGCTTCCACTGCACTGTACAGTCAAGAGAGATTGTTGACAAAAATATGAAACCTGCATATCCTCATTTTCTTGTACAACTCTCAAAAACTGCTGTAAGCGAGGGGAAAACTGAAATTGCCCAATGTGTCTTGGATAAAGGCAGCTCTCCTGATCTGTGTTGTATTTGTAGCCCCTTTTCTTCATTCTTGTGGTCTCATCAACAACAAGGAGATAAGCAGAATATGAATGGCAGAATAGTGCTTATTTTACATCTCTCTTTCCCACTGTCCTTGGTGCCAGCACCAGTAACATCCCAGGCGTAGTTTTTTTTCATCAATAAGCCTATTGTATAGCAGTCTGGTATGTAACATCATTATTTAGAAAACTGTAGCTTATATTATTACTTCCCTTTTCTTTTTGATTTCACCAACAGTTGAATTAATTTCTCATAAGACAGAGTATACTGATTAAGCCAATGCATCTCAGCCTGTCAGGGGCTAAGACAAGGGGCAAGACAGAGAGTAATTTATGGATCTCTCAGTGTGGAAACCATGCAAGGAGATCATAATTACAGACAACTGTTGTGTAGCATAAGATCATAATATACTTAGACTGTGATGAGAAAAGCCATCAGAAGCATTATAGACAAATGGCTAAAAAATAACAGTATGTATGTTGCTGAGAAGCTAGCATACGTGAACAGACAGGGACAAGGTAATGCAGAGACCAGCCTGGGGCTAGGATTTCTGTAGCTGCTTCTGTCCTTACAAGTTAATCAGAGGTGGGTGGTAGAAATGTGAGATTGGCAAATTAGAACATTGAGTTTCATTGTTTATCTTGCATTAAAATAATCCCAAATGCTACATGATACATATATATATATAGTTCTCATACTCTGAGAATGAATTTTTCTCCAGCCTACCCTCTATTGTGAGGTCTGGGACATGCTTGTAAAGATGGGCAAAGCAAAATGCCAAAAGGCCTCAAGGAAGCATTTCTGTTTGCAGGTAACACAGTGTACCGATTATTTTCTCAGCCTTCCTCTGTAGAGGCATCTAACATATTACTCTGGTAATAGGTAGTTCTGCAGCTACTTAGCATTTAAGTGATTTCAAGAGACACTCTGTCATATTTCAGACAAAGGAAAACACATACTTCTCAAAAAAAGTTAGCTATCAGTTTACTACACTATAGGGTAATTATTCTACCACAAATGCCTCTTTTATGCTAAAAATCTCAGGTGAAACCAGATACCGGAAATAAAAAGAACATACCGTGTTTCATTTCAATAACGGGCAGATCAAACAGCTGCTGGACTAAATTCAAATGGATCTTGCCATCACAGAGGAGAACATCTTTTGTATCTTCAGTAACTGCTCCATTTGAAAAACTTTTCTTCAAATGCATATATGTAAAAGAAAAGATCGTGTTAAAAGCTTAGACATTGTGCCTGAGTTCCTTTAACCATCCCTCTGCTCTTACTCCTTTCAGTTCTTTAGTCATTGTGCTTTTTCTTTGTCTGTCTTTGCTACAATTTATAGATGACACCATCATGCAGTGTAATTCTAAGTGCAATCTCATAGTCCCATGTGAAGAGGAATATGCCTCTTTGCTTTTTGCTTTGTGTGCTTATGCAGCTCAAAACTGCATCAGCCCTGCATATATAATGTATTAGGTCATGCATATATGTGTCCGTTGGGCCTTTCTGCCTGAAGAGTCAATTCAGTGGAAGGGAATATATCATGCCTGGAATAAAGTTGTCCAAGATGCTACCAGAGCAAATGAGTACTCTGTTCAGTTTCAGTTGTACGCGTGGATGATTTTGATAGTCATTGGTCAGCTATTCCACCCCAGGAAAATAACCTCAGTTCTGGCACAGAGAGAATTGCAGAGACACTGGACATAGCGACAGTCTCTCTGAAAAGCTGTCATAACAAGGTAGCTTGGGAATCCTGTGACTTTCTTTGAAAGAGAGGGAATGTATGGATTTACAGCCCTGGAATTTGCTCTGACATTCACTAAAAGAACACACTTGAATATAAAGGTGGCATATTCGTGCTTCATGAAGTTTAGCTGGCCTTGAGAATTGACACCTTTGTGTTCCGTCATCCTGATTACTGCAAAGTGCAAGGACCACAAAATAGTTGAGCTAATACGGTTATGGAGTGGATATATATTTGCATTTACATTTTCCTATCTGCTGTCATTTGAAAGTCATTTTAGCATTAAAAATTTTCCAGTGACTCAATGCCATTATAAAATATATGTGAATTGGACATTTTCTTCTAAATAATCTTGCTATGCTTTTCCTGTGAATTTCATTTTGTTCTTCCCTCTCCATACTTTCCACCTGTGTAGTTCCCATGTGTTATGTTTTTCTTTTTCCTTTGGCATCCCTTATGTTTGCAGTACCCCCAGATTTAACATATTTGTTATTTGAATGAACAGTCTATTTATCCCACTTCTTAGACCTTTTGGTTTTGTACATTCAGGAGGGATCCAAGTTAACGTTTTAGAATGGGTCGAAAAGATGTCATCTATCCTAACTCCTGTTCTAGTCCTACCCTGTCTGTGTCTACTTCATACCCTTGAATCTTTCCTGCTAGTATGAAACTTACAGTTGAATGAATTCACAACTGCATCTTCTATTTCTGTGCACAGTGATCTAACCTTTGACTAAATAAGTGTCTCTTTTAATGCTTGTTTTCATTTCTAATTGTGCTGTCTTTTGACTCAGTCGCTCTCTCAGTGAACACGTGCTTTTTTTGCTGTGTAACAACCTTTCTAAATCAATCACTTTCATTTTTCTGTACATAGTATGTATGCTGTCATGCAACCACATTGGATTCTGTAAATCAGAATGTCTACCAACTGTTGCAAAAGTATTTTTTCCCCACTCTGTCATAAATTAGCCATGCAGATAGTCTATGGCTGATTGTTATTTATTTATGTGTTATGATTGATTGAAGATGTAAGAACCGTAAAAATCTTTCCGTTAAAAACATAAACTTCCTGACTTTCAAAGGTCTTATCATCTCTTTCCCCATTCAAAACAGCCAGAAATGTGTTGCTGTGTAATTAATAGGGAAATATCTAAGGAATGCATCAAAGAAGTATCATTTTCGCAGTCATAAACCTATAGTAACTTTTTATTACAGCTATAACTATGTAACAGAACTTTGTCATTTTTAGGTCTCTTCAAATTATATAGTACTATATTCTATTGAACTTAAATACACTTAAAACTCAATGGGCTGAATGTTCAGCAACGAGCATGTGCTTTGCATTTACATTGCAAAGATGCTATTTGCCTGTATAGGTATTTGTGCAAAGCTTTTCATTGCTGCATATTGTGGATTAGCACATCTAACAACTACTTTGTTTTCCTGGATTCAGGTTGAAATAGCAGAGTTTATTCAAACTTGTACTTCAGTTAATGAATTACAGAAAAAGGTGGACTGTAAATGAGGCAGGCACATTGCCTTGACCCGAGTGGTTCATTTTTTCACATAGATATGCTTCGGCTCAAGAATAATTATAAAACAATGTAGCTCTGCCTCTGTTGACTTGAAATCAGTTGAATGGAAATGTATACTAAGGATGACTTCGTTCTAGTATGTTTCCTACGTAGCCTTGCAAGTTATTATCAGAACAGCCATTAGAAGTGGAAGACATTTTTGCGTATACAAAACTACATGGCATCTATTTTTTATCCTAACCAGTTTTTCAAGTACAGACCTCAAAGCTTAAGTTTCCGAGTTGTTTGTCTTTCATCACTTGTGAGCATTCATATTAGCTATTCTCTCTGTCTTTGTCATATACTTCTGTTTATAATGATAAACTTAATCATCTTTACATTTATTTTTGTCTGCTGGCGAATTCTGTCAGGTCAACAATCTTCCTCTGTTTTAATCTTCTAATTATTTAGCCTTTTTTGTTTAATGTTTAAGTGATGATAACATGCTTTCTCTTTGAGAAATATGTTCATACACCTCTTATCATATCATAGATTAAGTGATTTAAACCCATGCCTTCTTGAGAGGTAGGTAACTGTTAGTATTCCCTTTTTATAGATGGTCAAACCATTACACAGGAAGATTAAGAGATTTACTCAAGGTCATAGAAGTAATTTGTGACAGAGTTAGAAATACAACTAAAATCTCACCTTAGTACTTCCCATTTTCATGCCTTAACCCAAAGACAATTTTCTAGTCAAATCTAAATTTAATCCACCTCTTCCCAAAATATGTATCTGGTTTTGCTATGTTGCTATTTATCTCCAATAGAAGCCAGACGACTTGCCATTCTCAGATTAAAATCCCCTATTGTTAGTTGTTTTATCCTAAACCGAAGTTTATTGGTAGACTAAGAACATATTAATCACAGAAGAAACAAATCTATTTCCACAGATGTGAGTGGATATTTTCAAATTAAGTTTCTTTAGCCAACTTCCTGTAGTATGTCAAGTCCAACTCTCCCTCAACAAAAATCCAACAGAAAGAAACCATCAATTCAAGAATTGTTTTCCTTCATCCGTGTCAGCCTGCCCCTTGATCAGATTTTAGAGCCTATAAAGGGTCTTCTGGGCAGCAGCCAGCCCATCGCAGCGTTGCCAAACTGTCTTTCAAAACTCATGTTTTGGAATGCCAATATATACGAGAAGAAAATCATTTACTAAGGCAAAAAGGGTTCCTGGATTAGATGTAACACACTGTATGTCTGCACCATAAACAAACATGTCTTTTATCACTTACCTGAACTCCACTGAGCAGTCAGCTAGTTCTGCCTCTTGACCTTTTTCACTATTTATCTTGTATTTCCTAATGCACTGCCTATACTTGCCTGGATGCTAAGATCATCTTCATGAACTTAAATTCAACAACTGATGAAACAGTGAGGTAAATAAGAATATGCTACCAGTCAGAATTGTTTTTACTAACACTGGGTTAGTGATCAATTGCAGTTTGAACGTGTCTTTCTGGCACATGGATATCTAGAAATGTAAAATGTTTTCCAGATGAGGCCTCATGGCTGTGTTGCCCAGTGTTACATTACGTACAGGATGCACCTCACTGATGTACCCACAGACTGCCTTTGTTCTTTTCATAAACGTATCACATTTTTGATTCATAGTCATCTTGTAGTCACTTAACACGTGCAAGCTTTTGTCATCCTTGGTTGTTTCCAGCTAATGAATATCCAGTTTATAGCAGAAATTCCTTCTATTAATCCTGGAATATATCACTATGCACTTCATATTAGTTCATTTAAATCCTTTTTTTTTATTCTAGATGCTAATATAATCAAATTACAGGTGCGATATCCTGATCCTCTATTGAAAATACTACTGACTTTATGCCATATGCAGATTTTATTAGCATATCTCATCAGAACATTAATGAAACTTTTAGATTAGCCTGAAGATCAATAATGAGAAAATCCACTAGTAAATTTCTTCCATTTTCTTTTCTATTACTGTAACCGTTTACTGTCTTCCTTCCAGCTAATTCCTTAACCATCTTATATTTCTTCTATTAATCCCTATTCTTTGCTGTTGAACAAATAATTTCCCCTGTGGCACGATTTCAAGTACTGTACTGAATTACAGGTATTTTAAATATTCTTCATATCCTTTGTGTTAATAATCTGTTCTTTTATAAAGGAAAGGTATCAGGTTAGTCAGTCACATTTCTGCATTGTAAGATGAATAGGGCTGCCTAGAACTCTGTTTTCATTTTCTTAAACCCTTGATTTCAGCTCTTTGTGTTGTGCTTCAGTGGTAATTTCAGTTTTGATACCTTAGTACCCATTAGTCAGCTTGCTTTTGCCTTGCCCCCACATTCATTGTGTGGGATGAGAAAAAACTAGTAAATTGAATAGACGTGGGGGTTCTGGCCCAGAAGACAATGAAAATAGAGTTAGATGGCTAAGGAAGAGCACTGAAGAGGAAAGAGAACAATGATTTTTGACATTTAAAGTACTGTGTCTCATTAAGCCTTGTGCAGCATTGCCACAGGTAGTATTAATTAGGTTTGGCAGCCTGCACTGCTCCCCTTTCCTGTCATGATTTCTACTGTTGCTGTGATTCCTGTCTGATTTTTAGAATCATAGAATCATAGAATCATTAAGGTTGGAAAAGACCTCTAAGATCATCAAGTCCAACCGTCAACCCAACACCAACATGCCCACTAAACCATGTCCCTAAGCACCATATCTACACGTCTTTTAAATACGTCCAGGGATGGGGACTC
>NW_008794723.1:1146784-1154241 GCF_000699145.1 Aptenodytes forsteri | reverse complement strand
GCCAACTGGATTTGACTCCATTCACCACAACTCTCTGGGCCCGGCCGTCCAGCCAGTTTTTGACCCAGCGCAGAGTCCACCTGTCTAAGCCGTGAGCCGCCAGCTTCTCGAGGAGAATGCTGTGGGAGACGGTGTCAAAGGCCTTACTGAAGTCCAGGTAGACCACATCCATTTTTGGTGGGTCCTGTTTGATCCAACAAACATTTTGGTGGAGATCTTAATATCTTTGCTTGCCCTTATGTGGGACATTCCAATTGCAACCCTAATTAACCTGGCAGAGAAGTATAAGCCTGTAAAATGTTTATGTTGGAAGAGATCTGAGGTGCTCAGGGGTGCTTAAATCCCAGTGCAGTTTGTATTTCTAGTGCACATCAGCATTTCAGATGATACGATGCCAGGATTTCTCTACTCTTGGCTCCCTGATAATAGTTCTGCAACTACTGTTTCAGGTATATTGTCATCTAAGAGATATCCTTTGTCCTCATGGTTGTGCTTCCATGATCTTTATGTTTTAAGTGTGGCAGGTTTTTAACTCAGATCTTTACTTTCTTTGCATAGTACGAAAACTTGGATTCACTTTTGACATTACATATTCTTTTTCATTTTTGACATTACATATTCCTTTTCTTTTGTGTCTATGTATCCAACAAACAAATCATCTGCTCTGATAAAAGGGATTGTGTCTCCTCCACAGACCCCGCTTGTCTGCTATTGATCAGTTTCAGAACACTGTTGTCAGAACTTGTTCTTAACAAATTCCACAACCTTTGCTCAAAATGTTACCCATGCGGTAATCACACCTTCTCTTGACTACTGCAGGTCTTTCTTTTACGGTCATCCTAAATCTCTTCCTTCTAAACTTCAGGACAGCTGACTAGTTTCTTACTCCAGGGAGCAGTCATATCACCTTCCTCTTCCATCATTTTCATGACTTACTTTCTATTGCTCAACCCAAGTTAAAATTGCCCTTTGGATTTCAGAAAGATTCGTGGTCTTATTACAGCTGATCATTGCAGCCTGGTCTTTGCTCATTTTACTGTGCCACCCTTATACCCCCCTTCTTTATCTCTACTTCATGTATTTCTATCAGAAGAACTTTATTGCCATATGTTTGGATCCTTTCTATTCATCTCTCAGCTCTATGTAAAAAAATTGTTTATTTTATAGCTGACCTTGGCAATAAAGTTTCCCATAGTAAATTGTATGAAGATGCTATAAAAGTACAAATTGACTTGTATGCAATTATTGGTGAGTGCTAAGAAAAGGAAATCATCGTGACTAATTGCTGAAAAGATATTTATTTCCTATTTAATTATGCAATATATGCTCTCAATGATATACACTTTTGACATAATACTGCTTGTGAGCAAAATGTAGGAGTTTTAAGATATTCTTCAGATTAAGATGAATCTTATTCCTCCTGGAGAGATTTGCCTAAATGCCATTAATTTCAAATCCAGATTGGCTTTATTTCCACTGTAATTAGCTTTTGAATAAAGCTAGCTTAAATATTCTGCAGCTGTTTCTTTTCTGGGGGAGAAGGATGATAAAAGTATCTTTTTGCAAAATGAAACAGAAACAAATCTGTGACAGATCCTCATCTCTTTTTTTTTCTTTTTAAATAATATCCTCTTATTGCATTTGCCTGTCTGCCCTCCCACACTATCCTGAATCACAAGTCTGTATGTGATGAAAGAGCAATAATATTTGCTTTCCAGGGTTGAATGATCAAGTCACCTCTGGTGGCTGAATGCTATTACACAAGTGATAGTGCAGTGACATTTCCAAAGTGTGAGTGATCATGTTTTTCTTTTATGGCTATGGGCTACAAAGAATAGAAATTCTGGTAGTACTGCATGGGTGTGACTTCAGAGGAGTTATAGGTTATACAGCTCTAACAGAATAAACAAAGGTTTTGAAGACTATTTAGTAAGCAGGCATTATGAATTATTAAGTAATACACATTCTGTTTTATATTATGGTTTTCTAAGCAGAACTGGAAACACACATAAATATGTCAATAATGCCTCTGCACAACAGTGTTCGTAATTGCCCGTTAATTATTGCTACATTTTATCTATTATGTTTTAAACTTTCCTTTTATGTTTTTAATGCATAAATATGGTTATGCAGTACTGATCATTATATTTTATAGTACAATAGATTTCTCAGTCAAGATTGAGCCTCTGCCGTGTTGGGGATTATACAAACACTTAAGAAGACATGCACTTGGCACAAAAAGCTGAAAGATAATGGCCATATTATTGACTGGACTGCAGTGTTCCTAAAGCTTAGAATGTTTTCCACAGGCTGATATTTATATCATAAGGCATAAAGCTATTTCCTGACTTTTTGCACTGCGAACACAGATCCTGGCTGGAACCCACAGCCCAGCTGGTCTCTGAGCTCACAGAGCGCTAATCAACTCCTGAAGGAGGAACAAGGTTCAGATGTCTGAATCCAAACTAATCAAAACAACTATTTTCTGAGAAAATTATTAGCTGCCTATGAAGCAAATATTTCCCTGTCTAGAGGCCTTTTTGCCATCAGTCTTTTTTTCATTATTTTTTGGCATCGTGCTGTGATCCTGTTAGATTTCAGAAGAGGGGCTGAACTATGCAAGGCATTAGTTGAGACTTACACAGAAAAGCTATGTGTGTCGGAGAGACATTAAGTGGCACTTTTTCTGAGTCATTGTAATGCGGTACTAGCGGTGCTTCCTGCTGGCTCGATGTGAAACTAACCTGTTCAGATAAATAAGAGTCTTCTTTCTAAATGTAGTTAGTCTAGCAGTATTTTAGAAGCAGTAATTTTTTTTTTTTTGCTTCCAAAGGAAAAAAACAGGGTAATTAATTCTTACTGCTTGTGCAAGAAAACGTGCACAGTGACTTCAGATCTTAGATTAATGTTACGTGTCACAAACAAAACTTCTCTATGGAAAGGTTAATCCAATTGAATCCAAGAGATAGACTGCTTGCTAAATAAATAAGTTGATTTATGTTAAGAAATCAGAATTAATTAGAACATGCTGGAGAACAGAAGGACTTGCTTCTTGGCAAATAAAATCCTAAATTATTTAAAATAGACATGTTGCTTTTTTCACCAGAATTTGTATAATGTATTCAAGTTAAATTGTTGACTAATTCAGATCAAAAGCTTTGCTTTTATCCAGAGTACCTAACATACTAGAATCTGCTTAAATGCCAAGTAAACAATTGAAAGTAATGAATATGATTGAATTGAGTCACCATTCCCTTAATGAGTGTTTAAAGAGGGGTCCTTAGATGTCTGTATGGATTCCTTTAAAGTAAAAGGAAGTCAAATTTGTTTAAGAAGTACATACTTCAGCATCATCACAATGTAATCTATTACTTTGACATAACGCTGCTTATGTTGCCGTAGATAAGAATAAATTTATAATTGGCATCTACATCCTGAAAGGGACCCCAGTTTTAGCAGCAATACCACTAGCATCAGCATGACTAAAAATATTATCAGTATGAAGTTAATATTACTGCAAATAATACTAAGAATAATAGCCAGAAATAATTACCCAACCTACATTCCTTAGTTGAAATTCTTATTGAAGCCAGTAGGAATTTTACCAAAACAAGGGTGGGATAGGAACATGATGATTTGACATTCGTCTATTTATTTAATGAAATGATAATTACATATTGACAGATTTTTTTTTCCCCCCAGAAAAATTGAAGTGGTAATATGTTTTACAAATTGAGTACGTCCAGCTCTGTGAAGATCAGTGGTGAGAAATTAAAGTAGAAATAAGCCAACTTCATGTCATGCCTGTCTGAATTTTCCATAAATTGAGATTCGATACTTTGTTTCAGCCTTCATGAGGGTCTAGCTATTTTCAAACTTTGGATTTGAGCTTGGGTTTGAATTTATTGTGTTTCTGGTGGGCTACTGTACCACCCTACTCATAGGCTTATATCTACACTAAACTAACATATAAACCTTTTGTACATTAACAACTGTGTGGCTCTGTTCTGTCTCTTTGATAGATGCACACAAAATCAGCAAGATCCAAGACATTTGTGCATAATCAAAGAAGAATGAACAGACACAAATCTCCCGTGTGAAGTATCCTCTAAGTTACCCACATCATCCTGAATTATTGTTTCAATGACAAATTATAATACCATTTTAGATTAAGCTTGATGCCAAACTCAGGTTACATTTCTCATGGGTTGATAAGAATTAAACTGCATCCTCTTGATTTAAAGCTAAATAAATACAAGATTGTTTAAAAATTCAGTGTCCTATCACAATATTTTTAAGCTGACAAAAAAGTTACCTGGTAAGTGATATGAACAACAGGCGGTTTTTGTGTATGGATAGGTGGTAAGTGATATGAACAACAGGCGGTTCTTGTGAATATGGATAGGCTAAAGATATCCTCCTCCCATTTTTAGCGAAGTCCGTTATTTCAGAAAGACTCAGTTGTAACTCATTGAAGCTGCCACAAAGTCTCTCTAAATTTCTAGATATTTGGCTCATTCCTCTTTCACTTGGCAAATTGTTGTTTTTAGGAGAACTTGATGTTTCTTGGATCACGCTGAACTGCACTTTAGGGGAAGCTGGTCTGCTGGAAAGCCTGGTAGGTGTTCCAAACCCAAGAAGAGACGCTGAACGATTGGTGGGTTCAGCATCCAGTGTTTCCAAGGCCACCAAGGGGTCACCTGGGAGCCTTTTTTCATCCAGGTCACTCACACTTGATAAAGAGCTCTGCTCATAACTAGGGCTCTTTACTTCTTCGATGAGTCTTCTCCTACCACTAGGAGATTGAATAACTGTGCTTCTTGGTATTAACAGCTCCCTGCTTTGAGGTTGGTCTTCTGTAGCAAGATTTTCAAAGAACTTTCTTTTTCCAGGTGTATTAACAGAGGATTCAAAGTTATAAAACATATTCTGCTTAGTCTCAGGCAATGCTGAAGAATTTTCTTCCAGCATCAATTCTTTGATCATCAGACGCATTACATACCTCTCTGAACTTGAAAATGGAATGAGACTTGGCTCAGGGAACTTTTGCTTGCCAATCAGAATCAATAGGAGTTTATCTGTCAAAAAGCACAGGCCCTTTGGTCTTTCATTTTTTTCCAGCTGGATTTGTTGAATATGAGGCATGCAGGAAGAGGTTACTGAATACACCAAAACAATGTTAGAAGTATTAGAGGCTACTGCCACAATCTGAGCTCTAAGATCAAAAGCCATTATATCAGGAACCAGAATACCTGGGATGGTGACTTTTCTGGTGGTGGTTACCTTCCTCTCAAAAGTCACCAAGATCAAGTGAGAAGAATCTTGACCATTTGATGGTGCAGAGTCTTTGTGTTTCAGAGTAATAACAGGACTGGGATCAGACCGATGGTGGTTTGCAAGGGTATGGGTTAAATCCACAGGACCTGATGAAGAAGAAGCAACTGAATCAACACCTGATCTGCCTGAGTCTGTGGACTTTCTTCGCAGGTCCATGGAGTATTCCTCATCACCAAGCACCAGAGCAGACTGTGAGATTAAAGAACCAGTTTCTATACCAGATGGCATATCAAATGCAATGCCCGCATTCAAACCACAGATATTATCTAAAGGAAGCTCAGTAGCTACAGCAATTTGGAAATCCAGTGTGGCTTCTATAGCACAGATATAACCTCCCACATCAAAGACTGGGCAAAAGGAGCAGGTATTTAGAGTTTTCTGAGCATCATCCCATATGTAGGAATGCAGGGCACTGCCTATAGCAATTACTAAGCGATTACCATCCTTAGTCCAGCAAGCACAGTGGATAAGCCCACTGCTTTTGATATCTGCTCTAACTCTAGTATTGTCCATACGAACAGTATGCAAGACTGAAGCATCTCTTTTTGTAAGCACAGCCAGGACCTCCTTCTTTGGATGCCAGACACAGCCCTGGGAAAGCAGTGGAAATGGCTCACCAATTTCACAAGTCTGAGAAATCAAGGGTTTGTTCTTCTCTGCAGTGCTGTAGCACAGCTGCCAAACGCTAACATGCTTTTTATGCTGAACAGCGAGCAGAGCTGGGGTGTCTGTAGAGCAACACGGGCCCCAGTAAAGCCCATGAACATGTTCAAATTGACCAACAACACTCGAGTCTCCAAACTGTAGCTCTCCGTTATGGTAGTATAAAGCAGTCAGTATCACTTGCTTCCCATCTGTCCAGGCAATTCCATGCATGGGGTGGATGGCCTGATACAAAGCATTGAGGCCAGTTCTCAGCAGTTTTGCCTTTCCCAGCTCCATCTTTTAAAGCTTTCTGTCTACTGGTGGCTGTTCCAAAGTAGAGAATCCATGGAATTCACTTGCAGATCACGATGAGGAAAATTTTTTCTCGTATCTCCTTCCCTTCCTTTCCAGAATCAAGCTGGTTTTTCTGCTAATAATCCAAGAGCCTATATTGTGAACTCCTTCCCAGTAAGCCTGCAGCTGCTCTTCTAAGTATAAATCCATGTCAAAGCTGCTTTTGCTACGTCTTTTCCTGGGAGGAGTTACCATCTTCATGTGATGGCTAACAAGGTTTAACCAATTACTGTACGTTTTCATAGAAGTCTATTTTTAACTCTTCACTGCTGAGAGTATATTTAAAAATAACACTCTAGTACCTCGACCTTCAGTGAATGAAGGTCTTTGGTGAAGGCTGGACAGACATACACTGTTAAGCCTAAGTATTAAGCTACAGCCTCGAATAGTGACCTGACACTTCTTTCAGCCAGCCTTTGAAAGATAAAAGAAGATTTAAATGTACCTGAGAACTGTACAAGGCAGATTGCAATCTGTGATGGACAGCATCTTTCAAAGATACAAGATCCTAAATGGCTATGAAAGGAAAGTAGAAAAGGGAAATCATGCTCTGTTCTGTTAGTAGTTACAAGAGAATGAAGGAAGGTAAGATTTAAAAAAAAAAGGCAAAATAGTCTAGAAGCAAAGACAGCTGATTAGTGTTCATTTTACTGGGACAGATTTCCTAGCTACAAATATATATTGATTTCTTTCTTGGTCTTCCCAGCCACCTGTATCTGAGGACTGTTCCCTTATCATATAGCCAAAATGCAAAGAGGAAGCCAAAATTTTCTTGTTTCCCTAAACTCTGCAGTTTCTACAATATGTAACATAACATCATGCAAAGATCCTTGCATTGACAAAGACCCAACTGTCCTGGTTTCGGCAGGGATAGAGTTAATTTCCTTCCTAGTAGCTGGTACAGTGCTGTGGTTTGGATTTAGGACAAGAACAAAGTTGATAACGCACCGATGTTTTAGTTGTTGCTAGGTAATGCTTACACTAGCCAAGGACTTTTTAGTTTTCTATGCTCTACTGACTGAGAAGGCTGGAGGTGCACAAGAAGCTGGGAGGGGGCACAGCCAAACTGGCCAAAGGGACATTCCATACCATGGGACGTCATGCTCAGTACATAAACTGGG
>NW_008794723.1:1133449-1146576 GCF_000699145.1 Aptenodytes forsteri | reverse complement strand
GGGAGGAGTGAGCAAGTGGCTGTGTGGTACTCAGTTCCTGACTGAGGTTAAACCACGACACCAACCAACAAACTCATCTAACACAGTGGGGCCATGTGAGGATCCGGCAATTTGTTTCGTCTGTGTTGTTTCAGGACCAGAGCTGGTTCAGATGGACTACCTTGGGTGTCTCCATCCTTCTCTCCTCAGCGCATCCTTTTCTGGGGTTAGCCTGGACAGAGCTTGCGTATTGCTGAACATAAATTGTCAGGGTGGGATTCATTACTTAAATATAAGCAACCATTACTATTTTCAATGCCCTAGGATATCTGAGGCAGCCATGCTGGGCTGGCAGGTATGGCATAGGACTTACAGAAGAGTAGTGCCATTCTGGAGTGGCAGCTGGCAACAGAGATGATCCCTAGAGAGTCCCTAGACTGTCTAAGATGGCATTAGAAGCTTATATACAGGTAACTGAATCCCATCCTTAGCATCTTTTTGTAGTTCTTGTTTTGCCAGCATCTTCTTTCTGCTTTGATGTAACTTGTGTCTCTTGCTGTTTATATTTTTTTTAAAAAGTGAATAAATTAGACTTGGCCAGAGGTTTACGTATTATCAATAGAATCACTATGGTTAAAGATGTAAGACTTAACTATACACGTTCTGCATCTTTGGCTGATTTATACTTTATATATTTTTATAGTACTACTGGGAAAAACAGACCTCTTGTTGAAGGCAGCTGAACCTCTGCTGTAAGAATTTTTTTAGTATCCTTTTTCCAGGTGTATTTACTGAGGATGGTGAATACCAATAAAGAACTCAAATTTATGTAAAGTAATCATACCAAATTATCATTCACAGCTACTTGGGTTTTGTAGATTATTTCATGAAGATTACATTCAAAATCAAGACTTTTTTATATTCATCAAGGACAAGCCAGCAGTGATGACTGGAATAGGTAGAAATTAAGAAGTTAAATACGCAGGTTAGAAGATCCTTTTTTATGCAAGACTCCTAAATTTTTGGTCCCTGTTTGTGCTTGCAGTGAAACCATGTTTTTTAATGATTTTACCTTACACGTTGCTGACACAGATGTCCAGGCCATGCTTAAGATGCCACACTGCCATACCTGTTTCACTAGGAACTCGGACTATTCTGCAGTTCATCAGAGTGGCAGCAGGATTATTGTGTCATGTATTAATGGTAGCTTCTTACCCATAGTAGTTATAATGAATAGATTACATTCAAATACAATCCCAGCAGCTCCACAAATTTGCAGAGTCTGTATAAGATGTTTTTGTTTTGCTTTAAAACAATGCTGCTTTGCTGCTGTGCTGTCTTCTGGATGTATTTTACTGAAACTGATAAAGCTATTCTTTAGCACAGCCATCTCATCTACATTCTGAATGGTGCTTTAAATATCGTAACAAAACTATATTGCAGCTGGATTCTAGCAACCTCAAATGTGTTTTGGATGCAGAAACTTGTGCTTCAGTATGACTCAAATGCTCAGAAGATGTTTCGCTATGGATGATGTGTGTTCTGCCAGCTATGCAGACATCTTGAGATCATGGACTACTCATGTGGAAGATTGGACCTTCTTTGCTGGTTTTTTTCATTTCATAGCACGCATCTGCTCTTCAGCAGTGTCTGTGACATTATCAGAGGGCGATACAAGGCTGAATCTATGAGATTTGTCAGTAACAGAATCATCCTCAATTTTGGAATTAAGGATGTCCCACAAACACTGAGGTCTTGACAAATATTTGTAGCAGAGCCATGGTGAGGTTTTCACCTAGCTCTGAAAGCGTTAGTAAGTAGGACTTCATCTGATGTACTTATGTTTATTTCTTGTTAATTCTCCAAGATACTCAGATATAAAAGTGACAACATCCACAAACTTTTACTGGCATGCTAGTGAGGTGATGAGGGACTGAGGCATGATATATTCACAGCTGATTTCTGCTTTGTCCAGTGTTAAGATCTTTTTTCCCCCAAACCCTAGCACCTTCAGTTCACCAAGATTATTCACCTCCTGTATCCTATCACATAACATCTTTATGGTAGAATTTTTCTAGAAAGTCTGAAGCAAATCAATAAAGGTGCTTAGTAGATAAGGAGTTACACAATTTAAAGCAAAGGAGGCTCAGAGATCTCTGACTACAAGGAATGTTTGTAATACAACTTCAGTGAATGTGAAATGAGGCCTGCTAGAAACCAGACTCATGGAGAGAGACAAAACCTTTGACAAGTTTTCTGTGGCCTTTTTTTCAATTCTCTAAGGCTCAGTGTTCCTTGAAATCTGTGTGGTTTGGACACACCACAAGGCCTATGCTGTAGCAATAGAGTTTGAACCTCAGGCTCCATTAGGGTAACACTTGAGGATCTCAAGGAAAATTTCCTCCCATCGTTTATTCTGTGGTTTTTCAGTGGGAGAGAATAATGTGGGCAAGAAACTTCTGTGTGAATAGAATCATCTAGTACCTCCATAAACACCATACATGAGGAAACTAATTTGAGATAAGATTACCTTTCAGAGTGTATCTTTAAAAAATGATGTAAATAATAGAAGACTTGTAAAATATACAAAGGGAAAAAAACATAAGTTATGCCATGATTACAGAATTTAAACAAGTTATACTCAGGATCAAAGCAAATTCCATAAGATGAATGAAAGAGACAATGAACTTCTGTTTGGCACAGATTCATTTTTAAAAACAGGATAAAAATAGAGGGGGAAAAACAAGTTCCCCTCATTCAGCTAGCATATTTTTTTCCGGAAACTGGTAAAACATTTAAATAATATTTCTGTGTCACCTTGGCATGCACAGATCTATGTAGCACGCACTCAAAATAAAGGCCAGTAACTGAAAACTGTCCTGGCAATACTACAGTTTTCCTTTGAGACCCAGGAAAGCAATGCAAAGAGTAATCTGTTAGTAATCTGAGTGCGCAACCACAATCTTTACATGGACACCAAGCTAGATTCTGATGCTATTAACATCACTGTGCCTCTGATTAACCTTGGTATAACTCAGATCAGAATGTCACCTGTGGTTTAAACAAGGTGTTTCAGCTGGTGGCACCCTGGTGGCTCCGTCCTGCAGAGTGATTCCAGCCAACCAGTCTCTGTTGCTTTGGAGGAGATGGTTGTTGGAAGTAGCGTACGAAGTCCAAAACTGAACACCACCCACCGAGCTGCACATAACTGTTAGTAGCTGTGAGTTCCCGTTGTTCATAGTGAACGTTGGAAAACTACTCCAGCCCTCATCGTTGCAGAGGTTGAGCTACCCTTTTTTATAATACTGATTTTATATTGCTGTTTTCTCACATTGCTGTACTTACTATTCACCTGTCTTGGGAAATGGTGAATAAATTTTGAGTTCAATATGGATCAGAGCTAATGAGTTCCAGGCTCTTTAAATATATTTACCTGGATATTTCTTGTCCAGTGGGAGATCAGTATCTAAATATCTCTGTGGATCTGAGTTCCGTGCCTTGATGGAAAAGCTGAGATTCAGACTTCATTTTCTCCTTTATTCATGGTAAAATGACTCTTTCTGGGCTAAATCTTGCTTCGAGTTAATTAAATTGATGTTAATATTCCTGGTGACTTCAGAGGAAGACAGATCCAGCTCAATATGTAATAAAAATGTAAGAGTAATAATTTTTCTAATACTAATTTAACTCAACTTTATAAAATGTCTAATGCTTTGTGGTATTTTTACTTCAAAAATATTTCTATTTAAAGCTACTCACCATGATTTCACCAATTTAAGTCTATGTGTCATTTAGTTAAATACTTTCAAGAAGCTTGAGTAATGTATTTATTTTTCCACATTGACACTTCTTTGCCTTGAGATCTGATTTTAAAAAAGTTATCTGTCACAAGCTAACTGGAACAGAATGTAAAAATGATGCACAGTTAATAAAGATACAAAATACGTAATCTGTCAGAGCAGTTCTACTGATCACACTATGTAAATCAGCATTCTTTTGACAGTGATATGTCTGTGTGCTGTTACTGCTCTCAGAATGGGATTTAACCCACTAGCTAGCACATTTTTGTATGTATGTCATGTAAAGTGGGAAAGATCTAACGGAAGATTGTATTTTTTACATAAGTGTATTTAAGAAAACTGTTACGAAGTTTGGTTAATTAAAAAAACACTTATGCAAATTATACTGTAAAGGTAAGGCCCTGATCTTTTCTATGCAGGCTATATTCAAACTAAGGAGACTTCAGGCAGGGAGGTCACAGCTCCTTTCTAAGACTATTTCTTTCATACCTGCAGTGCCATGGTCTACACTTCTGGAGTGACTGCCTGGGCCGAATGTAACAGGCTAGCTTGATCTGTCATCTGCTAAATAGAGGCATCTAGTACAGGGACACGTATGATGGAGGAGACACTGCTGGAGCACAGACAAAAGTTTTGCAGCTTATAGAAGTTCACAAATTCTGTGAACTCACTTCCACACTCAGTGATGTGCTGCTAGACGGCAACTTTCCAAACGTAGTAAGCGTATGACTGACTGCAGCCAGTCCTCTGACATGTGACCTCCAATTCTCTGAAATCCCCCTGGATCTCAGGGAGGCCACCAAAGATGCTCCATCATATCGTTCCAACCTGAGCTATCCATCAGTCTTGCAGGAGTGTTGTCAACAGTCCTCTTGATGTTTGTGGTTCTTGGAACTCCCTCTCTTCTGTAATAGAAAGGCAAATATCATGCAATTCTAACATAGCAGTCCAGCAAGTTTGGGGGACTAGAGTTGGTGGAGCATTTGTTAATCTCCCAAGACTTCCCTTTTGTGGTTTAGAGTGAGACTTTTGTGGTTCATTGGGATGGGGAGAAGAGAACCAAACCTTTTCAGAAGACCACTTCATTCTTGCTCCCAGCAAGACTGTTGGGCTCAGTGGTTTTCTGGCTTTCACAATGCTAAAGCAAAATAGGTGAGGAATTGGGAAGGAAAGCACATAAAGGGTGGTTATGCAAACATGGTCACAGAGAATGAGATTCATTTCACATTTAATTGTAGGAGTGGGATTCATCTCACAAATTAACATGCCCGCGTTGAGGTATATACATATGGCTGCCTACATGAAAGTAGTACCCAAGCTCCCACTGGGCAACTGAGTTGAGCCTCAGCTCTGTAACATATCTCTAGACATACACGCTATAGTTGTCCAAGTCTGACCCTGCTTACTGATTACTTAAAAGTCAGTGGTGAGAAATAGGCACTTCTAGGGCATGATTCATTCCATCCTGAAGTACCTAAAATAGATAAACGAATCTTGCTAAGCAAGACTGTTGGGCTCAGTGGTTTTCTGGCTTTCACAATGCTAAAGCAAAATAGGTGAGGAATTGGGAAGGAAAGCACATAAAGGGTGGTTATGCAAACATGGTCACAGAGAATGAGATTCATTTCACATTTAATTGTAGGAGTGGGATTCATCTCACAAATTAACATGCCCGCGTTGAGGTATATACATATGGCTGCCTACATGAAAGTAGTACCCAAGCTCCCACTGGGCAACTGAGTTGAGCCTCAGCTCTGTAACATATCTCTAGACATACACGCTATAGTTGTCCAAGTCTGACCCTGCTTACTGATTCACTTAAAAGTCAGTGGTGAGAAATAGACACTTTTAGGGCATGATTCATTCCATCCTGAAGTACCTAAAATAGATAAACGAATCTTGCTAAATGAGTCTAGCTGAAGTACTCAGACAGGACATGGTTGTGGACAGATGAATGCCAAGGAATGGTTGTGTAGTCGTTACACGCATGTCTGTGATAGCTAGCACATGTATCAAAGATCAGCCCACTGACAGCCCTTTCTAGAGCTACATGATTCCTACATCCCACATTCCTCCCACCGCTGAATGCCCTCTCTGTCTCAAACCACTATTTTGTGACTTAATAATCCCATCTGTACGCGCCAGTCTCTCGTGCTCGCTTTATAAAGCAATCGAGAAGTTTTCCATCGTGTTCTTAAAAAGGATTATTTCCTGAGCTTGAGCTGTGTTTGCGTGGAATAGAATCTTAAGGAAAGTGATAGAAACTCCAGTACTTATGTTATTAAAATTAGACTAGGCAGAAGAGTATGAAATATTCTTTAGGAAACGTTCCTGTCTTGGCAAAGAGAGGGAATGAATGATCTAATAGGTCTTTCCATCTGTAAGTCAACATTCAGCTTCCAACTTATGCCAGTCTTTTTCTTTCATAAGCATTAAATGTATTTGTTTTTGAAGATGTCTCTTATTAGTACCTTCTTTTTTACATGATGAGGTAAATTATACTTTTGAAGTGATATTTTTATCATTTGCACCAAACACATCAGATAACTTAGGAACTTCTTGTATGGCTAAATGATAAATAGATCATTCTCATTTGAAAGTGACTTGAAGAAGAACAAAGGACAATAATATTTTTCGCAGATACATATTTATCCCAGCTTGATAATTTGTAAAGGTCACTTAAACTCTGTCTGCACTGGGAAAATAATTTATTATTGTAATGTAAGTCAGGACAGTATGAGCCTTACATAACCCTGTATTGAAACTGGTCGGTTGACAGTGTAGACAGAGTCAAACTCTTAGCAACATCTATTTTGAAAAGTGCAAAAATCGTGGGGTCTCTCTTTGAATCTAATTTTGCTTCATGTATGGGGTGTGTATGATGAAAACACTTCTGATGGCCAAGTTACATGAATAGTTTTGCTGTTGCTGTCACTGGTAGAGCTGTTCTACTTTAGGGGTGATTATGGGGCAATTTCAGAAATTTCTGAAGAGCTCTGCCTCCCAGCTGTATTTGGAAACCCATGTAACAAATCACCTTTGACTTGGTCTTCCCTAGAAATGTTCTTGCTAGTTAGACTTAGCAGGTTCTCCCTACCTCTCCCTCCATGATATAGACAAATATATTGGTGAATGTGTTCTAACACAAACCTGATAAAATGAAACAGTGCTGCTATCCACCTGCTTTTTTAAATAGATCACCTTTAAACTTTCTGTGTAGGCTGAGCTATAGCGGATGATGATTTTAATCCATAACCCTTAAGCTAGTTTAAGCGTTAGGTAGAATTGTACGGAAGGTCCTGTGGTGTCTACATTTTTACTGAAAGGCTGAAATGGTTCTGTTTTGGCCTTCTGTTTTGTCTCAGATAAGGCCTTAACTTAGAAGAAAAAAAAAAAATATTGTCCTACTTCACTAGTAGGAAGGATTAGAAATTTTTCCACTTGAGGGTCAGTTTAAGCCTAAATACCAGTTCTCCAGGATTCGGCCACCTTGACTCCCTAGGTGCAAAACCCGGAATGGCTGACTCAGCCTTTCCTTTCTGTAAGAGAGCTTAAGGCCAAATGCTGGGTCAGCCCTGATGAGGAGCTGAATACCAGAAAGATTAGTGTTTGTGTTTGTCCTAGAGATGAATGTAAAAAGCCTGAGATTTTTAGTGGTTGTTGTCGATCTCTTGACACTTACCTAGAGTTAAAGCTGTCCCTGGAGTATCATGCAAAAAACCCCCAACTTTTTGCAATCTTTCTGCGCTGTCCTACTCGTAGCTGTCCTGGTATGTGTACAACCTGCCTCTCTGCCTGCTGATCTTTAGTTGTAACTTCAAATCATTTTGGTTGGGAGGTTCTAGAAACTCATTAAGTAGTGTTATAATTGCACATGCAGAATGAAGGAAAACAAATATGGCCTTAATTTTCTGAATCCATTACCCAGCTCGCTTGATAAATTTATCTGGAGGATTGAGAATGCCAGTTAATTTCTCTTCCACAGTTACATTTTCCAAAATCATCGAAAGACTAATCAGAAGCTTGTAGCTAATATTTGCGGTTTGTTTGGTTTTCTCCTGTTGTTTGAACTGCTTCCAATATGTCTTGCCAGGGGTATTTCTTCACCAAGCAGAATAAATACCAAAACTATAGAGAAGAGAGTTTTACTGGAGAAAGCAGCAAATGTGTTGCACTGTAAATACAAAGTTTCTCAAAGTCACTGACTTCCTTCTGTAACTTCCATGGCAAGGAAATTACAGATCTGGAATAGTTAGTTTACTGTTTATAGAAGTGATTCCATGTCTGTTTTGTTCAGTTTGAAAGACAGACTTACTTTCATTTTTTAATCCATTTTTTGCTATGAAAGATTGGATGGAAGAGAAAATTTAATCCTCTTGGGCTGTCTGCTTATGATATTGTTATTATCGGAAATTTTATTTTTGAGACCACACTGCATGACCCTGAGTTTAGGCTCTTGGCCCCAAGGTGTTACATTTATTTATAATAAAAGACGACCTCTACCCCTGAATTGTTTGCAAACTAAATAGACAAGCAGAATGATCATTCTTATTATATAAATGAAATACTGAGGCACAGAGCAATTCAGAGCATATCTTCAGTTCAGCAAGCTGGCTTCAAAACGGTAGGCAGTGAAGCAATATCAGTGCAGCAATCTGCATGCGTGCTAATTAGCCTGGATGGATGCTGCAATTTCATATTTATATTGCATCTGTTTTTACACAGACATACACTGCACATGTTGTGCAGTGCCCAGTAGATGTATTAGCCACTTTGGAGCATTATACATTGCAAACAGAACCAAAGTGATTTAGGGTCATGCAGTCAATTTCACAACTGTGGTTAACCTCACTGACGCCTCTTTATTTCCTTCTGTTCTTCATTCTGTACGAAAAATATTACAGACTCATAAAGCAATTTAGGGGAAGGGATCTTTGGAGGCCATATGGTCCAACTTCTTGTTTGAAACAGGGTTAATGTCAAGGTTCAATCAGGTTCCTCAAGGCTTTGTTTGATAACTCATCTTCTGAAGACTTGTTCCCTATGTTTAGTGAGGATTTCCCTTGCTGTGACTTGTGTCCATTGCTTCTTGTCCTTTAGCTAGGCATCTCTGGGAAGAGTGTGGCACCATCCTCTCCACCACCCATTAGGTAGTTACAGACGGCAACTGAGATCCTTCCTTAGCTTGTCTTCTGCAGGCTGAACTAACCCAGCTCGCTCATCCTCTCTACGTTCTCCAGCCACTAACTGCCTTGGTGGCCCTTCATTGGACTTGTATGTCAGTGTCTTTTCTTGTACTGGGGAGACAGAAGCTTGTGAGAGGATAAGTCCATCTGAAGACATTAATCTAAACCCACATTTTTTTGCAAGTGGTAAACTGCATTAATCTCTGCTGGACGTGAGCTCCGTTAGTTAGGTCCTGGTCTTGTGGAATTTTTGCCTCCATACCTGAGCGTAAGCTACCAATTTCATGGCTCTGGCAGCTGGCGTTGTACATCCTGATGAGCTGGAGCTCTTCCCTGTCCATACCTGAGGTGACCTCACCTAGTCCTGTAAAAGGCCTTGAAGATCAGGACAAAGACCTGCATAATGACTCCTACGTGAGCGCTGTGATAGAGAATAAGTGAATATCTGAGTTGGCAGAAGAGAATGCCAGAAAGAGGTGGCAGCTTTCAAGTCAGTTTTAGTGCTACTGAAAAATTCCGGCTGCAGTTTTGCACTCATAGCTATGCTGCAAGAGGAAACTACGGATGCAGACATGGATGAGGAGTTCCAAGAGGAAGAGGATTCAGAAAAATTTGTTCAGGAGGAAGCTTTATTCTGTTTTGGGACATCTGGAACAAGTAGCAGTTGGGAGGAGAAGACTGTGCTGCAGACCTGTGGTAACCAGCAGCGGTGAGAAGAGAGACAGCCCTCCTACGATAGGTACATTGAGATTTTTGGTATGTTTTGAGCCGTTCAACAAATGGCTGTCACTGCGAGTACACTATCAGAATTGCCCTGGGAACCTGCTTTGAGGGAAATCACTGATTCTGGCCTTAGTCTCTTGTTTTTTTTAATCAAGGCTAGTGATGCACAGGAGCATTCGCAGTGACACGACCTGCTGAGCTGTGCAGGCTGGTGTGTATTTTGGTCGGTTTTTTCCAGTGTGGTGCTGGTTTTGCATGTCCTGTACATTTTTGAATTAAAATTACTTGATGGTGCTTGTTGGTTCAATGAGTGGAAAGGCCAGTATTTGTAAAATACTTTTAGTTTGCTTTCATTATTTGTTCGTAGAACAGTGGTTGGGTTTCGAAGTAATGCTGAGTCCTCCATGAATGCTGGTGAGGAAAATGTGTATTGTCTGAGTTTTTCTGTGGCCTCCATGAATTTGTACATTTGCAGGATTTGTGCTTTCTGTTTATGGGCAATTTAGTGCTTTGGCCTTCCGGGGGTGTTCTTCATGTGCATATGGAATCTGTTACACATGATTTGTAGATCCTTTGTAGATTTAAAAAACAGCAAAGAATGGGATTTCACAATATAGGAACTATGAACTAAACCGTGAACTAAACTAAAACACCCTAAAAATTTGAAAACTCTTTGTTTTCCTAGAAGTAGAAATGCATAAATAGTTTGTAAACAGTGCAGGTTGTAGGGGTTTTAACTAAAGAAAACGAGATATTCAGCTGCTAAACTTTGAGGGTTTGGGTTTCTGCAAAACCTCATAATGACTGTGATCAACTTGTCCTCTTTGTGACCACTGAGGAGTCTTGGACATTGGAGTCATGTGGTTCCATCATAACATTCGGGAAGGAGGGTTCAGAGAACCCCCTGCTTTTCAGGACACTGTTTTTGTTGCCAGGATAGAAAGATGTGCTGTGGGAAGGTCTTGTGGTAAACCGCTGTTCAGGAAGGTGAGCTCTACAGACCCTTGAAAGCTGAGACTTATGGACTCCATCCTTGATACAGGTACGCTGGATCCCAAAGGGGGAGGAGGTGGATGTCGTGCAATAGCTTTCAAAGAGCATTCTTTAAAACACTAATCTCCTGGTCTGCTTCAATGATTTGGTTTCAGCCATTTCCTTGGTCATGGACTTTCCCTCCTAGCTCCTTTGTCCTCTTTGCCTCTCCTCCAATTCTCTGCCAAATGTAAACCACTTTCCCTTGTATTTCAGAGGCTTTCCTCAAGATATGGGACATTCCTTGTTTCAGTCGTCTCTTCCAAGATCTTCATATGCTCTGTAGTTGTTAACAACAGTGTCTTTGAGGACCTGAATGCCTCCGGTGAGTACTGTAAGGTGAAAAATAACAACATTATTTGTTGTTCAATATCTGTGGTGACAAAGATTTTAAAAAATATTCACCTAACAATTTTGAGATACCCTCTACAGACAGATTCCAACTCTGTCTTGGAATTTGGTCTCACCTTTCTTTCCATGTGCTTGGGAATATGAGTGTAGGGGATCTAATTAGCTCAAGCCCAAAAGAAGCTATGTGTCTGCGTTTAGGGACCCGGCACAGGGCAAGAGGCCATGGGATAGGATGCTTATAAATGCAGTAGATTTAGACCTAGATCACTGCTTGGTCCCTGCTAATCCCTTCTTGTGGCTTCTGCATTTTGCTCTTGGTGGGTTTTGCTTTTTTGTTACGGTTGTAAGTCTGCCTCAGGATGCTGGGATCCGTGTTTAAGGCCTGTTATTTGTGATGACATTTGGAGTAGACACTCTGTGGTCCCTTCTGAACTATATCTATTATGTGGTTGAGTCCAATCTCCTCCTGTCACAAGATGCATCTCAGGAACAGCTATTCTTCCACCATCATGGAGAGATGTGTAGTCCTGATCAAAGGAAGCATGTACTCGTGAAGGCTAAAGGGAACCCAGCAAAGTATAAATTGCTTTTATTCATCAGAGTTATGCCTTCTGGTGTTCTGATTGTCTGAGAGGACATAGATGTCTACCTGGAGCCTGGATGAAAGCAGCCCCTTCTTGTGAGTCAAGGGCCCTACGAGGACACCGTGTACCTAGAATTTCACTTTGTAACTCCCCTTACACGCTCAGCATTTGCTGTGCCATCCTTGTTGCTCTGTAATGACTCTGAGTCACATCTGGAATTAGCAATGTTCATGTCTTCTTAATACTTCCGTGCCACTTATCTCCTGCTTGGCATTTTCCTATTTCTCAAATGCATTTTTAGTATCTATGTATCAGAAATCAAATGACATTCTGAGATTTGTACTGGAAAAAATCCCTTTTCAGAATTTGCACTGTTACAGACCTGTTCTGAAGAACAGAAGTAAGTGCCTGCTTATTCTATATATGCTATATGCAGATGCAGAATTAACCGGGATGGGAGGCAGGCTAAAGGAATCCCCCTCCAGTCCTCATTACCGCTTCTGAACTCGTGTGAACACATGCTTTTTCCTCATTCGCTCACTTTTTGGGGAGCTTCATCCAGCCCGAGTAATGTCGGAGTGTCTGACTCGCAACAAAACATACATACGATAAAGGATGTGGGTGAACAGGCAGTCGGAGCAGAATAGTGTGAAAAGCAGCGTGGAGATGATTGGTGTAGTTCAGAGCGTAGATGCAAGGGCCCCATTATCACAGTTACAAAACAACACAGGAATTCCCCAGTTCAATCATCCTGACAACCGCCCCGTGTAGACGAAGATCTTGTTCCCTGAATGGAATCCAGTTTATAACAGATAAAAATCCTGAAAGAGCAATGTCAGAGAAGCGCAGGTTGGAGTTAGATGGATACAGACAGCTCTTTCAGTTGGAAAACTGATGATGTTGAGGTTCGATTTTCATTTTTTAACCCAGAACACAGAGAACTGTAAACAGAACTATCCCTTTAGAGTCAGTGGAAACTGTGAGATTCATGTACACAATAGTTTATGAGGAAATAGTATTTTTCATCTATTTTGGGTACACTCGTCAGAAGTAGTTGTAGCTCTTGCACAGGCTTTTGAATTTGTAATCTCACATCACGGGAGCACCTGAGCGATACACAGATCTTATTTAAAACACAGATTAGGACAGGAAGTTATAAATTGTGTCGCGCAGCGAAACTCGGGGAACCTCCAAGTGGCCTGCTGGAGAGCTGCCGCTGCTGCTGCCGGGGGGGCACCGCCGATGGGTACCGCTGCCCCTACTCCTGCTGCTCCAACAGAAGCGGGTGTGCGTTCACTTCGGCATTCAAACGCAACGTGCAAGTACGGATGCTTTCCTCCGTGGCTGTTTGAAACTGGGAAAATGCCGACCCTCGCACCCGCGTTCAGACCCGTCCCGGTCGCTGGACGGTTTTAGGAGCGCGCTGCCCGGTTCCCCTGCCTGCCCGGCGTGCCTGCGCTCGGCAGCGGGCT
>NW_008794723.1:1110289-1132444 GCF_000699145.1 Aptenodytes forsteri | reverse complement strand
CCGGGGCCGCGGCGCTCGGCGGGGAGCGCGCCCTGCCGCAAACTTTCCCCGGTTCCTCGCCCGGCCTCGCCGGGGGTCACCGGCCATTTGTGTCAGCATCCCTCCCGGCGTGGCAGCGGCGCTCCGGCCGGGCCGCCTGCCTCCTCCCGCTTAAACGTGCGATGCTGGTGCGGGCTGAGGTGCGGTCCGGGTGGCAATAACCTCTGCTTGGCGCAGGCTCTCCTTCCAGAGCCAGTTCGCCTTGTTCTGCTCTTCTGCGGCGTTATAATACCATTTCATAAGGTTTTGGGGGTTGCTTTTCTAAGAGGACGTCATTTCTAACCTACAGCCATATGTATCTATATAATAGGCCAGATTCATCCTTGGCTGATGCACAACCGTAAATAATTTGTTTAGGTCGATCTCAGCTTAACTTTCTTGGCCCCGTATCTTTTCTTTCTTTGTGTATGCTTTTAATGGGCTTCTCCCTCAGTGCCTTTTAGCTCTGGGGATCAAATTCTTCTCTTGGTTGCACAGAGGTAAAAGCAGAATACTTATGTGGGTATAAGTATCGTTGCTGGGTTGAGAGTAGAAAGAAGGGTGGAACTTAACCTCGTAATAGTGCTTTCTAGCTATTAAATATATCAAGGCCGTCTTTGTAAGAAATATGCTATTCCAAATAAGGTTATATGGATTATTTCTCTTGGTTGCAAGTCTTAATCAAAATCAGCTGACTCTAAACACTGTCTTAAAACCACAGCTAGTCAGCAGTCTTGAGAATCTCTGCTTTTAATTCAGCTTTGATGTAGCTTCACTGACTTTGCTGTTGTTATACTCACACAGCGGAATATGTGTCAGTAAGGTTTGATATTCCTTTTCTCCGATCTCTATATAATAGTGCATCATTTGAATAATACCTGTTTTATCAAGGGTAGGATTCATCTCGCATAACTTTTCTCAGGTTAGCTGGCTAGTCTAAAGCAGTATTCTAGGTTTTTTCTGTAGTCATCTCCTGAGAATAATTTGTCTTGCCTTGAAAGATCATGTCAAAAGAAGGGCAGCGAAGCTGGTGAAGGGTCTAGAGCACAAGTCTTATGAGGAGCGGCTGAGGGAACTGGGGTTGTTTAGCCTGGAGAAAAGGAGGCTGAGGGGAGACCTCATCGCTCTCTACAACTCCCTGAAAGGAGGTTGTAGCGAGGTGGGTGTCGGTCTCTTCTCCCAAGTAACAAGCGATAGGACGAGAGGAAATGGCCTCAAGTTGCACCAGGGGAGGTTTAGATTGGACATGAGGAAAAATTTCTTCCCTGAAAGGGTTGTCAAGCACTGGACCAGGCTGCCCAGGGAAGTGGTTGTGTCCCCATCCCTGGAAGTATTTGAAAGACGTGTAGATGTGGTGCTTAGGGACATAGTTTAGTGGTGGACTTGGCAGTGCTAGGTTAATGGTTGGACTTGATGATCTTAAAGGCCTTTTCCAACCTAAACGATTCCATGATTCTCTGGATAGGCTGGGTTTCTTTCAAAGCGCTGCTAATTCTCCACTGTCAATAGGGGAGCCCAGGAGACTGGCATACCATAATTACCTGTGTTTCAGATGGTTACAGTTAAATGAGATGAATCCCACTTTAAGGTTACAGTGGTGTCCTGACTGTATACCTACTGTACCACGCTTTGTGCAACCCACAGCTAGAGATACTCCAGCCAGCCAAGCTGATGAACAAGGCTGTTCAGATGACGCTTGGAAGCACCGTCGTCTCAATTTCATGTTATAAATCTCAGTTCATCATATTAGCCTGCCCTCCTGCCATTTACTGCTCGGGGTGGTTTTGGCATATAAGCCCCAAGTACATAGCTTATGTGTTACTTGATGTTTTATACCCTGCGATGCACCCTGTAATGCGTAACTTGTTATCATGTTAATTCAGACTAAAGAGGCCAGAAAGCCAACTAAGATATTAGCCTCAGTTTCTGTCTGAATCCCCAGTTTCTAGCTTTCTGGCAAGGATGTTCCTTAATAATTGGTCTCATTTATACATTTAAGTTCTTCTGAGCCTGGGCCTTCCCCTGGCCAACGTTACTTGAGAAATCAAGTTTAGCTGCTTTAATATGCCATTGGCACCTAATTGAGCCTGGAAAAGCCTCCCCTAGCTTTTAGTGCCTTTGGCAGTACCTAGAGCAGGTAAAATGGAAATGGTAATTCTGTTTTCCAGTGGCAAGAAAATAATTTAAGCCTTCTTTTCCTCTCAGTATGAAAATTTTAGGGGGAGCTACCAGGTTCTTCCAAGAACTCAGTGTATCACTGCTTTACTGTTGCCCAATGCTACAAAATTAAACTGCCTTTGTATGTGAAAATTTTTTTAAAACCCTTCCCTGCTAATTAAAGATGCCCTTGTTAGAGCTGTCTTGAGTGAAAGGCATTAGAAATGTGAATGCAAGTGGAATTTTTCACAGTGTCAAACTAAGACTTTATTTGAAAAATTATACTGAAAACATTGTGAGAATTTTAAGGTTATAATCCGTGAAGTTTTGACAGTCCTTTTGCACTTACAGAATATAAATGCATATATAATGCGCACATATATAGGGAAAATTACATAAGGAAAATATTATTTGGTCTAAGAGCTAAATAGGAGCCAAGCTGGGACCTTCTACCCTAAACCAGACCCATTCCTGTCTTGCATATTAGTGATTTGATAACGCACAGTCAATACAAATGTCAGCCTAGCATTTTCCTCTTAAAAGATAAACCTGCCTAGCCACACAGGTCAGTCAGAGAAAATAAAAGAATAACCTTTTATAATTTTAACAGGACGGACATTTCCAAAGAAGGGTCAGACGTGTGTGGTGCACTACACAGGTAAGGCATGTTCTGAATATTCTCTCGATACCAACTGCCTTGCGTTCAAGAGCGATTGCCATTTCACATGTGGTTGTATTTTTTTTTTTGCTTTGTTCTGTCACTCGTAATCCCTTCAAATATGTTCTGATGGTTTTCCTGAATATTTCACTTCTAGCTGAGCAGTTTAGGATACAGTATCTAGATGTGCATGCTAGTAAATTTGCCAAGTGTAGCGTTCAATGGTGAGAGGTTCACAGATGAAGCTGTGGACCTGATTCTTTAAGCCGTTACACTAGCTAATGAAATCGAGCATGAAACAGTGAAAATGCTGTGTTCATATTTTTCCAGCCTCTGGTCTTAATACAGACAATTAATGATTGTATGTATCTTAAAAGCATGTGTCTATGTATTGGCAGTAAAATTCATTCCAGATTGAAGAGATCAATACAAGGTCTATTTAACACCTGCTTTATAGACTTTTATGAATCTTAAGTGGCGAGTTGGTTAATGGAGCTGTTTTACCTTTGCGCGGAGGGAAAATGTCCTTTAAATCTGTTTGTAACATTATGTTTTGTATATAGTTATGTAAATTGTCAAAAGAATGCAAAGATCTCTGCAGTCCGAGTCCCCAGCTGGGAAGTTCACATCAAGAGCTGCCATTTTCTATGGAACATGGTCGGAACATTTCCTAGTAAATATAACTAATGAAGTAAACCTATTTGTATTTTCAAGAAGCTTTTTTGATATAGTTTTAATAATATCACTCTTCAGAAGGTTATATGGGAGTTAGCGCACTGGCTTGGAATATATGATGTCTGGATTTAAGCTCCTATACGTTTGTATATTCAAGGTATTTGATCTGATGAGGATTTCTAGTTTGAACTGGGAGTTAAACACATAGGTCTCCCATGCCAGTCTCAGCTCATACAGACATTCCTCTGTAACTTAGGTCTGAAAATAGATGTTTTGAAACTATTTTTGTGAAGACGCTGAAAGAGATGTTTCTGTTCTGGTCCAAACTTCAAAAGTTTTTATGAAATAAAATTGTCACCTCCCACCCCCAGTTAGTTCCAGATAAATTTAAATGACAGAACTGAAATAGGCAAAAAACTTTGAGGTCTGTGTCTCCCACAAAGTACAGTTCTGCTGGATAACTTCGGAGAGAGTGTGAACGGTGAATGTGGAAAGATAACAAGATGCTGCATACTTTTATTGATATTAGATAACGTCTTAGATGAGGCTATCATAAGCTGGCTTTTGGCATAAAAGACTTTATGAAAACTTATTAAATCAATCTCCAGCGTGAACTGTGCTTCCTCCATATATCTTGCTATTGGTGCTATGCAACCTCTCTAACTCCCAGATTAGAACAAATATCAGAAAAAGCTCATCGCCTCAGTTCCAGTGCTGTTGCAATGTTTAAGCAGTCTTTGGTGGTAATATTTTTAAAGGGAGCCCGTGGTTAGTGAATAAAGTGTTTTCTTCCAGTGGTCCGTAGTCATGTGGGAAAGATGAAATACGAATGTCAAGTTTTATAGAATCATAGAATGGTTTGGGTTGGAAGTGACCTTAAATATCATCTAGTTCCAACCCCCGAGCCATGGGCAGGGATAAAACTATTTTGTCTGAATACAATATAACTTCTTTTTATACTGATGCGATTCCGGATATGCCTGAGATTCATCTTGAAATGATTTCTGTCTTAGTTATATGATCTCATTAGACCTCGCCGTACTTAATGCTTATCCTCCCCACACTCCTGCGAGTCCTGCTTTGGGAAGTGGGTAGCTAAGTTACAGAGATGTCCGCAGAGATATCCAGAACATCTGTCTTGTCACCTAAATGGGAGTTAGGAAAAATTAAGACACCTAGGTGCAAAGAAATGATCCAGAAGTCCTGCTTTCCAGAGCTGCTTAATATTGGGAGCATGTAAAACTCACAGGTTGTCTCCATGTTCAGCCTACGTGTCACTCTGGAGCTAGGCACAAATACCTGTAGGGAGGCGTTGCAGTCTGGGAAGTGAGGGAACCATGCAGTGACTGGACTCCACCAAGTTCTAGAGATCATTTGGATCCCAAGAGGAGCCCGACCTCACTGGAGTGCTCTGAGCACAGCTCTGAACCCAGCATCAAGCACAGCAGTGACAGCCACTTTCAGTCAAAAACATGGCCTGTGGGGAGCCCACAGGAGTAAAAGGCCTGTAGCTTGCATCTGAAGTGTCTTCGGGGAAAAAGGTTTTTAGGAGCAAGTTGTCTGCATGAGTTGTCCTGCCAGTCCATGCAGAAAAAGTCCAGAGAGGACCAAAGGCTGGTACCCTAGATATTTGGCAGAACTTGAGAGTCCTGTCTGCTCAACCTCCAGGATCTTATGATTCATGCATCGCCAAGGTAGGGATTCAGCAGGGTAGTTTCTAGTCTGATGACCCTACATGTTCCGGAGAAGTGGGAAGTGAGAACTGGAATCTCCTCAAGATGAAGGAGAACTGTGATTGAGTTTTACACTTCTGCTGTCAGCGCTCCAGCTATTAGGCTGTTTTATGTGGCAGCTTTGCCTCTTTCTCTCCTTGTTCAACTAGATGCATAATCTCAGGAGCAGACTTCATGGTCTGATTCCCAAATGCATTGTGATGCCTTAATGGACAGACCTAAGTTCCAGTGGCAGCAGGAGTTAAGGTGCAACCTCACTAGGGAACAGTTTAGAAGGAACCTCTTAGTTTAAACAAATCTTTTAGTGTCGTCCCCCCCACCCCCCACCCCCAGGAGTAGTTCTTGGCTGCTTTACAATTAGAGCAGGATTTTTGGATTACCCTTCAAAAGTACCTAGTTGCCCTTTCTGACTACATAAGACGCCTTAGTGTCTAACTTTGGTACTGTAAATCACCTGCTAATTTTTCAGCTCTGCACAGCCTGAGTTAAGTACACAAATAGATGCTCCAGATCATTGCAGAAGATTAGACAGGACTGTGATTGAATCCCGACCTTAGTATATGATGGAAGAGTGTGGTCAGATTCCCATATGTTTTATCTTTGTTAAGAAATACAACAAATATAATAATTTCTTCTTCTCATCCAGCATCTATGTTGTGTCTCAAAAGTTACCTGACACAATGTTAAAGTAATAGGATTAATAGATAAGGTGGTGCGTTGGCACTGAAATGCATTTCCAGCAGCAATGGTTTATGTCATGTTTTTGTCAGAGATTTCATTGAGCAAGCTTCTGAAAGCCTTTGGCAATCTGCTTACTCCTTCTGTTTTCCATCTGCAAAATGATAGTTGTACTTTGTCTGCCTCATGTAGATAGATTGCAAGCAATTTGGGATATGAACTGCCTCCTTTTTCATGCCTAACGTAATGGCGTCCTAATCTTCATTGGGTCTTCAGGTTACATTGTAGTACTGATAGTAATACAAGTAAACAAATTACCGTGTCATTAGTCCTGGAGCGTATCAACAGAATGGAGGCATTTTCTGCAGTTTTGTTGCCTGTGATTTAAATTTGTCAACTCTGGTAACGGGAATTAGCAGTGCAGAATTTTCAAAGGTTTGGGAAGGTGATACAAAACGTGACTTTCAGTTAGAAATGCCCCTCAACAAAACCTTTGCTGAGGTTGTGAATGCTCTGTCTAGAGACTGGGGGGTAAAACCTGCACTCTGGGAAGCCGAGTCCCATTCCTGGCCCTCCTGCTGGATGATGGTGTGCCCTCAAACAAGCTTTGTGTATACTGGTCCCAAATCTGCTCTTAATAGTGAGAGGGCAGCTTTTTTTCCAAGTTATTTGGAGCTGACATTCTCTTGTGTTCTCCCATGTAGCTTGTGGCAGAGCTGAATTCTTAACCTCTTCATCTTTCTCCTTGGCCACCTGTAAATCTGCGATAATAATACAATTACCCTTTTTAAGGAACTGATGATGTTCAGTATTTGTAGTGTGCTGGAACAGACTTGTTTAAGTGAGACTATGAAGGCACATTAAATCATTAATTACTTATTAAACTGGACTTCTATCAGAGAAGGTTTTGCATAGACTTTTTAAGCTAGGGCAATGGCCACAAAACTGCACCAAATACATTTTGAATAGAATAGAATATTTCAGTTGGAAGGGACCGACAACAATCATCTATTCCAACTGCCTGACCCCTTCAGGGCTGACCAAAAGTTAAAACATGTTGTTAAGGGCATTGTCCAAACACCTCTTAAACACTTGCAGGCGTGGGGCATCGACCACCTCTCTGGGAAGCCTGTTCCAGTGTTTGACCACCCTCTTGGTAAAGAAATGCTTCCTAATGTCCAGTCTAAACCTCCCCCGGTGCAGCTTTGAACCACTCCCACGTGTCCTATCACTGGATCCCAGGGAGGCGAGATCAACACCTCCCTCTCCACTTCAATATTTCAATACTGAGAAGTTGATTTTTAAATATTTTTTTTAAATGCTTAAAGTGAAATTCCCTATTGAAATAAATGAATACTACTCCATTTATATCAGCTGAGCTGTAGAAATTCATTCTGTTTTAGGAAGCAGGTCTTTATTTAAAGCAGAACAAATAATTATTTGTTCTTTTCCTAGTGATCTGAGGACAAACTCGTATCATCTTCTTTTCCCATATATTACCAAAATTAATTACTTTATATTGTTTCTTTAGCTTTGGCAGTGGTGTAGTGTTGAGAGTTATGGTTGTGTCTGTAAAGTTGAAAGCCTTTTTTTTAATAACAAAAGCATACTGCATAGATGCAGATTAACAGCAATTTACAGAATATGCTTATCATGATTAAAAAAAGCATTTTCCATTTAACACAATACATATATAATGCAATTCCCTTGAAATAACTCTTGCCAGAAAGAGGACAGATCTGCCTATTTTTCTTGGATCAAAATCAACCCAGTCTTAAGCGTATGTAGTAATAGCCAAAGATTTGTCTATACTGACATACTTTCGAAAAGACTAACGTAAATTCAGAATAACTTTGCAGAGTGTCATATATTTGTCCATGAGCCTCAGTATCTGCATGACTGGATGTACCTTAGCTTCGTGTGAAAGCATTTTGTGCCAGGTGAGTACAGGAGTTTGTTATTTCTCTGGTCCCGCTTTCAGAAACATCTATACCACTTGAGTGGGAGCTGTGCATGTGTATCTGAGAGGAAAATTGAACTAAGTAAGGAATTTAATCAAAATTCTTTGTCTCCAGGAAGCTGTCTAGCTGGGTTTGGAAGAGGATAGCGAACACTGCAATTAGAGTTATCATTAATAAGAATTGTATTGTAACAGACATCATAATTGAGCCTTGAATTGTAGCCAGCTAAATCTTGCTTACCTAGAAAGAACTTAATTGTTTTATCGAGCATGTTCCCAAGATATATGATACCAGGAGAGTGTGATGTCTGTCCGTCTTTTGGGGCCTACCAATTTTCTGTATTTTTTTGCTTAAAGTAATGTCTTCAAATTGCCCTGGTTTGAAAGGATGAAAGCCTTTTACTTCTGCAGAGATCTTGGTGGCAGCTAAGCACTTAGAAGCATCCTTTTCCTTTGGTGAATCATAACTGCAAAAAGTAGTTTTAGTCCTCGGTGACGAACGTGGTCTTTTGCTGCCCCTCAGAAACGATTTGCAAGTCTTAAAACTCTCTCAATAAAAGGAGTAAAATTCTCATCTTTGCTTATTTAATGTAGATTGGTTACCTCTGGAAATATTTTAGCGGTGACCTCAGCCTGATAGTGATCAGAGTCCAGAAGCAAAAATTCGAGGAGAAGAGATTTCTCCTACGCATTTTGCTGCCAGCTTAGTGACTGATTTCAGGTATATTACTTGCTCTTTCATTTTTAAAATTTGACAGAAAAGGGGGCTGTGCCTCTCAAAATTGTCATGAAATTAATGTTTGCAGGTACCGTGAGACTCGCTGCAAGAAGAGGCTATTGACGTGAAAAAATGATTTGATGAATAAAAAAGGTTCAGAGATTTGTAAGAAAAAATGTAGCAGCTTCAGCGGCTGAGTTAGTTTAAAATGAACATGCCAGATTGTTGCCTGATGGAAAGGGATCAGCATAATAAACTGTAGCCTCAAGTTTCCCAGTTGCTCCTCCTTTGCACTGGACGCTGCATTGCTGTGTGCTGTGCCCATCGGTTTCGCTGAATTTACTTGTGGTGTTAGATGCTATTTAATGTGGGTAGGTGAAACAGAAAAGGAGCTTGAAATTATCCAACAGCATTCTTATTGGCAACCTCAGCTGAGAAGCAATGGTTTGACTAAGAACTGGAAGTCTCTCCCCTAAAAGGCAGTCCCCATGGCATTGGGGTGTTATTTGGACAGCTGCTAATATGCTTTGTGCAAGGAAAGGGGGATTGCCTGTAAACACTGTCTTATATTCATTTAGGAAAACGACAGGATGAGTTTTTCTTGCAGAGTAAAGAAGATGATAAAGAGATTTCTTCAAGATAACATACACGGACACTTTCTCCCCTGACAGAGACTTCTCTGCCAGCATGAAACATGCTGAATGGTTTGGTGACTGCTAGCTTTGATTTTGGAGCACCTACTAACCTCTACAGGATTTCCTTTCACGGGGGGATTGTAGCATCGTGCTCCCTTCCTATTGTGCATAGAAATGAAACTGCTAGCAAATAATTAAACCTCCTACTCCTACCTCATAAAAGCCTTGAAGAAGTGGATTTCAAGATATTAAAAAAAAGTTTGCAAAGCAGATTTTGCATAGTACCAGAGAACTAATAGCCTCTGTTCATCAAGTTTTTAAAAGCTCAGAACTGATCCAAAGCAGTGCCATCTTCTAGAAAATTAGATTGCTGTTTTTAAACAAAATATTTTTGCTGGGTCCTCTTTGCGCTTATTTTCAGTGATCCCAGTGTGCCACTCTGCCTACTTACAGCTCATACGTATATTTAAGGACTAGAACCTGAAAGGGTTGCATCGATTCTTGATCATTAGAGTTCCGGGTCATCACAAGAATGACATCATTTTCTAATAATTTATGCCCCCCAAAATCAAAGAATTGCTGAAACAACTGTGCAGTGAGTAGTATTTGTTAGTGTAAAATGTACAAATGGTTACTACATCAGCTAAATGAGAAACTCTTATCAGCTGGCACCAGTGATGGGCTTGTCTCCCTTTATTGACAAAATAGAACTGACATCACCTTATTTACCTAATTAAGAAGTCTAAATTGAGAGCTTAGTTACCTTAGGCTACCCAAATAGTTAGCCTTTGGATATACCTCTCTCTCTATTGATTAGATAAAGAGCTTAATACGGTTGCTAAGTCAGGCATCTCAGCTAGGCAGGGTTTGTGGAAGGGGTAGTATTTGCTTAATTAGACAACATGCGGTGTCATCTCTCTGCAGTGGATACGTGGCAGCCACATTTCAGGTGTATTACCCGAGCAGTCGCTGTGTGGCTGGCGATCTCTGCAGGCTTGTGCTCTTCAGAGCTCGGTGAGTTGCTCCTAGTGCTGCAGTGATGTGCGTGGGAGATCCCCGGGGAGGACCATTGCCAAGGAGCTCATACAGTGCCCGTCTTTTGGCGCTGGTAAGCAATTGAACGGGTGGCCTCGGAGGAAACGCATACTGCTGCGGGAAGCAGCGATTCGGCGTTGGCATGAGTTCTGCTGAGTCTTGCTGAATCAGCGCCAGGGGACGGCTAGGGGGCTTTATATTGAAAGCGACATCTCTCAATTAAGATATATTATTTAGCTTTAGTTACTCAAGGGCATTGTAAATCTTACTTAATTTTTTTTCACAAGACTGCTGGCTGCAGAAGTTTGTACTCCCTTGCACATCACTCAGTGCAAAGGATCTTAAGTGTTGTAGCCCTGGTGTCATCAGGCAGAGCCAGTAGAACTTTGTAGCTGAGGCAGCAGCAGATCCATGCAGTCAGGCAGTGTAGTCCTTTATCTCCCATCCAACATCCTGGGTTGTCTAAAACTCGGTGTTACAGCAGTGGTTGTGAGGCACATTTGATTTGTAGCTCTCCCTCTGTCTCTGCTTATGGTATCCCAAGTCTGGTTTCCCCTTCCAGATCTTTTCCATTTAATCCTACATAGTTATTGGTTCTTAGTTGTCTCTAGCTGCTCTAAATCACTTCCCTTTGCACATTTAATGATGCGACTACCTTGATTTAGCAAGATAGTCTTCTTTTATTCTGTTCTCAGTGAGAAACTGAAGACATTTGGTTTGCTAAGGGTGGTTTCCTCCTGGACAGAGGAAAAGGCCTAACACTTAATTAGTTCATTTTCCAGTCTGTGATTGCTACAAACAATACACTTCCTGATGCATTGGTTCTGTCTAGTTTTAAATGACCAAAGCAATACTGCTATTTTGCTACTTCCAAACCCATTGAAGTTGCTGCTGTTGCAACATTAAAAGTAGCAGCTTTCTGTTGAAATTCTTTACCCTGCGTTAGGAAAAAAAAAACAAAACCAAACCACAAAACAAACAAGTGGTTGTTTGGATATTACACTATAACACTATATAGGAATTGTAGTTATGGGAACTTATATTTTCATTATCCTCTGTGGATAAATTTCTGTTTATCCTATAAGCAGGGATTTCCAGGAAGAGAGGAGGGCCTTGTGCTTTGGGAGGTGAAATCTAGCCATATCTAGGGCACATAAAAGAAAATAGAAGATGAGTCACGCAGTGGACAAGTTCCTGAGGCATCGCCATGAAGTGTTGCCATTTCCAGACTGGAATGTACAATTTTCAGCCTGAAGAATTGAAGTAAATTTTTGTTGTTGTGAAAGCTATAATTTTGGTGGAAAAGCCTTTCCCACAAATTTATTTTGAAGGTTGAGGATCTGAGACTGAAATTCATAGGCTAGCTGCCAACTCTATATCATAGAATCACACAATGGTTTGGGTTGGAAGGTACCTTTAAAGATCATCTAGTCTGCCCCCCTGCCATGGGCAGGGACATCTTCCACTAGATCAGGTTGCTTAAAGCCCCATCCAACCTGGCCTTGAACACTTCCAATGATGGGGCATCCACAGCTTCTCTGGGCAACCTGTTCCAGTGTCTCACCATCCTCATCGTAAAGAATTTCTTCCTTATATCTAATCTAAATCTACCCTCTTTCAGTTTAAAACTGTTGCCCCTTGTCCTGTCACTACAGGTCCTGGTGAAAAGTCTCTCTCCATCTTTCTTACAAGCCTCCTTTAAGTATTGAAACTCCACAATAAGGTCTTCCTGGAGCCTTCTCCAGGCTGAGTAACCCCAACTGTCAGCCTTTCCTCATAGGATAAGTGTTCCAGCCCTTTGACCATTTTCGTGGCCCTCCTCTGGACCCGCTCTAACAGGTCCATGTCTTTCCTGTACTGGGGACCCCAAAACTGGATGCAGTACTCCATCTAGGTGGGGATCTCATAAGAACAGAGTAGAGGGGCAGAATCCCCTCCCTCGACCTGCTGGCCACGCTGCTTTGGATGCAGCCCAGGATACGATTGGCCTTCTGGGCTGCGAGCGCACATTGCCAGCTCATGTCCAATTTTTCATCCACCAGTATCCCCAAGTCCTTCTCCGTAGGGCGGCTCTCAATCCATTCATTCCTCAGTCTATTGATATTGGGGATTTCTCTGACCCTGGTGCAGGACCTTGCACTTGGCCTTGTTGAACTTCATGGGGTTCACATGGGCCCACTGCTCAAGCCCATCAAGGTCCCTCTGGATGGCATCCCTTCCCTCAAGTGGATCAACTGCACCACTCAGCTTGGTGTCATCTGCAAACTTGCTGAGGGTGCCCTCAATCCCACTATCTATGTCATTAATAAAGATATTGAACAGTACTGGTCCCTATACGGACCCTTGAGGGACACCACTTGTTACTGATCTCCATTTGGACATCAAGCCGTTGAGTGCATCCCTTTGGATGTGGCCATCTGGATTCAGCCAATTCCTTATCCATCAAATAGTCCACCCACCAAATCCATACCTCTCCAGTTTAGCGACCAGGATGTTGTGTGGGACCATGTCAAAGGCCTTACAGAAGTCAAGATAGATGACATCAGTTGCTCTTCCTTTATCCACCAATGCGGTCATTCCATTATAGAAGGCCATCAGGTTAGTCATATTGGTCTGAGATAAAGTATTGTATATTAACCAAAATTTGTGGCAGTATTTAAAGTTGTGAATCTGAATTTTACAGCTCATGCTTATCTTCAGTTGTAATCTGAATTAGTCTTACATGGTTTCTGCCCATTTTCATGGTAAGGCAAAATTATTTTTTCTTATTAGGAAGTTATTCTGTCTGACCTTGCTGTAACCCTTTCTTGTCTTTCTTGCTTGAAAGTTATACTACATGATGGTCACCCTACTACACACGTGCAGCCTCATTAGGAGCATCCAACCATAGTTTGCAGTACCTCTGTACCTGACCACTATCCACACACACTTAAATTACAGAGTAAAAGCAGAATTACATGTAATCTTCTCTCATTCTGAAACTGTTCTCCTTTTTTCTGGAAGTTGCAATGATAATCACAAAGACTAACCATGGGGGAGAAGTCTTCTTCAATGACATCTGTCATTCATGGAGAGGAACAATCTTTTCTGCAGTGTCATGCTGAAACACCTGACCTTGGCTTGGGCTTGAGATCACTCTCTGGAGGTGTCTCTCTCCGCTGATGAGAGCAGGAGATGCTCCTCTGTCACGCTGCCTGTGTGACTAACTCCCCACACCCTCCGTGTCCTACAGTGGCCAGCTGGCAACAGCTCTGGAAAAGCTATGGCTGTGTCTGTCCCACCCTGCCAGGGGAGTTTCTGCAGTGCACAGACAGCCCCATCAATAGCTTTTGTTTTATGCTCTCCTTTGAATTTTCTTCTGCTGTCATTTGCACCTTGTCTTCAGTCAAATAAATAGCAGGGACAGGTTCACAGCTCTTCCTTAGGTTGGTCAGCAGTGCTTCTGCACAGCACAGCTGAGGGCTATCCTCTAGCATGGGTTGAGCCCATTTTGTCATGTCCTACCTTTTCCTGGCTGGAACTCAAAAGTCATGACCTTTTATATCTGAACGCTGGAGACTTCTAGAGCCTGTAACTATAAGAAGAGGTGTTGAAAAGGCATTGGAAGAGGATGGAGATGCCTTATTAAAAAATGATCCTTACTTGTGCCATTGAGACTTGTTCTATATGAAACCATTTATATAGCTCATCTCCTTTTCAACATTTATTCCGATTCCTGGCTGGGGGTGTAGGAGTTTTAAACGCTTATGAGTCAAATGCAAATTCAGGGTTGATACAGTCATGAAGAACTGCCGTTATTAATCCCCTGTGGACAACTTAAAAAGTTGAATCTGATCAATTCATAAATCCCTTTGGAAAGGGAAAAGCATTGTTTACGCCCCTTTAAAAGACAGGGAAATTCAGAAGGGAAACGATTTGTCCAAGGAACACAGCAAGCTTCTGATAAAGCTGGGGGTAGAAATTCATGTGCTTTTAAAGTCCTTATCTATTATATTTGCCACTAGGCTGTATCAGCTCTGTGGAAGAGCCGTTTCTCTTTTTCCAGACGTCAGAAGTGTTTAACTTTTGAGAACAAACTATTTAACTTAAGATGAATGGTGGAAAATCACAAAGTACTTCAGTTTTTATTAGGTTTTCTGTCTTTCTTTAACCAATCCTGATTCGACTGGTTATATAAGCATTGTAAACAGATTAAGGGCTCAATCCTTCCCTGCTGTAAAGCATAACAGGGGATTTGATTGTAATGATTCACTTTATTTCAATAAACTAACTAAAGCTTGCAATACATTGATTCACTAAAACTGCAGAGCCATTTCTGAAGTGCTTTCCTAAGACTTGGTATCATAGTACATTCAGAGCTCCTCTTCAGATGCAAAAGTTTCTAAAGCCTTTGGGAAAACGTTATCAAACAAAGTAGGCCGGACCTGAGAGAGCTTGTAGCTATAAACACAGGTGCCTGAGGTGATGGAGAGCTGAGAAAGGGTTTGCCTTGCAGAAAAAGGGCAATGAAATCTTGGGCTGGGATTTTTCCCTGTGCGAGCGTGGGAAGAAACGTTGACTGACTGCAAAATTCCTCCATACTGTAATGGAGTTCTACAACCTGTAATCTTTCTATTATTCAGTCTGTCACCGTAGGACTGGCCCATTTGTAGACTACAAAGCATTTAAATGATGACAGCTGTATTAGGCAGTAAGGGACATGGTTAGCCATTGTGTTTATAGAGGGCAGCGAGATAAGAATAGCTCCCAGTCCTCAGTGCTTGCCACATTTACTGTAGATTTTGGACACCTCTGTACATTTTGTGGACAAGTAGCTGTGTTGAAAAAGCAGGGGGTACTAGGGCAATAGTTATCTTAGCTCTTCTTTTTCCCTTGAGAAACTGATGTACAATACAAGCCAAGAGGGTGTCAGCTGATAAAAGCCAGGCAAATGTGAAGTGTTCTCTGAATTTGATGTCAAGGAGCCTGCCATCCGAGAGAAACCGGACATTGTTCGGCAGCACCATGAACGCATGAATGAATATCCCCAACGTGCCCTTCCACTGCACCCTCCTGTTACTCTCTTACTACATGTAGGAGCATGCTTCTTCCTTTAGTTTTTCTTCAATACTTCAACAAGTTGTAATAGACTCCTAGAAAAATTTTCTAGTCTGTTTGTTTAGTCATATGCAAGTTTTATTACAGTATTCAGCATTATTCATCATGCAGCTTCTAAGCACGTTCGAGCAGTACATGAAACGATGGGACTCGTTTTCTGATTGCATCCTCAGAGGATGAAGCAGTGAAGAGTTTTAACACATCCAAAAGAACACGTGAGTGCAGCCTGCATTTGAAAATGTTTCTTGTTTTGCAGCATAACTTCCTTTTCATAGGCACCAAAGGTGCTACGACATGAATAAGTAGGGCTGAAATAGCAGATGCAGGAACGCCCCCAGCTATTTCCTTCTGCCTTTGCACCGCTCCGTCCTGCACATCATAGAAATGTTGCAGTGGCTGCACTGTAAACTGGGCTGAAAATCTGACATGAATGAAAAACAAGTTGGGGAAGGAGGGAGGAAGTGGTTGTGAAGGGCAGCAGGACATCGGGATGGAAACGCAGGGTGATGGAAGGAGCAACAGCAACGCTTGTAATCCAGCACTGCTGCAGGTCCAGAGTTTTGCAGTGGTGTGGGGGACCAAGGCGCTAAGGTGGTTGTAGAGAAGAGAGAAGACTTGCCTGTGGGAGCGAGGGGGAATATTTATTTCTGTTTCCTTCTCAGATTTCTGACCTGTCAAACTTCCCAGTAGCGTACAGTTTGGGGACCCTCCCATAGCACACTCTCTTGCAATAATGTGTTGGGACAAATTTCTCTTTTGAGCATGCTTCGTGTATTTAATGCTGCTGTGGTGGGCACTATCTAGTGGTGCCGTTATTTGTTTATATAAGTGATCTCAGAATAAATTTATTTGACTTTTTTTTCCCCAAAAAAGAAGTAAAAAAAATTCGTACTTGAATCTCTGGATTAAAGCACATTTTTGGTGCACAGTTGTTTAGTGGGTGGGTGGACAATGATTTCTGGGCTATTATAGTTCACAATGCGAGAATTTTACCTTGAGTAGGCAGACAAGGTGTCTATACAGGGGGAAAGAATTATAGTTATTAATATGTTTATTAATGCAGTGTACATGACTTTGTTTAAAGGAAGTGTTGTTGCCCTTCTACTGAGCGATTGCAAATTTCAAGCCTTTATAATTAGCTTCTTATCAGAAAATAAATCAATGTCACTAGCCAAGGTAACTTCTGAACATGACTTGCATAAACCTGTCACGGAGCAGGATTCATCGGAACTGCATTTGTTACTGATGAAGGAACGGTAACACATGACACATGACAAGCCCTGTCAGGGTGAAGTATTTAAAGACCCCCACTTTACCCTTGGCAATGCTGCACAAGACGATCCGCCTGCTTCCCCCCACCCCCCAAAAGTTCATGGCTCTGTCACTAGCCAAGGTAACTTCTGAACATGACTTGCATAAACCTGTCACGGAGCAGGATTCATCGGAACTGCATTTGTTACTGATGAAGGAACGGTAACAACTTGGACATGACAAGCCCTGTCAGGGTGAAGTATTTAAAGACCCCCACTTTACCCTGAAATAGTGGCAATGCTGCTGCACAAGACGATCCGCCTGCTTCCCCCCACCCCCCAAAAGATTCATGGCTCTTGGATTTAGAAGTCAAGAAACTCTGTTTTGCTGAACCTTTCTTTTACTGCTTCTTGTGAATCAGTGTTTGCTAATTTAGAAATGCTTCTTTTGGCTGAGCCAAGTGAGGACAGACTCGATGTCTGCCCCTGCATATGAGGAAGACACTTAGGACCTTTTTATAGTGAGAAGCCACAACTCATGCATGGTCTTCTACCCGCTGTTTGCTGAAGAGCTGGGGAGACAACTTAGAAAAAAATTCTTTTACTGCTTCTTGTGAATCAGTGTTTGCTAATTTAGAAATGCTTCTTTTGGCTGAGCCAAGTGAGGACAGACTCGATGTCTGCCCCTGCATATGAGGAAGACACTTAGGACCTTTTTATAGTGAGAAGCCACAACTCATGCATGGTCTTCTACCCGCTGTTTGCTGAAGAGCTGGGGAGACAACTTAGAAAAAAAGGAAATCAGCATACCAGATATTTTTAAACTGTGGTGTGTATCCTATACAACAGAATATTGTATTAGCTTAAATATGGGATCAGGATTTATATATTTAAGGTGGGTTAGTGTGGGGTTTTACAATTTGTTTTCCTGCTCTTGGATTTACTTGAGTAGGACATCTCTAATACAGGTGTATGTGTGTGCCTGTACTCTTGAAATATAAGATCTTGGATCACAATGTTAAAAACTTCAGGTCAAAGTGGATGGGTTTTTCCTAGTATTCAAAACATTTTAAAATTAATTCTGATTCCTTGTTTTTACTCAGTATTGGAGTTCTGAAATTTATTATGTTATATTGTACCTTGTTCAGCCAATCTCTCTCATCTGTGTTTTTGGTCAGTAACAGTGGCAAAATTCCGATATAGGAGAGGAGAGAAATAGAATAGAATATTTCCGTTGGAAGGGACCTACAATGATCATCTATTCCAACTGCCTGACCACTTCAGCGCTGACCAAAAGTTAAAGCAAGTTATTAAGGGCATTGTCCAAATGCCTCTTAAACACTTGCAGGCAATTTTGGGGTTATGGATAGCAAATGTTGTCAAGCTGGCTCTCCAGGAGTAGGTATACGGATGACTGGACAATGTTTACAGAGGATCATAAGGTTTTCCATCATGATCTGCAAGGAATTCATGATGCTTTGAGTAAGAAACTAAAAAAGGTACAAAATAAACATGCCAGTGGATATAAGATTGGCTTTTTGAGTCGAGGACTTTCCAGTGGGCCTTAAAATGTACTGGTGTTAGCCCCCCTGTGAGTGACATTTTCATCAGTGGAGAAAGATATCGAGGTGATAAAAATTAACAAATAAATCCTAACTAAAGGGTCTCATCGTATAGGTCATTGATACAGAGTAATAGGGATCACTATGTAAAATGGTCACAAGTCAATAATACGTTTCAGTTTCTATAAAACCCTTTACAAAGTCCGAGGTGGAAGAACAGAGAATGAGGCCTGTGCTTACAGATAAGAGGACTTTGTCATGCGAAGCGGTGACTCTGAACAAGATGTGGGGAGTGGTGGCTGATTATCAAATGAACACGAGCTCCGGAGCTGTTCTTTTGCCAAAAAGCTGACTGCAAGCCATGAATATATAAACAGGAGCACTGAGGGAAAGGGAGGAGGTCCAGAGGCCTCGCACTACTGTGGCTGTTTCAAAAATAGTGTGCTCGGTTTTGTAGTCTACAATGCAGGAAAGAGACATGAGGGTCGTAGAAGTGCTGGGAAACCCTCCTGAACATAAAATGCTTAATTTCTTCAGCAGAGGTTAAGGGATGGCTTGGTACTTACATGGGGAACAAAAAATTGATAGGACAACTGAATTGTTCTATTAGTTCACCAAGATACATGAAGAGATCATAGCTGGAAAGTGAAATTTTACAAGTTCACCTTAAAATAAGGAATACATTTGAACTGGAGATACTGCTTTATAAGTGAACACCAATCAATAACTGCAGTCAGTTCATCACGCCGAGAAATCTTTAAGTCAGCTCTAATTCAAACCGGAATTATTTAGTGAAAATCCTACAGCCTGCATTAAAGTAGGAAGTCAGATGAAGAGATGCAAGGAACACTTCTGGCATATAAGTGCATTAATTAATAGTTTTGTCATGTATTTTGGAAGCTTTGGTTGCATTCTCGTTCAATGGTCTTTTCCTCATGTAGATTAGTCCTAGAGGCTTCAGATCTTGCCTAGATTCATAGCTTTTAGGGCTGGGCTGGCCCAGCTGACTGACTTGGCTGACTCCCCAAATACCAGCGTTTGAACTTGAACTTCCCTAGGTTTAATCATGTCAATTATTTTTCTTCTTTTGCATTTCATTTTTTGTGTGTTCATATCTTTGATGTGTTTTCCTGTATAGATATGGATGAAAACTACAAAATAGAGTCGATCAAAATGTTACCTGCTTTTTCAACTTTTTGGTTTTATGATGGTCAAATAAATGCTCTGCCACAGGTGGAATTCACTGACGTCAGAGGACAGTCAGCATTTTGTAGGAGCTGCTCCATGTCATGAAAAATGAGCTGGTACAGAGCTCTGGAACCATTTATATCCACTTGCATTCTGATTACCAGCTTTCATTGGGCATCCTTAGAATTGGTCACTTCTCTAATTGGAGCATATTAAAAGGTGATTAACAAAATGACTAATCAGTTATGGAAACGTAATATCACATTTCACTCAAAGTCATTTTCCATACTTAGCCAGAGGCCTTAATTATGTTTTTACACTGCTTTGGTTGATACGGTTTTTATTAGACAGTGCTTATTGTATACAAAAAACAAAATAGTCGCATTAAAACAGATAGGTATTTGACTTCAAGATACGTCTTTGATGTGGGGATTACTGGGCAGAAACCTTTGATCTGTCAATCTGACCAGATAGCTGTAATGGCTCTTTCTATAAAAATAGGTGAGTATTAGAACTCCCTAGTAGAAGACAGCGGTATCTATGAGAAGGGAGGCTTTCCGTCGATCTGCAATTCACATTTCACTCAAAGTCATTTTCCATACTTAGCCAGAGGCCTTAATTATGTTTTTACACTGCTTTGGTTGATACGGTTTTTATTAGACAGTGCTTATTGTATACAAAAAACAAAATAGTCGCATTAAAACAGATAGGTATTTGACTTCAAGATACGTCTTTGATGTGGGGATTACTGGGCAGAAACCTTTGATCTGTCAATCTGACCAGATAGCTGTAATGGCTCTTTCTATAAAAATAGGTGAGTATTAGAACTCCCTAGTAGAAGACAGAGGTATCTATGAGAAGGGAGGCTTTCCGTCGTGATCTGCAATGCACAGAAATATTTGAAGCTCAGAAAGATTGATAAGCCAGTTACCCCTTTTGTTCAGGGTAACAAAAGCTGTTTGCATAAATCCCCTTGCAGTCATCGTGTCTCATTTAATCGACATGCCACTAGTTTGCTTTTCTCTAAAAACTTCATTTGACTTGAGTATTCTGGAAAACCCTGCATTATCGATTTAGTAGGGGCAAAGCAAGTTTCTGCAGCAGCTATTTTCAGGAGCTAATGTTGGCCATTTGAAGCCCTGTCCCACCTTCAGCTCTGCTCTGTTTTGCAGCAGCACTGCTTGACTCTCGTTCTGCTGTGTGCTCCCACTCACGGGGCATGCGGTTGTGTGGTTCTGTGTGTTGCACGCGCATCAGAACTGTATTGTGTTACAGGAAGACCCTAGGTTGGCAAACAGCGTTCACAGTTTGTGCTTTAAGCATACCTCAAGGACATCTGCGTATGGTAAAAATAAAAATAGCCACACTGGAAAGCGCATGGAAAAATTCTCTACGGAGTGACTGTAAAATAAAATGATCCCATCTAAAAATATGATGTGTACCTAGCACAGCAGTTCACCTTCATTTTAAAGTCCTGCTAACACTGGAGGTGGTTTGGGGAAGAATCCTGGGGCCACCGGAGGACCTGTAGTATGACTACACTGAAAGGTGCAGGCAGAGGTAGATGGACCCACAATGTAGCTGGGGGCTGTGCGGACACACCAGGAGCCTGGGGCTGCCTGCACATCCTCGGGCAGTGCAAGAGGCAAATGGTGCAGTCTGAGCACCTTGATGTCTTTCCCAACGTAGGCCTGCATCGTAGACGTTACAAGAAATAACAGAGGCATGGGTAGCCTCGCAGCCTATATTTTGGTAAAATACAGCCTCATCCCATTGATGGTTTGGGTGTAAGACTTTTCACTTGATTTTGTAATAGTTTTGATCTGTTTAAGTAGAAAATGATTCCTACTTTGTGTATTTTCTAGACCTAGTGATCAAACCAAATACACAACAAAACCCTTGTGAAAGACATTAAAATCCTCTTCTCTGTTAATGTCACACAACAATAACTCTCAAATGCAAATCCACCTGTAGCCCTGCTTTTGCTGTGCACCAGTCATGATATGAATTTTATTCTTGAAGTATAGATTCATCATTATTTTCAGTACAACACAACTATTCTTTACTTGTGTTACAGTAACCCCTAGAGGTCCCACCAGAGGGTTTCATCATGCTGCGCACAACTGACATAATGAGGTTAATTTTATTGAGTGTATTTGGTTCCCTGTACCCCAATGTTCATGATTCATCATTTCTTTTGTCAGTGAATAGTGAGATAATGAGATAGCAGGTTGACAAGGGCAGAAATAAATTTAGGTTTAAAACGACAGATGTGCCTTGTGAGCAAGTTCAGCCAAGTAGGACCTCTGTCTGTTCCATGGGAATTGCCAGGTCAAAGCTGACTCAGAATTAGTATTTATGAATACTCTATCAAAATGTAAGCATGAATAATGATCAATGTCTTATTAATACACATATTAACTAGTATTTTCCACTACCCAATATTTCTTAAAGTATCTATGCACCAAAGTTGAGAAGAGCAATACTTTCAATATCATCGGATCTGAATTATGGCTGCCGGCTGTGATGCAGTGTGTGTTCTTCATACCAGATAATAAAAACACGTTTCGTACTATGTGGACATGATAAACTTTGCAATGTTCTTGCCTGTCCATTTCCTCACTTTTAATCATAGAACCATAGAATAGTTTGGGTTGGAAGGGACCTCTAAAGGTCATCTAGTCCAACCCCCCTGCCCTGGGCAGGGACATCTTCAACTAGATCTGGTTGCTCAGAGCCCCGTCCAACCTGACCTGGAATGTTTCCAGGGATGGGGCATCCACCACCTCTC
>NW_008794723.1:1084311-1109578 GCF_000699145.1 Aptenodytes forsteri | reverse complement strand
TCCTTCTCGGCAGGGCTGCCCTCAATCCCTTCATCCCCCAGCCTGTATTGATCCCAGGGGTTGCCCCGACCCAGGTGCAGGACCTTGCACTTGGCCAACTTTAAGAGTTGGGGGTTTTTAAGTGTTAAATGTCATACGTGTTTTCACACAGCATTGCAGCTTAGGAAGCTGAACTTTTTAAATGGGATGTCTAGGCTTTGGAGTGATGGTAATTACTGTAACTTTCTGATAGTTACACTTTATGTCTGGGGAAAACTTAAGAAAATGTTTAGGGTTGAAAAGGTTTTAAAATAATTTAGTTGAAATCAAAGGAGTTAGATGCCCAGATGCATTTGAAATGTCCACAGTATGACTACTGCATCTTTAGACACCTAATTATCTGCAAATATCTGCCCTTTATGCTGTGTTTACATGCAAAAACTGTGCCATTTGTCACTAGTGTTGTGTTTTCTGGTATGAGTTGATATATATGATGTGAGCATTGCAGAGGTATTGAGAGAAACTCATATCTTCAACCAACATTTTTATATGATAGAAAGTGTGTGTGAGACCAGATACTACATTCTTCTATCCTGGTGGGCGTGACTTTTTAAATGTGGTTAATACATACTGCATTTTGTATACATTTGCAGTTAAAAGAAGATTGTGTGCTGCTCTGTAGCAGGCACCGAGTGTTTCTCAGCTTTTACTGGGCTTTCGATGTTGTGAGTCATGGAGACAGGGGAGTGTTAAACATTTCTGGACACATGAAATGAAGATTGGTCCCATTTGGCTTGCAATTTTAAGGACTTACCAGTTTGTTTAATAAAGATTTTGACTGCCTTTTATTATGTATATGTGTGTGATTCACAGGCTTAGGAGACGTGGCACGTTCAGCCTCTAGCTCGAGAGGATCTGCCGTGTTGGAGACAAGCACGTTCTCGTTCTTGAACACCACCCCAGGCCATGTCTACATTACAGCTGACAAGGGCTGGGAGCGGGACGGTTGTGTGAGCCACCGCCTCTGATCACAGGCTTGCCCTGCAGGCAGTCTACGGACTGCCCGTTCGGGTATGCTAAGGTGCCTGGCAAAATATTAAACTGCCAGACAGGCTTAGACATAGAGTCCCTTGGGCTGTGCCTGGGGTTGCGCTTGTAGTTTCACTGTCTGAATATAGAGTAAGTCTGATCCAGAGGGCAGCCTTTGGATGACCCCACGCGCAATGTGGAAATACCCATAGTCTCAGAGCATAGCCAGCTCTTTAAGCTGGAAAGTTAGGTCGAAGATACACGACTACGAAGGAGACAGAGCGAGTGAGCGATTTCAGCTGAGGAAACATCCATGACCTCGACATGCCCCAGCCATGATTTTGTAGCTCTCCACTGGTGATAATCCATGTTGGCTCAGACCCCAGCTGGGATCAGACAGGTCAGCTCCTGCTTAGAGACCTCTGACTGGGGAACAGAAACAGAGCTCTAAACAGAAGGAAAAGAATGAAAAATTTTAGGATTAGACTGAGAACACTTATGTTTGGCTTGGCAGTAGCAATGCCACACACGCATGCAGCGTTTGGGAGCTGTTTCCTGACGGCACCACATAAAACGCTCATGGAGCACCATCCAGGCTGTGTACCGGAGCATTCGCTCGACTTGCAAATGGAGTTCTCTGGAGCCAACCACAGAGCTTGCTACTGGCCTCACTGGGCAGATTATCGCTTCTTTTATTTACTCTTACTTTGGGCAGACCGAGAGCCTGATGACAAAAATGTCCAATGCATGATTTAGCTTCTGCAGATGGTCAGGACATGCCTGTCTAATTTCTTGCATGTAGGGGCCAGAGGGAGAGAAAGCAAGGAATTTAATGGGCACTGTAGAGCAGTTGCAACGAACACCCTCCTGGTACTCTGCAGTGTAATGTGAGAGTCCCACAAGGTAAACAGTGTTTTATCTGTGAGGACACTGGGTTGTGTTTGCTTTATGGGTCTCCTTAGGGCTACATAGGAAGAATGTTCCTCTACCTGTTGGAGGCTGCATCTTGCTGCAGTTTGTGAGGTTTGTAGGGTTACGTTATTGATTTTATTTTCTTAGGAGAAAAGGTAAATAGAAAATTATTTATTTGCAACCCTGGCATGAGTTGGGCCTCAGGACTTTTGTACTAAAGCTCAAGGTGACTGAGAAACAGAAGAAACTTCATTATTTAACCTCCAACTGAAGAGACGTGTTTAATTCTTTATTATGTAACTGCTTTTTCAGAAAAAAGCTGTATTTTTCCATGCATCTCTGACTCTGCTTCCAGTTATTCTAGTAAACATGGGTGTGTAGGAAGAAGGGGAATAATTGCTTTTTAAATGATTGAAAATAATGCAATTAAACCCCTGTAATCAGATGCTACAGGATGTGGCTATTCATTTCAAGGTCCTTTTTGCTAAAGATCTATCCTGCAGTGATCAACCAGTGGCAGTTCTTGGGCTTCAGACGTAAATATCCAGGAAGGCAAAGCTGGGGAGAGCTTCAGATCGAATTTATCCACGGCAATTTTAAGGGTGGAGTGGCAAGATCAGCTCTGGAAAAGTAAGGAATGAGCTAGCTAGTTATCCCAATTAAACAACCATTTTAACGGTCCTTGGGTTGCTTTCAATGCAGGTGCTTTTGGACAAAGTTCTGCTCTCAAACACTCCCCCCCTCGACTATAGAAGTTCCCACCATTTTTTTTTTATAGCATCATCATTGTTTCCAGGAACAGAGAAAAGTTTATTTGATTATGTCTGTATCATAGCATCATTCAAGAGCTCCACTGTGCTTAACTGTGCAAAAAACAGATTAAGAGAACCTCTCATTCCCAGACAGCTAAGGAAGGTGAACAACAAAGAACAGAGGAGGAGGGGACACAGTCAGATACACCCATGTATATTATGATTATATTTACTTTCTGTTTTTAAAGGTAAATAAAGTAAGAGACATCTCTCAGCCAAATCATCCGTTTAATAACTCATTTTTCTGCAATGCTGGGACACATTTGGGTGTTGAGGAGAGATGCTTATAGAGGGAGGTGGCCTCAGAGAGATGCTCGGAGAGAAAGAGAGCATTCAGGGCATGGAGCACACCACCTCCTCCAGGCCTCCAAGATCATTTTGTTTGTTTTGAACCTGGTTTAGCTTACTGGCAGCCTTGCCTGTGCTCACTTCAGAGAGAAGCGGTTATACTGTAGTATGTACAGTATGACTACACTGCTATTAATACACCACCAGGGAAAGGGAGGACGGCATGGTACAGTACGTGTGAAAAGACATCTTGTGCTGGCGGCATCGCCGTTGAGTCATGCCATCCTGTCTGCGGCTGTGGGGAGCAATCACTTCAGGGCTGTAAAGCCGCCACGGGCTAATCGTTATAATAAGCACTTCAGGCAGAGTCTGGCTCCCCCCATTTAGTCTCCCTCCACTTTAGATCTGTAAATATTTGTCCTGTCCACATCTATTGTTGGCACAGAGGCATCAGAAGAAAGTTCTCTTAAGCCTTTGCTTGCATATTTGGCTTTGGGCCAGCGAAAGTTAAACCCGATCATCTTAGCCTCTTACTGCCCCTGCTAATTCTTTTTTTTTTTTTTCAGTAGTAAACGATGACTCTCTTCAAGATGGGCCGGAATTTCCTGGGGGTGGGTTGGCACTCCCCCAAGGCATACGCATTTAATAGCATGTGCCGGTGCAAGTAAACAGCAGGATAGAGGGTTTTTTCTTCCTTTTGTACACACTATCCAATTTGTTCCTTGGCAATTTCCCCACTCATAGGGAAGGATGGCTGTCTCTGTATACAAGCCAGAGTTTGCTTTATTTATTTTTTGCCTTCCTTCCTCTAGCTGTCTGTAGCAGGCACACCAAATTTCCAAAAATGAAGGTGTTAATACAAGTATCGCTTACTGCCCCTCCTGCAACATCTACGCCACTGTTATTTCCAAGTTACCCAAAACGAGAAAAGCAATTTGGATGAGTCAGGGAGTCTGCCCTGACTCAGACTGTTTAATGTAGGAGTGTCTCAGGGTCATGCAGATTTCTATTAATATAGGGTCAAACTTGAGTAGGGAGCTCTGGTTTGATTTGCCTATTTTTAGCAAAGTCACACCAATGTAGCAAAACCAGTCAAACTAAACCTGGCTCAGTTTGCTTTGAATTTGTGTGAACAAAACAAAAACAAAACCAAAAACAAAGCAATCATTATCTTAAGGTAATGAAACTTACTCATTTTATTCTGTGCTCAGCCAACGCGCTAGGCTTTATGTCTGTGGTGGGAAATTTTGGACAAGGTTGTCCTTTATTCTTGCAGTCCCTGACTGATAGGACCATCTAGCATCAGATGTTCTGTTTTTGCAGTGAAAAGTGCTGGAACCTAACTATTTTTGTATATCTCATACACAGGACTTTTTTCTTCACACAAATTAAACCACAAAGACCTCTCTTGGATTCTGGTCCTTTCAAAGTCTATATGCAAGGACACTGAGAGGCTATATCATTTCTCCTTCCTACCCTCTCAGAAGGCTCTTGATGCAAGGACAAATGAAGAAAGAGTTTGGATCCAGGAGTGCTGTTTATTACCGTTAAGAATAAGAAGTTGTGAGTAAATATTCTCACTGTATCTTTTGTGATCCCACCAAGGTTTATTAGTCCTGGGTCCAACAGAATAAATCCATGTTAGAAAAAGCAACTGGCGCAAGGATTAGAACATATTAATTTTCTGGCTTCCAGGAAGGCAAATTGTCTTTAAATACAGCGAGTGAGGGGAAAAAGAAAATATATAGCAAGAATTTGAACAGAATATCTAGGGAGCTAGGGAAGCCGTGCATAGGAGAGTAGAAAATGGTTATAGGAAAGTGTGTGGTGGGAAAAACCCTGTATCCCAAGTCTCATATCTCTGGAATGGCTCAGTGAGAATTTCTCCTTGACTGGGACAAGCTAGCATTGCTCTATTGACTTTTTCGAGGTTCAGCTGATTTACCCCAGCTTAAAATCTGACCTTTTGTGTCCAGATAGCAAGGTGGCATAGAACTGGGAGAGATCAGAGCAACACTTCCTAATCTCCATAAAGGCTTCTGAAGCAGATAAAAAGGTAGCGCTCCTGCTTTGCATTCTTTAACACTTTAGCAGAGCAGGCGGGATGTTGAAGTTGCTCTGAATGAGATCGGAACAAGGTTTAGAAGTTCTTGTAACCTTAAAAATACAGGTGACGCTGATTTGTGTTCTCTCCTGAGAGCTTAAATGATTGAGATATAAGCAACCAAACTGAGGCGTGGCCCAATGCACTTAGTCTGGTAGCGCTGTCACCACAAAGACAGAAATAAAGATCCTATCTGGGCACCAGCCTAAAAAGGTTCTATGGACTGTTAAACAAATTAGGGATCAGATAACATGTTCTCCCGGTCACTGGGACAAAGCCTGTCTGCCTCAGAGTAAAAACATACTTTTGTGCCATAGCTAGAAATGCTCACTCTCAACTTCTTGTCATGTGTGAAAATCCGTATCATTTTTATGGCTGTGCAAAGCATTACATCATCTGAAAAAAATGACAAAAATCTGTAGTTTAAATTGGCCTTCCCTCTTTATTAAGCAATACCAAGAATCAACACAGGTCTTGGAGCTCACCCAGGGGAAGTTTGGTATTTGATTTGAACATGCACAGTGCATCTCTAAAATTCAAACTTGACATGGAGGCCAAGACAAATATATTCAGACATGCAGCCTGGACCTGCAGTCCATGTTACATGACAGCCTGATGTCATGCTCTTAGCGTGTGAAGCAGAAATCGTCCTTGCAGCATGGCAAACAAGGCCTTTCTGTTGGTTTTTTTCACTGCTAGGGCTTAATCTCTAGACGTTATATTACTAGATAAAGAACCTGGCACAGAGCTCAAGCTAATATGAGAAAATAGAATTGTATGTATGTATCCATGCATGCACCAGCTCTGAAGAATTTATATTGCTTATGTGTTTGTTTGGTGTAGATCTGATACACCTTTAGGCTGTACTACAACAGTATCTGCATCCCGGTCTTTCCCAGGGCCGTCTGTGATCTTCCTTGCTGATATGATTCTATAATTTCCTCTTCCTTCCCATCCTTCCAGTCTTACTTGCTGCAGGAAGGCTAAAAAAAAAATAAAATATATGGGATTGTTGGATTTCTAGTCAACAATATCCTGGGAGAAGCCGCTTTGGCTGCTCCACTGAAAAAGTTGCTACAAGATGATGTCATCTGGCAGTAGGCACCAAAACAAGACGTGGTATTGCAGCAGCTAAAAATTACAGTCTGCAATGCACCAATATTTAGGTTTCGTGGTGCTATAAAGCAGTTCCATTCAAAGCCATGCAGCTAAACTCTGTTTGAGTTCTCCCTCCTTCCGAGGTGCACTGTGCTTGTATTATCCACATAATTTGGTTTAACAGCAGTAGAAAAAATATTACACCTAAACAGAAGCAGACTGTTATATTTGTTCCAAAAATGACTTCTCTGCTTAATGCAATGTTGCAATCAAAATGCAGCTGGTTTATAAATCACTTTTTTTTAAAATCACACTACTTTCTTTTAAACCCTTGGGAAAGCACTGATGAAAGATGTATTTCTGAAACTGTTTAGCAAAATGTTAATTTGAGATTTGCTGTCTAGGAGTCCGGTGCCATAATCTCCAGAGTCAGGTGTTCAGATCTTTGCAGAAGAGGCTGTTTACGTTAAGGAAACCACCTTAGTACTAAGGGCAGATCACAGAAGAGCTTGCTGGTTCATTTGCAAGCTGTGCAAAAATTTATATGCAATTTTTTTGCCTGGAGAATTGGCTCCTAAATACCAACCATATTGGGCTTTGAAACCTGTGACCGCCTCTCTAAGGCGGCTGTGAACTGCAAGTAAAAAAGTGAAGTTCCATAAGGACAGAAGGCAGTATATAATCCTCTTGCTAGAAGGTAAACACTAGGGCACACAGTGCACAAGCAAGGCAGGTGATGTTTTGACTTAAAAAGGCAAAGCACCCAAAAATTACAGAAATATGCATAGGTCAAGAATTGAACTACCAGAATTGTTACGGCTGCCTGATCCAGCAAATAATACAGTAGCTTTAGCTATCCGTCCTTCACCACGTACTCAGGCTGACATTCAGGATGTGGTCCAAGCAGCAGTGCCCTATATATAAGACCAGATATCCGTCCATTAGTGACTTACCACGCTTCACTGAAGGCGGAGAAGAGGCTAATACTGCAAGCCTGCAGAGAATAGTGGTCTTACGCTCCATCCATGAAACCTGTATGGTAGGGCAGAAGGAGCTCAGAAACAGAAGTCGTGATTACACGCCACAACCTGCTTGACATGAAGTTCTCCGCTGAGCATTTTCAGAATTTAAAAACTTGCTCGTAGCAGAAGCGGAGCTTTCCCCAACATACGGGGTGTGATGGAAGAGTGAAGTAGCTGCGCGAGGCAGCAGAGATCGCTTGCGTGGTATCGTTGCAAAGCTGGTGGTCAGGAAAAGCCACAGGTGAGGGTGCTGCCTGAACACCTTCATCATGCCATGATGTGTACAAGAGAGAGCAATTACTGATGCGAAACAAGACAGAACCAAAACTCGGCTAAGCTTTTCAGCTTATCAACAAGAAAATACAGCCAATGAATGATCTCAGCAGAGACTCCGGTATCAAAGAAAGACTCGAAAAATTTGAAAGCCATCATTTGGGAGCACATCATAAGCTATAAAGCACAGGTTTATTTGGAGCATTAGCCAAGGTCATGGACATACAGGAGAAGTCTTCATCCAAATTAAGTGCGGGTAAAGACCAAGTACTGATGGTGAGGGGGTTCTCGTGAATCAAAGTCTTTAGGGCAGATCATTAAGTTGAAAGCAGTAAAATGATGCCAAAATGGTAGGTGGATTTGGTGAAAATGGTGTTTTTACTACACGGTGATACTTATTGTGCTAGGTGGGTGCTTATAATAGACAAAATAGGAAGGCAGTACATGGTGCTCTGTGTCTCTAGGATACTGCCTGAGCCCACAGACTGTGCAGAGCACGTGAGATGTCAAATAAGATGCAGAACATGCTTTCATGTGGTTTGTCCCTGTTAAAATAGAGTTATGGCTTGAGCGTGCCTGGCTGTGTCTTTAGCGATCTTTGGTCACGTGAGCAGGCAGAAGCTCACAGATACTCAGTTGTGTTAGAGAACACAGATTAGACATAACGAGAAATTTAAATTCTCTGCATCCTTTTTCTTGAAAAAGCCACAAATAAACTTGTTTTCCCAGGAGACAGATTTGTGCCCATGTCAGTTTTGAGTCAAATCAGCAGGGGTTTTTAAATTATTTGAAACTTAGCTTACTTAAGTTCATTGGGTTTATGTAATTTTCCATTTTCTTTCCTTTTTTTCCTGGCAACTGTTTGATAACATGAACAGCCAGAATACTTACAATTCTGATGAATGATTTCCAAAGGCTCAGTAGCCTGGGTGATTGCTGCCCTTGTGAGCGGGATCACTGGAACGCCCTATGCAGGCAGCCAGTAAATCTGCAGATATGTGTTTAAGCGTTAAAATGGTACACAAAACTGAGATACATTAATTCCCACAAACCTTTTTCTTTGCTGTGCAAAATGGGAAAATGGAAGCAGCAGCCTAAATGAATGGAGCTTTTACATGTTCCATAACATTGCATATTATGGATTACAGAGTAAGCCATGTTACCTGGTCAGGGAAGATCTGTTCAATTATTTTTAAAACTGATGTAGAATACCTCTGAGTGTCTGGGTGAATGATTATTTTAGACCTGGTAACTGTATCCCTCTCACATAAATTTCAGCTTCTTTGATCCAAGTTTTAGGTCAGTTCTGCCTTTCGTCTGGTTTGGCTGTCTGGATACTTGAATTTCATCTGATAGGCCTCCCCTTCAGCACGCTCCTTATGAATTTTAATTTTCCCTTTTCCTTTTATGTTTTCTCCTTAATAGCTCCCGTGTCTTTTAGCTTGGATGTAACTAAACAATACTCGGTGTTAAATAATTGGAAAGGTAGTGGTGTTCAAGAACTCCCTAGACGTCATCAAAGCTGAATTTAAATAATTCATACTAATATCTGAAAACAAAGCAATATATTCTCAGTAGAATGAAACATTTCAGCTGTTTTGCTTCAGAAAGCAAAATGTTTCACTCTTTCATTCCATTCAACCCTGAATTGTATTTCCTTTAGTATTTTGGATAAAATTGAACAGAACAATCTGTTATTTTTCTGCAGAAAAGCATCCTTTGTTAGTGTGGTCATGATGCGTATGTTTTGGCCATTTGATTGTTAGAAACAGATTTTTACTGACTTCATATAGTAAGTTACACATACAGGATGCAACTTTTCAGTTACATTTACTGGGATGGTAAAAGACAGTGTGACCTGTGATAGAGAGCTGTCCAGTCTACAGCAATTCCTGTGAGTTATGCAATGTATTCACCATCTCTGTCTTTGCTTTTACAGATAATAATATTACACATTTTGCTGTAGAGTCTGAAATCTTCTGGCTTTTCATTGCTGGTGTAATAATATGTTTGTTAATGTAATGCTTCACTGTTTGGTCCCCTCTCAACTTCTGTTGTTTTCCACTCTGCTGTGCTATTGAGGGTATTTTTGGCAATGTTTATCTTTGTTGTTTGTGTCTATGGAGTGACTACTATTTCTAGTTGTAATATCTAAACTGGCTTAATTTACAACGTCTTTTGTTTGCAGCAGTCCTGAATGTGAAAATACTCTTGCTTTTGGAAAAACATTACGGTCCGCGCAGTCCATCCTCAGACTCCTGCTGAAGCCAATGAGAACTTTGTTGAAACAATGCAGGGACAAACCCTACACAACATCAGGCACAGCTGATCCAACAAGTCCTGGGAGCAAGGATTGGGATCCAGGTCTCTGTCCATCCCACTGACCTCCCTAATTACTACTTGCTTAGTTTTCTCCTAACTTCATCATTCTCCATTTCCAGCTACCATACAGATTCAAGTGGGAGCAGAGGGTGATGCCATTGAGTGTTTGGTTGTCCGATGATGAGAATACCATCAGAAAAGGTGAAGGACATGCATTTAAATTCAGGCTTGAGGTGGAGTTGAACTCGTGGTGCTTTTGGCAAGTGTTTATGATAGAAAAGGTGGGCAGTATCTACCAACCACCCTTTAAAAAGGATGAACCCTTCTCAAGCTTGTGTCTGTCCTTAAAATCAGATTCAAAGCTCTAATTCCAAAATGGATGGTCATGCTAAATTCTAGGAAGAGCTGAAAATTGAGGTGCATACTTGTACTTACCTTGTCCTGCTAGCTGACTATAGGCTGCACTTCACGCAGTGCACAGGCTTTCTGTATCTCACCTTCTGGAACTGCCTGTTTGTCTCCATTGCCTCTATAAGAAACTTCTGATTCTTTTTCTGTCTGTCATTTCAGTAAAACTCAAGGGGGGAGTCACTAATAGGTGATACTCATCTGGTTCTCACCCCTTTCTCTGAGATTTTTCCCCTAAAACATTTATTTTGCATTCTCCTTGCTTCTTCCCTTCACTAGCCCAAGACATGAGTGGCTTGTTAAGTAGATGAAAATAGATACAGGCACTTGGAAATTCCTATTGTTCTCCAGAGAGTCGACTGTCTAATGTCCAGCAGAGCAATGCCTGAGACCCATCTGTCAAGATAACAGCTGCCACTTTTTCCATAGTTTGTTTATAAGATCACCAAGATCAAAACTTGGAGATGGAAAAGACCTATTTATAATAACAAACTGCGCTGTTAATAGCTCCTTTCCACTGTGGCTCTGAAGGTACTTTAAAGGCTTACTGAATGAAGCCTTTCAAGATACCTAAGGCAAAGTATATTAATTAATAATGTTATAGCTGGATATGCTAGTGACTCTCTTTCTGACCTTGGTGAAACCACAGTTATTTCACAGGGAATAAAATGAAGGTGAGTTATACTTACACAGCTGTCTGGTGGCAGAACCTATTCTTTTTGACATCCAGCTTTTTGCTCTGATCACAAATCTACACTATTCCGTATTCTTGCAGGATTCTGCTCTGGAGAATAGTCCCGAGTGCATCATTCAACTTAGTTTTAAATTACTGTGATCCAGGTCTTAAACTGCTACATATATTTTTGTACTTTCATTAATATCAGGGGAACCGTGCCAGTTTACACCAATAAGGATCTGTAACACCAGGAAGGATGAACAAAATTAGGAAACAAATGTGGCAAAAGAGGAATTTCATAGCTAATATTATTTCAGAACATACTTTCAGAGTTTACAGGCAGATATTTATGACACTGCTCGGATCTGCCTTGGAGCATGTAAAACACTGTTTACATTGAAAACAATACTACAAAAATACTCCTTTTTGTGAAAGCAAGTGCATTCCTAGTAGCTTGGAAGAAAAAACTGTACATCTATAGAAAGATTTGTTCCTTCGATGAGTATATCTCACATATCTTTTAAAAAGACAGCCTAGAAAAATAATGGCATCTGAATAAGACATTCTTCCACTGGAGTGTTGCAGCAAATGATAAAGACTGCTTGGCAAACTGCTGGTTTCCTCTGATCTTAATCTTAATCTTAGGCTGAACTTCTGACAACATAATGAGGGTTACCCAATACATAACTTGTTAATATACCCTTCTCAGAGTTCATTCAAAGACTAGAAGTGGCTTTTGTCTTCTGTTACCTCTGCAGCATGTTTACTGTATGTATTACTATACAGTAAGTGACTAGGTTCAGTTTTGGGCCCCTCACTACAAGAAGGACGTTGAGGTGCTGGAGCGTGTCCAGAGAAGGGCACCGAGGCTGGTGAGGGGTCTGGAGAACAAGTCTTCTGAGGAGCGGCTGAGGGAACTGGGGTTGTTTAGCCTGGAGAAGAGGAGGCTGAGGGGAGACCTCATCGCTCTCTACAGCTACCTGAAAGGAGGTTGTAGCGAGGTGGGGGTTGGTCTCTTTTCCCAAGTAACAAGCGACAGGACGAGAGGAAATGGCCTCAAGTTGCGCCAGGGGAGGTTTAGATTGGATGTGGGGAAAAAATTCTTTCCTGAAAGAGTGGTTAAACATTGGACCAGGCTGCCCAGGGAAGTGGTTGAGTCCCCATCCCTGGAGGTATTTAAAAGATGAGTAGATGAGGCACTTAGGGACATGGTTTAGTGGACATGGTGGTGTTGGGTCGATGGTTGGACTCGATGATCTTAGAGGTCTCTTCCAACCTTAATGATTCTATGATTCTATGATTCTAGGTAGATCTAGGTAGATCTGCGGTCACTGAGACTAAAGGACCTTAGGCAACATAGTCCACAGGAAGGCATTTGGTACGCAAATCAAAACCAACTTGGTTTTAAACTGCATTTTTTCACTAATCTTTGTGATCAAGTTGTTTTGGGTGGAATTAATCTCAGCTGTCTTTAGCTACCTAGAAGTCTATGGTCTGTCCATGTCAATGGAGAGGGAGCAGCATCTAGATACCTGTCCTTCTTCACTCTTGAGCAAGGGATTTGTTCCTTGAGTGAAACAGCAGTGTGTTTCACCTGATTACCATGGAAACTGTGTATATTACACTGAAGTGAGGCCCCATGGCGGCCCCAAATTGGTGCCAGTGAAGTCATGTCTCATTTTCCCACATGGAACCACAGGCGGGAGGAGACGATTCCCCAGAAATTCTCCGAATGCTTGTGAAGGGAGGGGATATTACATAATGCCAGCCAGGAAGGTTATACCGCATCTCTAAAATAAGACACATTACAGGAATGTCTGACCAGTCTGGATCAAAAAGTTGGATACCCCGGATAAAAAGTGTTTGAATTCTGCATTATATATGTTTTAAGTACATATGAGATCATGATGGAACGGCAGTGTCTGCCTCTGACTTATTTAGAGTATATGTAATCTTGGCATATTGACTGTGCCTTCTTACATGGCTCAGTCAACACCCATTTTTATAAACTGTGTTTTCTTCTCTGGTTGCATCTTGTGTGTCTCTCTCTTTTTCCAAGAATGTTTTTCTTTTTCTCCTTATTTGAGAACAGAGTAGTTGCTAAGTTTTTTGCACAATGTTAGACGATTGCTGTGTTTGTCAAGATGAGTTTCAGTAAAACACTCCTCTGTGAATGAGGTATGGCCATGCTATGCGTTAAGAAAGTTGGATGTGACAAAGAACCGGGTAAACAGGGGCCTGCAGGAGAGAAAGAGCATTCATTCACAAGGGATGTGGGGAGAAATGTTATTTTTCAGTTCCAAATGCCCCAAAAGCCAACATGCCATTTAACATCTTGGTGTTAAGTGGTAACACATTAAGAATATACTTTTTCCATGTTCAAATTTATTGTCTTTGGGTACGCACAGCCTCTTAATCTAGTGCCCTACTACAGATGGGTAGATTTTTCACTAGGCCGTTGCTAGCTCTAGCCAAGGGAATCTGAAGTGTTGCACTGATAAATTAAGATTTCAGCACAGATTTTATTCAGAAGGAAATGGAGGCACATACTGGAAGTCTAGACAGTTGAAAAACAAAGGATGCCCAATCTGGGAACAGCTCATTATTAAAGCACACCTAACTGCTGATGCAGCATTGTTATATTGGGTTGGGAAGGTGTTTCTTCTGGCAGATCATTCAACATCCTCTCTCCCTGAGCAGAGGAGGAATTAACTAGTAGGGAAGCTGGTTCTTTTCTCCCCAAACCCCTCTCTCATGTGATCTCAGAGCCATGCTCAGAGCTTTCCCAAGAAATGTCTGAAGATCCTTTTCTGCTTTCTGCGGTGTTTTTCCATGCTCCCTGCACCCAGATCTGTATTCAGAAGCTTTGGTGACCTAGCTGGGGCCCTTCTTGTGCCATACACTGAAAGACAGGTGACTATCATGTTCACCTATTTCGGTGAGGTTTAACCCCCTACTGAAGTGCGTAACTTCCCAGTGGAAGGTCATCTGCACATTCATAAATGTGCTACAGGCTAAAATACCAAATCCATACCATCATTGCATAGGCAATCATAAAACAAAAATGGGGAGGGGAAGGAAATAAATGTGTGCGTTGTGGCATAGGATGAGACTGAGAATGAAACCAAGAAGAAAAAAAAAGAGATTAATTGTCTTGTCCTATTATCTTGGTGCACTAGATGGCCAGAATTCTTTGGCCAAGCTCTGTTGCTTGTGTTCGGGTGGGAAATCTTGCAAAATGTCTTCTTTGTATTACAGCCGTGCTCTTGAACTGCTCTTTGTGCTTCTTGGCTGGTACCAGAGGGCAGGGACAGAAAGACCTAGCCCAGTCAGGAACGTTCCCTCTCCCTCCAGAACCTGTGTTACAGGACATGGTATTTAGGGGTAGAGATGCAAGAGATGCAAAGTAGTTCTGTAGTAATATATTCTCTCTAAACCGTTGCTTTAGACATCTATTGTCCTACTCATTAGCATGCCCAGATTGACCTGATTCTGCCATGCTTATTCAAATGAAATTTGCCTTATGCTGCAGAGCGTGTATATTTTACAGCTGAACTTTGTGATGGTAACAGAATCAAACCCTAAAATAAAATGACTGTTTTAAGGCAACAGGATACCAGAGGAATTGTTTTGGTCTCCTTACAATTCATGTAGAATATGCTTATTGAGCCTCATATCTGCCTTGAGGGTAAATCTACTTTTTCTTCTCTTTTAAAAATATGCAAATCTAGAAAGCTGTTAGGACAGAATAATGCCTTTCAGTAGAGTAAACTAGACAATTGCATGTAATTTTCTTGGCTGTGAAGTCAAGCTAAGTGCAAGGCTCTTTCGTATTGTCTTGTAGTTGTACGCAACACTGATATATAGTGCATGGTAATGCATTATTGAATAGTTGTCTGTTGTGTCTTCATTGCGTGCTGTCAGCCGCATAATAAATAATTGATTGTGTTGCTCTTACTCCACATTAAAGATATATGAGTATATAATACATGAAGAAAATGAAGCAGCAAGGCTGCCTGTGTTGAAAAGATCAACCGTTACTGAAGTGCGCTGCGGTAACAGGAACTTAAGAAGTGACCACCACCACTATCCATTTCCCATTTCTGTACTTCGAGTCAGTGATTGTTTGTCATGGCAACAAATGGCACATTCAAATTGTTGCTGTTGCCTTTTTAAACAACAACAAAAAATTGTGGTAAGGAGCTGATAAGCTGCAGAGATGCACTCCCCAGTCTCTTCAACTATTATCCCTCTAGACTGAAAATTCCCTTAGAAAGATTAATCATTTTTTCTTAAGTGGCTGTAAACTGGCAGAAAAGTACAGTCTAAGTGAGCAAATCCTTTTTTCCTCCTAAGGCTTTGTTTATATTAAGCAGAGGAAATGTTAGCAGGGAAAAACTGAGTTTGTGTTTACAGTGGTACTAAACCTCTGTTGTTGAACCTTTCCCTGGAAAAGCCATGCTTTCCTTCTCAGTTCAGTTGCCAAAGTCCCCGTACAGGACACAGTAAGATGGCCCACTATTCAAACATAGCGTAGGAAATGAAAGCATCCTCCAGCTCACATTCAACACTCTTTATTTCCATTACAACAATCATAATTTCTGATGAAAACAATTTCCGTCAGTAAAATTGATGAGACGCCAAATTTGTCCAGAAAAGAGTTTGCTTTGGAAGTCAAATCAAGGAAATCAGAGGTATATGCTACTTACTGCGTGGTTGTTTGGGAGGAGGCGCATGGCCAGGTATAACTAGGTTACTGGGAGCTGCTGTTACAATGAAAAGGTGTAAAACAATGAACTGCGTTTTGAGGTAATAATGAAATGGCAAATGAAGATGTAAGAGGTGTGAGATATCCAGCTTACGCAGATCTGGATTCTGATGGAATGAGCTGGAGAGCTGAGGCATGTTAGGTCCTGTAGGCATTTCCCTGAGAAGCAGAAACACAAGGCACCGACCGTATTTGCCTAGAAGAGTGTTGCCCAGATCTCTCCATTTAACAGTAAGACTTACGGGAACTGTTCTTGTTCCTGATGGGAAACCACAAGTTTTTCAGGTGTGTTAGCATGAGACTCAGCCACGAGCTAGGGGGGAACGCCACTGAACGCAGAGGGGTTGTCCTGCTTTACCACAGTATTTCAGAACTGAGTCCTGAAGATAACTGATCTATTTTAATGCAAAATGCAAATAACACCACTGAAATCAGTGGAGTTCTGCTGGTGTAAACCAGCCTGGGGTCTGATTTGTGACTTTATGGATGTGTTTCTCCCACCACTCCTATGCAATTATGCTGAACTCCTCCGCTTTGCTGAACTGTGTCTTCCTCTATACACTGTGAAGGTGTCAGTGTTGACACAAAGGCTGTTGTACAGTTTCCAGAAACTTCCCAATAATATATTTTCCAGACTAAAAGTGTGTATTAGTAATAGTTACAAGTTGTAAATGGGGCGAAAATCAGAATTTCCAGCCTTTGTGATGTTCTTTTGACAGAACATCGACATATTTTGACATAGAAACAATATATTTTAAGGAAAAAAAGAAACACTTGAGATCAAAAATTCTTAACCCACAGCAACACTAGCTGCAGCAAATGCTGCCTCCGAGAATTCTAGGAACCAAACCGAATGACAAGTTTATAACAGCAGAGATTTATTACAAGGCATGATTGGAAAGGTGATTGCATTAAAGGGCATCAAAATATAGTCCCTGTCCTGAAGAACCTCTGGTCTACATAAAATGAAACAGGATAGTGTCCTAGAAACACCTTCTGAATATCTGCCCCTCTTTCTGCTGCCAACATATGTTCAGAAAGTAGCTGTCTTCAAGTGTATGTATTGCCTTTACATTCTGTAGGTAACTACAGTTTGAAAAAATAAGGTAACGGAATACTTTGCAGATGAATGTTGCTGTTTTTTGAAAGTCACCTATTCAATTTATCCCCTTAATACTTGTGAGGTAAGTGAATCCCATTGTACAGGATAAAAGGAGAGCAACTGGTGAAATCAAGGGATTTGTTCTGGATTAGGATCTCCATCTTCTGATTCCCAGAATGTGTCAACACTGCAAAGACAAATAATTCAGTAAACACTGGAGCCAGTGAAGCCTGGGATGCAATTTGGTCTACTTCATTTAGGTATGGATGGATGAGTTAATACCTCCTCACTAGGGCCCTATAAAAAGCTGGCAGTCTAGCATTTCAAATTGATGTCGTTAAGTTTTTTAACTTTTGTAAGTTAGTTGACTGAGAATGATAAACAATTCCAAGAGGTTATTGCAGTCCTAACATCTAAATCTAGGTGGGATGAATCATTCTTGGAGATACCTCTTTTTCTCCATTAACTGTAGAAGTAGCCTGGATGACAGGTTGAGACGCAGTTTCTACCTTTGAGATGGCTAACATTAGCAGTGGAATTTTACACATAAATTTTCCAGATTCAGGTACATAAGCTTGACAGGCTATCTACGGAGGGCCTTCAGTGTTCTCTCTCTCCATCCATCTTCTGTACAGATAATGGTTTGGGTGTGGTTCGTGGCATGGTTTTGTTGGGACCATAGGTGTAAGTTAGGTGTCCAAATAGCTGGGCTGGCCCTGTGGATTTGTGTTACGTGGTTGGTTGAATTCCCAGCTGAATCATTCTCAGATGAAGGAACCCTCTGGTAAAAAGAAACTTAGACTGTGGTCCAGCTGCAGCATTCATGTCTGACCTCTCCTCAATAATACCGGTTCTCTGATAACAGATAAAGATTGAGCCTTTCTCTTGGTAGAAGCACTTACAGGATCTTCTTCCTACGCAGATTTCTTTTCATTGCATGCATAGGGTCTTTATGTCAGTATGAACCCTAGTCCTCTGTCAAACTTGGCTGAAATTGGCTAAAAGATTCAAAAGTTATTAGGCAAGTACAGACAGTGTCATTAGCCCTCTCCCCTTAGGAAACAGACTTCAATGGTGTGACCTTAGCTGAGGTTGACTGACCTCAGTTAGTTAATTCATGTTAAAAGAGTGTTAAAGCATGTTAAAACACAGCTATGTTTTAATAAGAAATAATAGCTTGTGTTAAATCTAGACTGAAGTTTTGTTTTCACTGCTGTTTTAGCCCAAATGGCACTCTATTTTTGGCAGTTTAGATGGATCCCTAGTCATGTTCCTTAACAAAATGATTTGTTTACTCTTTGGTCTTCAGCTTCAATGAGCTGAACTTCAGTGATTCAGCAGGACCCATGATCTGAAACATCTCCTTTTCTACAGCCACCTAATTTTTAAAACCTAAATATTAATTAGGACACCTTGTAGATCAGAATGTTTTCAAATCCGCACAATATTCTGATAACTGAGTTTGTACAATTATTTTAATACAATGATTGTTACCTTTCAGAATCAAATGTAAGGTTATTATAACAAGTAAGCATATAGGCATCTAGTTGTCCTTGCTCAGTCAAAACTCTTATTGATTGTTCTGACTTTGCAAAACAATGTCGTTGCTCAGCTCCAGACTGTGGGTTTTTTTCTCCTTGTTGTTAGCTAGATAAATAAAGGTGCTAGCAGGCCAAAGATGGGCATCCGTCCTTGTTGAAGAATATTAACCAAATCAATTTTTTCACAAAAAGGAAATCAATTGATGCATTAGCAAAAGAGGAAATAAAATATTATGCTGTTTTAGCTCCCAGGAGCCTGAATAGTCGACTCTAACTTTCAGAAATAGAGAGATAAAAAAGATCTAAAGTTCAGATCTAAATCCGGATCGGAACTTCTCCAGGGCACATGGGGACTCTGACTCATTTCTAAACTAGATGTGCATTTAAAGGGCAGTCATATAAGAATTGACCCTTCTGCCAGAGCTTCAGCGAACGTGGACACATCTGACTTTGAATCTCAGTTTGTCCTCCGAAAGCAATAAGGTGATGACAGAGGAGGTTACATTTCTGAATTCATCACCTGATGAATTTTCAGCCGTTGCTGAAAATAGGATGTTGCTGTAAACGTAGGAGAAGAAGCCTGTTTTCTTCTACAAGGCCTAACACATCTTCTGTAGGCTTTCGATGGTGAAATGGGAGTCAGTTTTTATATGATAGATATTAGACTAGCAAGCTCATGGGCAGATGGAAACCTTATTTTAAATGGGAAACATTGTCCAGTAGCTGTTGTCAGGATCTCTAAAGAGTTAATTCCGGTTCTGCCGCCGGTTTGATGTGTAGTATTTAGTAAACCATCAGAACTTTAAGTATTTTAATAGGATTTAGTTACAAAATGAAGTGAAAGCATACTAAAGTGTTGTGGAACTTTGCATCTGAATCTGAACTTCCAGACTGAGGCTATTTTATAATAAATATCTTCTTCTACCTCCTTGGGCTGCTGTGAAGAATAATTAATGTTTGCATACTGCTTTGAACATGCAGACTGTAATGACAGTACTAAGTTTTGATATTAAAACTATTAAATATTGGGATTCTGTAATAGTCTCCTTCCATTTCATAGAATCATAAGGTTTTATGATGTGTTTAAAAATAAAATTGCTATGAGGGAGGACTGCCATTTAAATTTAAGATCAAATACTTCAAAAAGGATTATATGATATGCCTGAGAGTTCTCCCCGAGCTGCTTCTCCCTGCCTGCCCTCCTCCGTATGCAGGCTGGTTCTCTACATTACAAATGAACCCGTGTTTGTCTGTAACTAGAAAGCCTTGTGCAGGCAGCTGGTGCGACTTCCCAGCTTGCGTGGAGGGGGTTTAGGGATATCACTGAGCTGATATATTGCATAATATGTGTATGCACTTGGATTGGAGCATACATAAAATGCTTCACTATTATACAATGAAAAACTTAAGGAGTATGACAAGCACTAATGGTGAAGGTTATGAAACACACCTTGTGGGCAGGTTACGCCATAATTTTCCTCTTAAGGCCTTATACACATGCATACGCGTCTCTGAAGTACCAACTGTGACAAATGTTGGACTTGGTCAACAGCTAATTTGCCATAATATGGCATTTGGTTTTAATATTGATGTAAAATACTTAGACACAGAACCCCACTGGAACAATCAAGTACTGTATACTCATTATTGCAAGTCCAGAATGCCATCACCACTGATTTAACTACTAATGAACTTGGAGACACCTATGTCTGAGCTAGTTGTTTGGACTTCCCTTATATTCATGGCAAAGAAATAGGCACTGATTGATAGGATGCAATGCATTATGTCCTAATGTAGATCCCTAGATTTGGTTAGATGAATTGCCCCCTGAAAGTTCATTTTTCTCTGACTTGATTATAGAGGGAAGCAGAGTAATTAGCTCAAAAGTAGCTGGCTACATCTTGGAAGCATAAAGGTTGGTAAGATGAATCCTACCCTTTTAGTCTTCATTCCGTCTTCATTTTTCATTCTGGCACATCTCTTCATATTTACCTTTGATTCATAACACAGACTTTTTAAGCAAGCAAAATATGCCCTTTTTTTGTTGTTTGGGCAATAACTGATGGTTTTCACTGAAAAATAAAACTTGTGTATCAAGCTGGTCTATTAATTGCTTTAATGAAAAGAAACTAGTAAGACTGTATTTTTCATATTGGATCATAAAGGCAGTATTTCTCAGCATTTTCTGTCAAAGCTGTGCTTGATAAGGTTGTTTTCAACCAGAAACTTTCTCAGATATTTGCTTATTAATGATCTTTTCTTTGTACAGCACCTTGCACAGAAGGGTCATGGTGTATGCCCAGAACGCTGGCACTACAGCATTACGAAGAAAGGATTTACTCTAAGATCTTTTCTTTGTACAGCACCTTGCACAGGAGGGTCATGGTGTATGCCCAGAACACTGGCACTACAGCATTACAGAGAAAGGATTTACTACATAAGTATCAGCCCAACCTTGCAATATCCAGAGTATAGTATTTTGAAAGAGCAATTACCGGGTACTTTTAAGTTGAAAGCTGCCATAATTACTCACTGTTTGAAAAGAGAATGAGAATACTTAATCATGGAGCGCTCTGTGAAGGTTTATCCATTTGCTGTAGAATCTGGGCGTGTGTTCATAATATATGGGTTGAAACAGTGTTGTGCCCATCAAAAGGAATGAGTGAAGTGTTCCTGTGACTGTCTCTTGCGGCTGAATGAAAATATAAAGAACGAGGGTAGTAGAGTATTCCAATAAATGTCCTTGCTATTTTCATATTTTTAAATGCAGAGCCTGTTCTGTTCTTTCTGTATGAGGAGGAGACTCATGCAGTTGTAATGTTTTGTAGAAGTTTCACATATGTGGTGTGGAATGGCCACGTTTGTGTAATGCACGGTATTCGAGTACTCCTGAGTAAATCAAGTAGGGAAGGTAAACAGTCCAAGGTACCAAATATTCCTTCTAGGTATTCTGGTATAAATTTGCAGGAACAAGTCAAAGGAGCTGCTCTGTACTTGCAGATGTTTAAATGGCAGCAAATTTGGCTCAAGAGTTCCCAAACGTGAATCTACATCCCCGCCCTTTGAGGTGGGTGGAAAGCTCCCGTTGATGGTGGTGAGCTTTGGGCCGCACAGAGCAACAGCCCCCTGGTTACCCGACATGTACTCCGCAAGGACTATTCCCTTGAGTTAGTTACGCTGTTAAAAGAACACCTTAAAATAAATGGTAGGTGTTTAATGAGAAGTAAACCTACTCAAATTTATGTTAAATTTGGTCTTTGTCTGTAGGGTTGGTTTAGGGAGCTTTTTTGTGTTTAGGAGCAGGCCCGGATCAGGCACCTGTGTTGGGATTCTCTCTTCTGCTGCTTCCCACTTGTTCCTTGCTGCTTTTATCTACTTAGCCGGGAAGCTCCACTGTGCGAGCAGCAGCTCTTCTGCATGTCTGTGCAACGTTTGGTACGATATGAGTTATAACCTATTGCATTAAGAATAGTAAGAAGAATATATTTCTATTTTAGAGCCTAAATTACTAGAAGGCAAAGGTAACAATATGGTACCACTGCGTTTGACTCTCCTGCCTTACCTGTTTTGGATGAGGCTTCAAAGTGAAAATAGAAATGAGCAGCTGATGTGACCAAGACATTAATTTCTCACTCCTTCCCTCCCCCCCAGCGCTTGAATTTAGATGTAGCTCAGATTGAAACTGTGTGTCTTGTTTTGGCAGGAATGCTACAGAATGGGAAGAAGTTTGATTCCTCCAGAGACAGAAACAAGCCTTTCAGGTTCAAGATTGGCAGGCAAGAAGTCATTAAAGGATTTGAAGAAGGCGTTACACAGGTACAAAGAAATGATTCTGGCTGAACTTTAAGCCGGTTGAAGGGTGCATGAGCACAGCAATGTCCGGTGCAATGGTGACAAGACCAAGTGGAAATCGCAGTGTAGGATATGGAGCGGTTTTCTGAAAGCGTGGTCCATTCGAGCACAGTATTTCCTGTAGTTCTCCTCCGTCCGTTCAGGGACATCCCCTACTCATGAGGCTTTCCACGTGGTATGCGTTTGGGAGGGGAGAGGTGAAGTCCCCTCCCCGGGTGCCAATGTACCACATAAGCCCCGTCCCTTTCCCATGGGCAGCTCCAGAAATAGACAATAGTGGCCTCTAAAATGTTCCAGGTGGCCGTGTTTTATGGAGTGGCCTCTATTCAGCTACTCCATAAAAGTCCAAGCCATTTTTGATGACACCCATGACCGAGCTACAGATTTCGACCCTTACTGAATAAGGTACCAAACTGCACTGTTAAATTTTTATGACTTCAGGCTCCCAGCCACAAAACTTAACATTCACTGACCAACCCTATGCTGAGAAAAAGAAAACTGCCCTCCATTAATTACAGTTTGAGTGCCAACACAGTAGAACCCTGAAAGAGCCACACAACGGAATTCATTGCCAACTCTTGCTTTTTGTCCGCAGCGTTGTGAGGGCCCACCACGTGAGGAGTGCGATCAGGCCGCTCAAGTGCAAGATCAGGGTGCAAATTCCTTGTGACTCCCCATTTTTGGGGTCCTAGAGCTCAGCGTAGGAGGAAACTGCTCAAATATGATTACAGGAATAACTATAACAGGAACAGCTTCTTAGGCTTAAATAGAGAGAAAGGAAGAATGCAAAAGGAGAAACAATCCACTGAGGAACCATGCTTTTCCAGAGAAGGAGGGAAGAGAAAATGGTTTCCAGCCCTATGGAGAAAGCAGTGCAAGCATTCCCTTCTCTCCAGCCAGAGAAGGAGAAGTCCATTTGAGGAATCCTAGACTCTCTGAAAAATACCCACCTTCCTCTCAAGGATTTGAGTTGGACTCTTTATTACTTGCTTTGTTTCTACAGGTGTGCTGTAGAAACCAGAAGCCAGCGCAGATAAAGCGGTGGCAACAATTGCTGGGTGAAGCAGTTTATCCCTTCTTTGACTGCTCTCGCTCCCTGACTCCTGTCCCTTAATTAATAAGTGGCTGAAAGCCATTCCAGTGATGAGTGTGGCGACACGCTGCCCTCCTGCTCCTCCTAGTGGATCGCTGACTGAAGTCGAGCTTGTGGCTGTCTCCTTCCACCCCAGGGTTTTGAGGGGTTTGGGGGGTGTGATTGACACGAAGCACTTGGAAAAAGGCAGTTCACTATGTCTAGCATGCGGATTTTTTCAAACCTTGGTTTAATTGACTGTCGGATGACAGCAGCGTCTGCATTTCTCTGGTCAACTTCTGACAGTTCAAGGTTGCCTCATGCCTAAAACCTGCGCATGACTTACCAGCTGTCTGGCTTGCAGGGACCCGCCAGAGCAGCAGACAGCCCGCCCCACACAAATCCCTGCAGGGCCCAGGGGAGGTCATCTGCTCTTATACCCCCAGCCCCATGATATCAATACTCCCGGAATGTGGGAAAGTTCATATTCACATTTTTCTTCTACCTAAAGTGATCAAAGCTCTAGCTTTGGCATATTTTATAGGACCTGAAAAAAATTCAACAGGAGGTATCGCGTAATCTGTAGTCCCGTGATGTGCCTGATCTTGGGAGAGAGATCTGGGTTAAAATCACTGCTTCAGATCAGGGATTGTTTCTTGGCCAATGAATATTCAATCACCAGTGTATGGTGCATGAATAGCAGTGTGAGAGTGCTCCACCCCAAAATACTCTGTTGGAAGAGCAGGGGTTTGATTCTTGATACCCCAAAATTTCAGTGAGCACTGTTACCTCCAGAGCTCATCTGGAGTGAGGGAAATCGGCACTTCAGTCCCTCCCAGGGGCAAGGGCTCTCTGCCAGAATAAGCAGCACCTGAGGTGAGATGTCTGCCCTCGGGCTTTGGGCTGAGTTTAGGGAAATAAGTACCTCTTTTAAGTAGGATTGCATCAGTGTTTGCTTTGCACCTGCCCAACAGCAGAAAGTTGGGTGTCTACAGCATTAGCGTTTGAGCAATGGTTTTGAAGTCGTCCCTGGTGGTGCTCGACGCTTTTCAGAAGCTGAACTTACTGACCTGCGTTTCGGCACTGATGTCTCATGAATACAAAGCTCCGGTCCTATCTGTTACTGAGAGCCTTTTCCTAACGCCTGCTGATGGTGTTACACGTACCCTGCTCTCCGCAGAAGGAACTCACACCTCCTACAGCTGGCTCCGGCGTAGGCAGTATGGACCAAAGTATGCATTAAAAAGCCTCTGTGTGACTCCCAGACTGGCTCTGGCAATTTAAATAACTGCCGTGAGAAGCCAGAGGAGTCAGGAGACCTTCATCTGAACTGTTTGTGGCAGCTTCAGCTTGAAACTGAAAGATGAATCTGATGGTCCCAACTCTCCTCGGTTACGTAAATCTGCCACGTAGTGATTTGTTCTTTATTTTCCTCCTAATACTGTTTTTTTGTCTTCTCTTTTTCTTTCTCCAACATCCAAAACCCAGATGAGCTTAGGACAAAGAGCAAAGTTGACCTGCACACCTGAGATGGCCTATGGCGCCACAGGCCACCCTGGGGTCATCCCTCCCAACGCTACTCTCCTCTTTGATGTGGAGCTTCTCAGGTTAGAGTGAATCTTCTCGAAGGGAGTTGGCTGGAGACATCTGTTAATAACCATCCGTTCTTTCTCACCGTGCCAGCAGCGGGAGAAATCTTCACTGGAATCCCAATCTTCCCTGCTCAAGCTGTCCTGTCAACAGCGCCTGCCGTTTGGTTTCTTACGCCTTCCTTCTCTTTTTTAACTTTGTGGTGTCCGTATTTGCCTTTCATTAGAAGCTTTGCTTTGGGAAAAATGTCTACCGTTGTAACATTTTCAAGTTGTACATTTTATTTAAATTGCATGTAAGAAGAATTCACAGTGATGATTGAAAATATATATAAATATAAATATATATATATTCCTTATTGAAAAACCACTGCCTTACTGTACACTTAAACCAAGAAAAAAAAAAACCACAAAAGAAGA
>NW_008794723.1:1074709-1084239 GCF_000699145.1 Aptenodytes forsteri | reverse complement strand
AAAAAAAACCACAAAAGGTGCTCAAAAAAAAAAAAATCCAATGTACGCCTTGTACATGAACGGGCATTAGCCAAACAGAGTTACCTGCGCTGCCACTTTTCTCAACTTGTACGTTCTGCTTGCTGCTGTTTTAAAAAATACTGTCTCATTTAAGATTTAAAAGTATATATATAAAACAATAAAATATTGATACTTTACAGTTTCTTTTTCCTGTTTTTCTCCTCTGGCCACTGGAATTCTTTTTGGTGTATAAGAAGTTCTTCAAACAATCATCAACCCATTTTTTGTTAACTATTTCTCTTCTTATATGAAATACACATAATTCCATGCACTGCTTCTGTTGTAGATGGCCCAGTGGAAGATCTCTGGGGGACCAGAGGTACCAGGAACGTGCAAGTAAGGGCTGCTGGGACAGAGAGGTTTCCTGACTCTCCATCTCCTCTGCCCTGCTGGTGGCTCCTCAACTCTGGCCAAAATTTGGCTGCTGAAGAGATGGAAAGTGATGCTTCTCAAAGACATGCAGTGCTGGTCCAATTCTATGCCTTTACAACAGTAAAACTAGTGTAAAATTTTCTCCTGGAGCTGAGAGAGGCCAGAGAAGAGCAGAAGTATGTGCATCCACCTTAGAAAACAAACCTGAACCGTGGGGTGATGTGGCCACTGATCACACTGGGTTCTTTTAGGCTGCACCTCCTGATGCTGTTTACATAGCCTGCAAACTTGCATTGTGGCTGGGCTCCTGGCACTCATGACTGAGCAATATTTGTTTCATTTGTTGGTTACATGAATTCACGAAATGCTGGTTCCTCCTCTGGAGGCGGGAAGATGCGTAGACTGTCATTTACCCGGTTTTAGGAGCAGGACCCGATCAGCGATGCTGCCTCTTTGCTGTTATTTTGCTTTGCCTAAACTTGATTTCTCCCCTCTGCTGTAGGAAAAAAGAGCATCACTGGGGCACGATGTTATTTTTGTTTAACTTGACTATAAACTATTTGCATGGTTTTCAACTAATGGATTTTTTGAAGGAAGCATTTCAAGCAGGTGGTGAGCCATTTCCTTGTGTGAGTGTGTAAGGAGAACACACCCAGCACAAGCAGAAAGACCGCAAAGCTACGTAGGTGTCTCCAGACGATACCTCCTGGAGACGAGAGAGAAAAGGAGCACAGAAAAGCAAGACTGGCAATCTGGCCAGTGACTGCAGCTCGCGCTCTTCTTTCTCTAGATGTTCATTTTACCCACAAAGCTGCATTTGAGTTTGTTAACTAATAAGCCCATAAACCCCATCTCTTACAGACTGCTATTCACCGAGGGTTGGTGGAGTAAATGTTTTTCTTGCTCCCCTCTCTGTAAAGAAACGAAAGGCCTTTCGGGACCCTTTTTTTGGTGGAGATCTGGCATCACTGCAGCAGTGAGGTTACACATCCACGTTTCACTAACAGTTCTTTTATTTAGGACAGGCTAAGTTCCTGTTAAAAAATAGGAAATTGGACCTGCCAGGGTCTGATGCCCACTAGCTCTCCCAAATCCTTTTTAAGGGCCCTGGTCTCCTTTGCCACTGCCCCGGCCTCTGTCCCTGGTCTTGATTTCAGCTCTGGGTTACAGAGCGCAGGCTGTATTGCGGCAGTTGCAGCCGTGAGCTCCTATAGATGTCTTGGTTAAACGTAACGTAGCCCTGTTGCGCCTGTCAAACACAGGTCGACTCAGCACATTGGTCTAAAGCTGCTCCTACCGATGGCCCAGTTTAAGTTAGTTACTCATTAAAAAAAAGAAAAAACAACGTAAAGGACCTGGTTTGGGACCTTTCTTGAGTGCCTCGAAAGTGAACAGCGATGCGAAGGATTGGCTCGGCGTACCCAGAATGGCCGCATGTTCCCTCCATCATCTCTTGGTCCTGCTGTTGGCAAGCTTCTGCTGCATCTAAAGCAGTAGGTAGGGCACCGCTCTGCCGCTCGGCTTCTGGTAGGTTTCTTACCAGTGAAAAACGTGTTCCTGCAGGGCTTTAAGAGCTGATCATATTCAGTCTTATCATCTCCATCTGCAGAGCTGCCGTGCACTTCCCTTTTGCCCTCAGCAGTACAACGCGGCCATTACCGAGTCTGTAAAATCCTTATTACAGCTGGTTGATGAAGCTCTCTCCCTCATCACCCTTTCTCTGCAGAGACCTTTGTTGGAAGCAGAGATTATTACATTTTTCATGCCAATTTCATTTAAAAAAATCTGAATGGAAAACTAATTGTGCTTTGTGATACTTAGGGAAATTAAGTCTTCAAGGAAATGTAATCTTCAGCTCTTTATTTGACTGCAAATGCGTTAATTTATTTAATTGTATCATCGATCAACACGGTACATATAATTATTACCACTATATAATGGATTGGGAAAAATTTACTGTCGTTGCCTGTGTAATCAGATAGGCTCTTGTTACTAATTTCTAAACAGCATCGATGGAAAAAAATGACCTTCCAGGCTTAATTTCATGCCCTACTTCCTGAAAAATTAAATGGGAAGTGAGCACACACAAAAACCAGCACAGATGCAGAGTACGAGGCTGGTAACATCTGCCTTATTTGCTGCCCCCTCTGCCATTCATATAACTGAACTCATTTCCCTGTCCTTTGATATTACATTTCAAACAAAATCTTGAGCAGACCTCATCAAAACAATCCTCCAGGCGTTCAATTTCCATTCCCTCTGTCTTGCAGGTACAAATTATTATTTCATTTTACATGTGCAGGGACACTGAAAGCCCTGAACAGGCACTAGAAGAAGAAGTATGAAATGGAATATTTAATGAAAGGCAGCAGCTGAGCTCTCCGAGAAATCAAAAGCTGCTGATCTTGAGGATTCATTGAAGGAATTTTTATTAATCTTATTACCCTAAAGAATTGCTTTTTATATATGTTTTTCAAACAGCATCAAATCCTCGTCAAAACAGATGCCGTAGTGCAAGCACCATGCTCCCCGCTATTGACAGAAGCAATGCGGTATTTGCATATGATTTTAAACAAAGCTGGCAGAATGTGGCACCATTATTAGCACTTTGGTATTTTATTATCAGTATTTATTATTATTTATTAGTAGCGTAAATCCAGCATGGTAACAAGCACCTCCAGTTCCCGTTACACCAGGGGCCTTCTAAATGCCCAGCAACTGCTGTAAACGGCCCCAGTTACCCTAGCGTTTGGCACGTGTGTGTACGTACACGGCATATACATAAGGCATACATACACACACAGGGGGGGCAGTCTGTAACCTTTAAACACCTATGGATGTTCACATAGGGGCAAGACCTCCAATAGGATTTGGATTTTGGACCAATCCAATAGGATTCATTTACAAATTTTTAAGGCAAGCTGGTTTTTGCCTGAGAAACTTAGGTTTGTATTGATCTGATGGGCAGGACCTGAAAACCCACGAAGAGTAGGAGGAATAACCGCTCACCTACGGACAGCGACAGCAGATGACAGCTGCTTTGCATTTAATATACATGCAGCACAGCTGCACCTGCCAGGAGGAGCGGTACAGGGCTGGGCAAGCGGGAAAGCCGGCAATGACATCGCGGCAGAGGTTTACGCATCCATAGTTGGGGGAGGCGGCCCCAGCTGCTAACGGGCTCAAAGTCTCCCATCGCCTGCTGCTGACCTCAGGGATGGCTCCCTGGGGCCTGCAAGGCTTCCTGCTGCAAAACGCCGCGTCAATTTTAGGGGTAGGATACAGGTATGGAAAAGCCACAGAGTAAGGGCAAGGCTTTTTACTACACACGCTAAACGTAGCACCCGCTCCCATCCCAAATGCCTGTCTGCAACAGAAGAGCAGGGAGACCCGTCCCCGGGGGACGCTCCCCGGTCAGGCACAGGATGGGATCGCGAGCACCCACACAAAGCAGAAATCACACCCGAGCCACTTCGGCTGCCTCCTCCCTGCTGCTCTGGGGTGAAGCAGCCAGCTCGGAGCGTCACTGCCATCCTTCACATCACTGCCACCCTCCTCCCAGCTGAGAGACAACGTGCACAGCACATGGCAGCTGCAAGGGAACCTCCTCCGCCGGAGAGCTGGACGTGGGTTCCCACAGCTGGGCATCCTTCCCCCTCACCCAGGTGCTGGACACGCCTGAACATTCATGTACCTATGGGGGCAGACGCTCTACAAGTTCTTACCCGTATCACAAACACTCAGGTGACGAACGACGACTTCCTTTCTAAAAGGAAAGGTTACACGCAGAAGTAGCACAGCATACAGCAAGCCTTGATGAAAAACAGCAAAACTGCGTAGACACACATTTATTTTTTCACTAAATGGACACAAGCACAGCATGTTTTTTCAAGTGACAGATTTCAACGAAAATCTAAGGATAATGTTCCGTTATGACAGTATAACGCACTGAAAAAAAATTAAAGTACAAATCCTCAGGCAAATTACATTTGCACCTGCTCATGTTCTGCACTGGCTGGAAGTTGCATGGTCAGGGCGTTAAACATCACACCCAGGCAAATAAATTCTCCCGAGCGGCAGGATAACTGCCAACGTCCACAGGACTTCCAGCTGGTTCAGAACAGAGGTTGTGCATGCTCTGTGCCGCACTAGTTTTTTATTCACAGGACATGAGCGCTGACCAAAAAAAAAAGTTTTCTTTTTCCTCCACCAGATACTACGTCTAAAATTTATGTACATGAAATACATTACAGTTCAAATACATCAGGTAGAAAACAATCACACTGGGGTATCTAAAATGACCACCATCATCTACTGTCTCGTTTTGGTCAGGTGTTCCCTACGTAACATTAAGAGGCGTGAAGCGTGCTCCTGTTGCTCAGTACAAACCCGGTACGCGTAAGAAAGGTCTCGCATACCATCAAGTCAGCCCTGCAGCAACGCGCTGTTAGAACAAGATTATTTTACTGCAGCTTATCTGTTTTGTCTCAGAACAAAGAACAAAATATCACTGGGAACAAGATATTTTGACTGAAGTCACCTAAGCAGTTGGATCATTTTAAAAGGCCATTCATTTTCTATAGTTTGTAAAAGAAACTGTTATAAACATGCAGTTGGGTTTGCTTTGTTTCTGGTAAGAAGTAGCCTAACGATCATGTAATGGAGTTAAGCTCCTTCAAACATTCCCAGAGGGAGAAAGGCGCAATAAATGGTGTACAATATACACAGGTGTGATGAACGAGCAAACCACGCTTACTTCTTTTTTAAAAAAAGTACAAAAATCCCTGCGGCGGGGAGGCTAGTTGTGATACTCCATCTTCAGAAAGTAGCAAGCAAGATTTAGGTCCTCGTAGGCAGCTCGTACAGAGCCCCTTGAGCTCCCTGCCTTAACTGCTGCCATGCTTAAAGCCTGCCCTGGAGACCGGGCAGAACTTCAGGAGGTGCGAGACACTCAGCGTGCTCAGTCCCTGCCAGAAACAGGGCTGTGGTTATGCAGCATTTACCAGGTCACCCTTACAACACGGAGAAGCCATGTCCACTCGGGGCATGTAATCTGAAAGCTTAAAATCTTCCAATGTTTTACATTTATTTAATTCTAATGTGAAGATCTAAAGAGTCAAATTACAGCTTATCAAATTTAAAAAAAAAAAAAAGTTATACTTCATTGAGAATTCCTAGGTATAGTTCAAGAACTCAGCGGCAGGGCTTGCAAACAGTCGAACTCAGCGGCAGGGCTTGCAGTTTTCCAAAAAGATCAGTTTATTTTGGTGGGTCTGTATTAATTCCATATTTTTCCTTGAGAAGCTTAAGCTGTTCCTCTTTCTTCTTTGTGTCCATCTTTTGGAATGCCTGCGATTAGGAAAAGAAAAGAAGTGAGAAGAAAAAAAAAAAAAATCCAAAAAACTCTCATCTTATGACATGTTCTTTCCCCGTAACCACAACTAACGTCACTACCAACTACATCAACGCCACACACCAACAGCGCTGCTAAACCTCGGAGAAAGCCACAGTACCCCGGACGCCATCAGTAACAGGCAGAACATCAAGACCTAGAGACTCTTTAACCTGTAAACAAGACCTCGCATCCTGTTGCAACCGGTCCGTTATAAGGCCCCTCTTCTCCAAAGTACGCTCACCAGAAGCATGTTTTTTCACACCCTTGGTCCAAAGGTACATTTTTGCACACAAATCACCAAGTAAAGATGAAATCCTGACAATTCATCCAATCCATTCCCTCTACCAGCTTGGATTTATTTCTTAAAAATATCCAAGCAACTCTTTTTCAAACTGAGTTTCTTTTCGTGCCAGCTATGTTCACAGGTAACTTAACCCCCCCCATGCGTACGTACCCTGTTTGCGTTATAGTACAAAACGACAAGGTATCTGTTGCACACGTTGAATCCTGACAGGTGATCACAAGCATTTTTGGCATCAAAGATGTCTTCATAGACTACATAGGCTGTTCCTCTGGTTTCAGGAGTGTTTCCACTGCGGGCGAGAACAGTTTTAATGTTAAACAAAAAAGAGGAAATAGTTCCTTTAGTCCTTAGCAGTGACGGAGATTAGATTAACTAATGCAACTTCACTAAAAAACAATTTAGTGTTGTTTTTTTTTCTAGATAGTAAAATACATCCCTGCTTTCCACACCAATCCCCACTTACAGTTCAGAGACGACAGGAAAATGTGACAGAGCACATGCTGCATTATGCTCCAAAGGGAATTCACCTCTCCACAACAACTACCAGAAGCTGTTGCTGTTAGGGGTTGTCATATTTCTGGAAATCCTTTAAGTTTTTATTACAGCGATTAGCTTGTTTTATTTAATACTACAAGACCAGGCTGTCAGTTAACGGCTGTCTGGATCAGATGTCTCCCCAGAGCAGAATGCAGCTCTTGGGCTGCATTATGCTCCAAAGGGAATTCACCTCTCCACAACAACTACCAGAAGCTGTTGCTGTTAGGGGTTGTCATATTTCTGGAAATCCTTTAAGTTTTTATTACAGCGATTAGCTTGTTTTATTTAATACTACAAGACCAGGCTGTCAGTTAACGGCTGTCTGGATCAGATGTCTCCCCAGAGCACAATGCGGCTCTTGGCACATCACAAAGTCAATTTAAAAGAGTCAGAACAGCCCCGCTGGTGCAAGACCACTTCAGAGGCACAACCGTCACCTATCGGACCATCAATTCAATTTCCTTTGCCTGAGGGACAGGAGACACGTCTGGGCACATAACGCTAACTAGCCCGGAGAGATGACAGAGTTGGCAGATCCAGAAGATCTCAGCTAAAAGATAGTTATAGTGAACTTAATAATCAGAAGAACTCTCTCTAAGGCATTTGCTTCTGAGAAGAGAACTCCTGAAGACAAACGACATCACACGTATCCACACCAGGATGCGTACAAAAATGAAGAGGAGAATGGGATGAAAACTGCACAAAGCACAAAAGTCACTACAAAGGGAGTGCCACATTATGCCTCGTCTCGTGACGATGTTAGGATTTCTGTGGAAAACAAAGCGATGCAGCGGTTCTGAACGACCAGTGGGGAGGCTGCCTGCAGTTCCCTGTTGGATGCACACACCAGCACATCGCTTTGATGGAAAGCTCCCTTGACATGTCTTAATTCTTTATGTCCCGCTGTCATGCTGTTCCGACCTACACGTTTTCAGAAACCTTAAATATTAGTTCTCCTTCATGTCTACTGAAGGCAACTCCATACGCAAGAGTCCCTTTATTCTATACACCAGTCAGTCAATTTTAATCACTACGGCTCTGGAATGAGCACTTCCATTTGAGGTAGTAAAGTTCGGTCTGTTTACCTGTTTACGTATTTACATCCTGCATAGTCAAAACAACTGAACATGTTGTGGATTAAGTACCCATCCCAGTCTCAGAGCACAGGGAAACGGAGAGTGATAGAAATGACAAGGATATATTCTGCTCTAATCCGATCAGCAGCCTAGTCGAGAACTCGGAGATGCCGCAGGTTATTTTGCCAACATCCAGATAAAAGCAGTACAAAAAACCCCGTATCAAGTATAAACTACATTTCCTTTCTATTTGTACACGTACTGAAACGTGACTTACAACATTTTCTTTTTAAGTATTAAACACCAAGTTTTGTTTCCTCCCCCTCCTCGTCCTAAATATTTTTCAGAAGGGGAAAAAAAAAATCCTTTTGTATGAGTGTCAATACTCCAACCAGCCTAACTACGGTTCTCAAAATACTAAGCAGATGAAATTATGGTTTAATCCACAGCACGTGGACAGTATTTAGGATAACAAGGAACATCAGAGCTCAGGTCTTCAGTATTTGGAGTAACTAAAGAGAAGGGCTGCAGATTTGCCATAGACATGTATAACCTCAGTGCATTTGAAAACAAAATTACAATCAGATCGCCATTACCCACGACGACGTGGCTCAGGGACAAGCTGTATCTGATGCACAGGGAGTTGCTTCTGGTATTTGTTTCTGGTTGACAGGTCCAGCAGCAATAGCAACATCTCTGTTCTCCCATTAGTTAAGTATCAAATACTCATTAAATACAAAAACTGGTTGTATTCAACTTTTGCCTTTCTTATTTTTACCTTTAGTTAAGGTAAGAGGTTTGCTGTATTTAAGATTTACTTAAGAGAATAAGTAATATTTTTACCACATTTAAGTTCTTATCAAATTCAAGCTTTTTCACCCTACCTACCAGCAATATTATTTTCTAACAAATTCACAGGTAAGAGAAATACCATCACATCCATCTTTGGCACACAGGGATGCTGCTAAAGTGCATTCACCTTTTTCAGCTCAAGAGGTTTGCTGTATTTAAGATTTACTTAAGAGAATAAGTAATATTTTTACCACATTTAAGTTCTTATCAAATTCAAGCTTTTTCACCCTACCTACCAGCAATATTATTTTCTAACAAATTCACAGGTAAGAGAAATACCATCACATCCATCTTTGGCACACAGGGATACTGCTAAAGTGCATTCACCTTTTTCAGCTGTGAAATCCAGTTGCTACCTACTGCGATAGAAATACTGACATATAACACATATACTAAAGCACATAATATCCTTAACTTTCCCAAAAAAACTAGAATACTTACACTCTGATTTGTCGAATAGGCCCATATTTCCCAAAAATATCATACATTTCCTCTGCTGTGATTTTATATGGCAGGTTCCTAATATACAGGATCCGATTGACTTCTGGAGGCAGCCGAATCTGATGCAGAAACAACACACGGTGTGTTAGACCTAGAGCGCTCACTTCAAACCTTAAAAGCCGCAGCCTACGTGCTAAACCCTGGGGCTAACATCACTGAGAGAGTCCGTGCGCTTCGCTGGTCCTTTTTTAACCCGCCACAGCTACAAACTTGACGTGTTTTTGTCAACCAAGAGGCCTGCCTGGAGGGAGACGGACTCCCTTGGCCGGGGACGCGGAAGGAGCCCAGACCGGGCGGGAAGGCCTGTTCTCAGCTCCGCGCCGGTGGACCCCGCCTCGCCTCACACCCCGCCAGGCTGCTCGGGAGGGCTGAGGCGGGCCGGGGAGGGGGCAGGGGAGAGCACTCACGTTGGCTCGCTTGGCCGCTTGCATCG
>NW_008794723.1:1056657-1074380 GCF_000699145.1 Aptenodytes forsteri | reverse complement strand
CGGGAACCCGCGGTGCGCGGGGAACGCGGCCGCCGCTCGGCGCCGCCCGGAGGCTGCTGTCGGGTGAAGAGGCCTGGCCTGCGGTCGGTGATGAACGCAGGGTGGGACAGCTCTGGAAAGCAGACGGTAAAGGAACTCGGAGCTGGGACTGGCAGTCGGTGCCTGGCGGTTTCCTCCTACATGGAGGAGCGCTCGCCGACATTTTGCTTACACGTTCGAGACACGACGCTACAGCTGCAGCACGCGCCTTTTTATTAAACGCGTCCCCTAAGGCTTTGCTTTACCCCTCCTTTTTGGCTTCCTCCCACAATAAATCATTCCAGATTTGGAAGCAGAAATGGCAGATTCTTTGCTTGTCAAACACCCGTAACAATTCTGTCCCCAAAACAACTACAGCAGCAGGCCTTTCTTTAAGACGAAGCAGGCACTTCGATGACAATTTTGCCAATATTCTTGTTGTCTTCCATGATCCTGTGTGCCCCTGCAATCTCGTGCAGAGGGTAAACGCTGTCAACAAGTGGTTGGAGATGAGGGGAGGTTCCTCCAGAAAAATATGGTAGCACGTTTTCTGTGAAGGCTTTCACCAGCCGTTCCTTATACTGAAGAAAAAATGAAAGATTATTTCCAATCACTTCATTCACAGAGGCATGTCTAAGCACAGCGCACAAAAGGTGCACAGTTCTCAGGGAGACTGACATTCTCATGGTGAGACAGACGTGTAAACATCTGACAGGTGTAAATTACAAACAAGAAGAAAACTTCTAGATTAATTATATTTTGATTGAATGAAATTCTCCAAACAAGTGGTATAAGCTCAGTGCAGAACCATTTAAACTCAAACTGATAAAATTCTTGAGAATATTATGTATTGGACCATGGACAGAATCTATCCTAGGGCTCTACGCTGCTGTCTTTTACTGTAATACCTGCGAATTTACCACATAAAGTGATATTTCCTTGGTAATTTCTGGGCATCTAAATGGCCTCGGTCCCTACTTTGAAAAATGATTTAATAGAGGTTTTTCTCTCCTTCCCCACCGCGACTTGGTCAAGTTGCCTGATCACTTGAGTTTTGTTTTTTCTTAGGCTAAATCTTTAAATTACGGTACTCGTGAAGTAGATCAAGAAGTTCTGGGTATCATTCCTCTGATTCAGTAGTTGTAAAAGGGAGGCATTTGCTAAAAATAGAAAAGGGAAATTACAACTTAATTTTGCAGTGTTTTCCAAAGTACGTAGTAACAGTTCAAGGTGGTGCTTTTTTGGTAATAATGTGTTAGATTCTGCTTTAACACTGGTATCAAAAGAAAGCTCTCAAAATTACCATCGATTTTAAGATCAAACTGTGTACACTGTTGACAGCCATTACTTGCCTCCTTGTCTCGTGATCGTAATAGAGTTGTATGGATGCTCGCTCTTTTGGAAAGCAGCCTTGCAAGCAAATCTCCATGTACTTCACCTCCACTCAGTAGTCCATAAATAATCCACCGGCCATCAGTACTCAGACAGTTGAGATTCTTCTCCCAGTATGAGCCACCAACACAATCTAAAATAATATCTACTCCAGAACCTCAAGTAGAAACAGAAAAGATTTCAGCAATGTAGTTGAGCTGCATTAAAGGTAAGATAATTTCAGGCAAAACTAAAGCTTTGTTCTTTATAGGTACAGAATCAATCCTGCAATTCTTATTTAAATCTTTCTACTGAAATTAGGAATTGGCACAATGATTTGTAAGGAATTCTAGAATCGGGCACAAAAAAAGAATCATTATAGATATCCAGATGCAGACTCCATCATAAACCATCCCAAATGCTTAGAAAAGCTAAATTTTTCTAACAGTAAGAGAACTAAGTTTTGTTCCCATACTCAAACACCTACAAGTGCGAGGATTTGGTCCCACAGTTCCTTGTGGAGGCAACAATAATTTAAGTCCCAAATGAACACAAAGCCAAAGAGAGTCCACGCAGAAAACAGCACAATTGAACTAAGGAAAGACAGATTCTTGGGCTGAACAGGATGTTAGGTTGTGCTAACAGGGTCATTACTGTCTGCTCCCTCGCCAACTGAGGTGACAGTTGAAATTGAGTATATGTGCATATACGTTAGGAGGTACACATTCCTCCTCAACTGTAACAGTGTCTTTCACATAGAGGTTCTTACCTTGGGTGAACGCCAAGACCTTTTCACTAAAATCTTCATTCTTGTAGTTGAACCCCGCAGCTGCTCCGGCGTTTGCTGTAGCTTTCAGTTTCTCTTGAGTTCCTGCTGTCACAATGGGAATAGCTTTTGCCAGTCTTACCAGCTGAACGGCTGCCATACCGACTCCGCTAGCTCCAGCATGGATCAACACTCTCTCGCCCTTCTGTATTTTACCTGAAGGAGGGAAATGGTTACCCTTTTGGCATCACCTTTGGATTAAAACATCATCAGGGTGGAAAATACTGAAGAGGAAGCTGAAAGAGATGCCCTTGAGCAGGCTTTGCTTACATCTTCATAGCCTTCATAAAAGAAACAAACCCAGAACTAACACAACTTGCATTGTACCGTCAGGACTCCATTTTGCCAACTTCAGGGGAATGGCTTTAGCTTGGCCCTGTCCAGTCTGGGCATCCGTGACCAAGCTGCTTAGGTGAGTGCAGTCAGCCTTTTTATACTGGGACCGTCCACTGCCACCAATAGAAAACACACTCGGAGGATGTTAATACTGTAAAATCAGGCACTCAACAATGGAGAAATACCAGAAGCGCTGGGTATTGGTTAAGGACCAGTTCTACCTATCATTTTACCATCTATCAGTTGCCCTAACGCATTCGGTTTGTGTTCCACTGATTGCTAGTGGAAGTGAGGCACTGAGTGGTCCTGGAGACATGGTCCTAATTGACCACAGACCCCCAGGAAGCAACAGCGCTCGAAGCGAGTAAATTACCTGTAGTAAGGAAAGTTACTTGTTTGTAACTCCTGTTCTTTAGTGGAGCTTTTAGGTGCTACTGCTGAAGAGGGTAGGAAAAGGATATTTGTCAATTGAGGAAAACCCTGGCAAGTGCTACTGTTAGTGCCTCTGTAGCACATTTTCAAAATGAAGGGTGTGAGCTTATGTCTGTTTTAAATAAGCTCAGAGGGCATTTTACCTACAATTAATGTCTCTGTGAAGCAAGGTACAAGAAGATGTGGTCTACCATAGATCCACAGGCAATTAGTGAGGAAAGTTCATGATATGGTCGTGCTTTCAGGGAAGTCAAATATTTAGATGTAGGATGTGTTTTCAGTTGTTTGGAGAACATGTAAGTTATTTCAGAGCTTAGGCTTAATGGAAATTGCCAATTGCCTCAGTCTTTAATAGTAAGAGCAGTTGTTCTCTGGGTACCCAGCCCCCTGAGCTGGAAGACAGGGATGGGGAGCAGAATGAAGCCCCCATAATCCAAGGGGAAATGGTTAGCGACCTGCTACACCACTTAGACACACACAAGTCTATGGGGCCGGATGGGATCCACCCAAGGGTACTGAGGGAGCTGGCGGAAGTGCTCACCAAGACACTTTCCATCATTTATCAGCAGTCCTGGCTAACCGGGGAGGTCCCAGTTGACTGGAGGTTACCAAATGTGACGCCCATCTACAAGAAGGGCCAGAAGGAGGATCTGGGGAACTACAGGCCTGTCAGTCTGACCTCGGTGCCAGGGAAGGTTATGGAGCAGACCATCTTGAGTGCCATCATGCTGCACATTCAGGACAACCAGGGGATCAGGCCCAGTCAGCATGGGTTCATGAAAGGCAGGTCCTGCTTGACTAACCTGATCTCCTTCTATGACAAGGCGACCCACTTAGTGGATGAGGGAAAGGCTGTGGATGTGGTCTACCTAGACTTTAGTAAAGCCTTTGACACCGTCTCCCACAGCATTCTGCTGGAGAAACTGGCTGCTCATGGCTTGGACAGGCATACTCTTCACTGGGTAAAAAACTGTCTGGATGGCCAGGCCCAAAGACTTGTGGTGAATGGAGTTAAATCCAGTTGGTGGCCAGTCACAAGTGGTGTTCCCCAGGGCTCAGTTTTGGTGCCGGTCTTGTTCAATATCTTTATCAATGATCTGGAGGAGGGGATTGAGTGCTCCCTCAGTCAGTTTGCAGACGACACCAAGTTGGGCGGGAGTGTTGATCTGCTTGAGGGTAGGAAGGCTCTGCAGAGGGACCTGGACAGGCTGGATCAATGGGCCAAGGCCAACTGTATGAGGTTCAACAAGGCCAAGTGCCGGGTCCTGCACTTCGGCCACAACAACCCCATGCAGCGTTACAGGCTTGGGGAAGAGTGGCTGGAAAGCTGCCCGGCAGAAAAGGACCTGAGGGTGTTGGTCGACAGCCGGCTGAACATGAGCTGGCAGTGTGCCGGCAGGTGGCCAAGAAGGCCAATGGCATCCTGGCTTGTATCAGAAATAGCGTGGCCAGCAGGAGTAGGGAAGTGATTGTCCCCCTGTACTCGGCACCGGTGAGGCTGCCCCTCGAATACTGTGTTCAGTTTTGGGCCCCTCACTACAAGAAGGATGTTGAGGTGCGGGAGCGTGTCCAGAGAAGGGCAACGAGGCTGGTGAGGGGTCTGGAGCACAAGTCTTCTGAGGAGCGGCTGAGGGAACTGGGGTTGTTTAGCCTGGAGAAAAGGAGGCTGAGGGGCGACCTCATCGCTCTCTACAACTCCCTGAAAGGAGGTTGTAGCGAGGTGGGTGTCGGTCTCTTCTCCCAGGTAACAAGCGATAGGAGGAGAGGAAATGGCCTCAAGTTGCGCCAGGGGAGGTTTAGATTGGATATTAGGAAAAATTTCTTCACTGGAAGGGTTGTCAAGCATTGGACCAGGCTGCCCAGGGAAGTGGTTGAGTCCCCATCCCTGGAAGTATTTAAAAGACGTGTAGATGTGGTGCTTAGGGACATGGTTTAGTGGTGGAGTTGGCAGTGCTAGGTTAACGGTTGGACTTGATGATCTTAAAGGTCTTTTCCAACCTAAACAATTCTCTGATTCAAGCTGAGAAACATAGATGAAAAGGAAAACTGACCATCTTTCTATATCCTTCCTTGTAACTATGCAATCAGCAGCGTAAGTTGTGACAGGGGAGATGTGGTCAAGATTTTAGGATTTGGCTCTGGCATACCGGATTCTGACCCACGTAAATGGAGTGACAGAGAAAAGGCTCTTCAAAGGCAAACAGCACTCAGATGGAGGCAACAAAGAGAGGAATTCATAACAGAAAGGAAGACGAGCTGTTTTGGTGGGATAGATTTGCAAATACGCCTCTCACCTACAAAATGCAGCAGCTGAAAGGCTGTTAACCAGGCTTCGGGAATGGCTGCAGCCTGAATAAATGTCATATCATTGGGAATTGGCATCAGGTAGCCTTCGGGTACTGTAACGTATTCTGCCTGGCCACCTCCGGAGAGCAGAGCCATCACTGCATCGCCAGTCTTCCACCGGCCCTTGCAGCCAGGTCCGAGCCCAGCCACACTCCCAGCTGCTTCTAAGCCTAAAATGTCACTTGCTCCTTTAGGGGGAGGGTACTTCCCTCTCCTCTAAAACAAAAGAAAAGAGACGGCAAGGGAAGCAAAAGCCACACATCAGTGAGTGTAATGACCTGCAATATTTTGTTCACATGCCTCCAACCTAAATTCCTATTTATTTGATCCTGATTTTGCACTGTGCAAATGTTCCAGTAATTTGAGGACCTTCTATCCTCTGGCAACACTTCTTGTTTCCTAAGTATGTTTTATTCTTAAAACTCTGTGTGCAAATTCAATTTATTGCGAGTCCCCATTGTCCAGGCCAATCCATGCTGGGGAGGTATTACAGTCTCCTGTTGCAGAGCGTGGCTTTCAGCTCAAATTAAAGCAGCTCAGACTTAACAATTTGAATGTGATTTTCCCACGCTGGAATTGAGCCAGTGGAACGTTTCACGTTCACCTCAAATGCCCAGAGAATGGTCTAAGCATCTGGAAAGACCAGAGCTTTGGTTTTACATCTTTTCTTGAAAGGCAGCTGCCTTTCTGTGCCGCCCCAGCATTGCAGTGACCCCGATAAAAACATTTATCTGCTGAATCAACAGACATCTCTTCTTTCAGCCCTATGAACTCTCCCATCCAAGTGCTCACCAGGTCCAATCTCTTTTAACTCTTCAGATTTGTCAAGACTTCAGACAGGGTCTTGAAAAATTGGTGTCGTTTTCAGGTGCATAAATCTGCTTAACATACACATACCTGGAGTAAATCAGCCCTATTCAGAGCGCTGGCAGCGACCTTCACAAGAACTTCTCCTTCTCCTGGATGTGGTTTCATCACTTTTTTCACATAGAGATTTTCTGGGCCTCCTGGGCAATCAAAATAGGCTGCCAACATTTTCTCTGGAAAAAAAAAAACAAACCCAAAACAGCTGGCATGAATGCAGGCACACTTACATGCAGCTGGAAAATCTCGGTGATCAGTAACCACAGCACCACCAACTCCACTCTGCAGACGGACAATGCAAACGGTGACACAGTTTGAAGGCCAAAGAGGGGAGGGCTGCCAGAGAAAGCTGAGGAGTTACAATGCAACGAAATACATTAACACTGGGACACAACATACTGTTGCAAAAGCCATTTGACAAACCATGAAGACTGCCTTGCATCAGGCCTTAACCCTGCACAGAGCCATGCATGGATCCAGCAGCACTGACCTCCCACCCACCTTAATCGTAAAAAGTAGCGCGCAAATGAAAATAAAATCCTTTGCTCTCGACTTTCTGCATGATTAGGGCTCCAGTGCTCAACTGACTAAAGGACACAGGCCCTTAAAATAGTGGACACAAATGGGATTTTAAAACTCTCAGCAGAAAGAGCCTTTACTTGACACATCTAAAATCATGTAAGTGCTGCCTTATGATTCAGCCCGGAGATGGCAACCTGAAGATACAGAAAGGCACGACGGTGAGTTAGTGTGAATGAAAGATAACAAATGGTTTTAAAAATTCCTATGTATTTCCCTTGTCTCAGCAGGTGATTCCTGTGTGCCTGATGCACTCTGGTAGAAGGTCCCACTGCTGCAGGAGTCTTTCAAGTAACTCTTCAGTCACTGTTCCTGGGTTCCTCAGTTTTGGCACCAGCAGTTGTTGAGATGGGCTGTGATGTCAAGCCTCCTCCTGCCTGGCAAAATCAAATCTGGAGCAGTCTTCCCTCTGCCCCCTGGGTGCTGGGTGGAAGGAAATGAGAAGAGGAGAGAATCATAACAGCAATGACTGTGTTACTTCCCGAGAGCTGGTGCTATACTGAATACAGTATAGGGCTGCCGCCCAAAGGCCTGTGCAGGGTGGGCTGCAAGCCAGAGACTCTTCAAGTAAACACCATTGTGTGACGGACCACCATGCCCTCTGTAAAAATCACTTGCATTATGATATCTGCACAGGAAAAGCTAAGTACGTACTTTATTATCTGTTGTAAGACTGCAAATGTGGAATGATAAACACGTTGAAACCCCAGGAATGTAAATCCCCACAGGGTGGTGCTCTGTGGCTATTTTACGGTGATTAAACACTTCCAATTATTTGTATAAAACATAACTTAAAGGCTTTTCTTTCTGAGGCTGGCTGGCTATTTGTTGTTTTCAGCTGAACCATTTAATCCAGTCCCACAAAATTTGTCTGTATTAGCAGAAAAATGTAATGGGAAGCCCACCAGGTACCACCCTGTAACAAAAGCTTCTGCTCTCTTTATTGTGTCCAAACTTAGTCAATTAAAAATAAGATGTGAAAGAAGCTTTTGTCCCTCTTCCAACACAGTTCACTAACCTGCATTTTTATAACTGCTTGTCTTTGTTGCTAGAAGCAGACCCACAAAAATATTTAAAAAAATACTGTGAGGATCCGAATATCTACATTGCTTTCAAATGCACAGAAAACCGCAGGAATTGAAAACCAAGTTTCCAACCAAGTGCAACAACTTCAAGCTGTCAGATCTGCCAGCAGTGGCCCAAACCAACAATTTGAAGAAGTTATGTGATTCCCGAGCACAATTTGTGACTCACCTTTTTCCTGTAAAGAAGGGAGGACGTTCTCCACACCAGGAATGAACCCAGCCTGTCCTCGGGAACAGAGTCCGATCCCAGTTCCTCCTCTCCCAGCTCTGCCCTTGCTATCAGCCATTCCCCAGCAAGTCAAGGGGTGGAACAGGACGAGGTTGTGTTTTACTTTGGAGGGAAAGACAGGAGCAGAGTCAGAAATATTAGTACATCTCACCGTTATTTCTACCCATGGACCTGGTTTATTCCACGGATTGAGGCAGAAATCTACTTTCGCCTTTGGCATTGAGGTAGAGATCCGCCGCTCCCCCCCAGCACACAGGGAGGTTTGGTCTAATGCCTTTGCTGTGCCAATCCGCTGCATGTGTGCATATTTGTATGTTCTCAGGCAGAGCACTGCACTGCTGCTTTGATTTCTGAACTCTGAGTAGTGCAGACGAGATTTACTTAAGTTGCATTAAGGGCACATGAGCTGTGACAGTCCTTATGCTATATATCCACCTGAGGAGGCTTTGTTGCGCTCTTGTTCCCATAAGGCGTCAGTGTTCAAAGTCTACTGGTTCACGTCCGTCAGCCCGGTGCATTTCTACCTGATGTTTTAGCTGCCTGATCGCACCTCTCTGTTGAGCTTTGCTGTTTCCCCAGAGGGAGAAGGATCAAATCATGCCGTTCTCCATATCCTAGTTGCCGGCTCTTGAGCATTTGAGAGTAGTCAGGGAACAAAACTGACACTTCAGAGTATTCAAAAATGATAAACCATATGTCTGTCCATGTGTGGGATTCCTCTGGATTTTTTTCCTATCAATTTTGAGATTTTTGGATTCAGGCTTTTAAACTCTTTTTTGAAACTAAACTAATTTAGAATCAAATATAGCTAAAAATTCTTTTTTTCTCATGTGACTCAAAGAGCTAATAATTTATTTGTTTCTGCAGATGAAAAGATCATGGAGTCTGGTCTTCTTGAGACTGCTCTTCACCTGGTGATGTAGGCAGAGCCTCAGCTGTCTCCTGTACAGTAATGAGTTCACTCAAATGTGGATTCTTTGATGTCTTACAGTACACACAGTCTGATTCAAGCTTGGTAGTGACGTCCCTCCTCCCCAGTCCTCACAGAACTTTGACCCATTACATACAGTACACACAGTCTGATTCAAGCTTGGTAGTGACGTTGTCCCTCCTCCCCAGTCCTCACAGAACTTTGCAACCCATTACAATTTAAAATAACTTTCTATAGTGGTCAACTACAATGCAAATTGACATGTTAAAAATGTGTTTTATTTGTAATATTGAAAGATGTACAGGACAATCTGAATATCTGTTAACAATTTCCTTTGCCCCTTGGGTCTGTGATGCTACGCATACATAGCTTTAACGCGGTGAGAGAAGTTTCTTTGCTTAGGGAGATTAATAATTTTCTTATCTGGAAACAGGCTAAAAGACAACATTAGAAAGATTAAGCAGAGCATCTTAAACCAAATCTTGAAGACATTACTTTCAATTCAGTTAAGAAACTTAGATGAAAGACGCATAGGGTAGTCCTCTTATGAGCAGCGAGCCCTCAAGTGTTGAAAAAACAGAAAGAAACTCGGCAGTTGGAATGTTGTAAAGCAGTAGTTCCTTGCTTAAACTGCTTCAAACTTCTATACTTTGTTTCCTCGTGAGCAGTCCTTCTGGGGTTGATGAAGTTCAAGTTTTCTGCTGATTCAGCTACCTTTCTCTCTAAAGTAGTCTGCTATAATAACACAAGGAAATAAACAAACAACAAAAAAATCAATGACGATAAAAATCATATACAGAATTGCTGTGATGGAGATGCTTTTTTTCAAGTTCAAATTCACCTCAGACTATACTGTACTTGAAAGAAGACTGCTGTATTTCTAGCTGAAAATTAAAAATACTAATACGTATATTCATGAGGTATTATCTGTTTTAAAGAATGAACACTGAGCACTTTAAATCATGTTTAGAAATCTCTCATAACACGCAAAGAAAAGCTACTTTGTTTTCTTTTTGCAAAGAAATCATCCAGAACAGCAAGAATAAACCCCTGAAAATACACATTGTCAAAACAGCTGCAAATCTGGCCCTGGAAACACTTAGACTTTACTCAGGAACAGTGGCCAGTTACGGACAATGTGACTATTTGCAAGACCAAATAACTTGTGTGCAAATTGTTACAGGATTTTGCAAGTGTTGGCATTTTTTGCAATCTCCCACCTTTACACTTTCTGCCTTCCTCCCATGGCAGCGAAGAAGCTATTATCAACTGTGATATGGTTCCTGAATTTATTACTGAGCCAGCCGGACAGACTTGAGGCTAAATAACACAATGGCACCCTTTGGATCTGCTCGAGCTCCATTTGTAGTACTGCAGAAAAGGACTAGGATAGAGCTAGTCTGACGTTAGCTTAAAATACAAGGCCCAATTCTTAGATTTGGTAAGTCTCATTAATGCTGCCTGAGATGGAAACAATCCCTGGAAAACACTCCATACCATTCTGGTTTGGTAGTATTTCATGCCCATTTTGACCCAGTGATTAAAAACTCCTACTGATGCTCTCAGTAGACTTAACCCAGTGGACGTCCTTGAGGTCACTGCTTGAAGCTGTTTGTCCTTACCTTATGCCAAATGTTACCAGGATGGGAAATCTCTCTGTTCCTCAGTTCATAGCCCAGCACATAAATGTCCCCCCAGATTCGTATAATTTGAAGTTACTGTTCTGGCCATACACGTCAGTGACAAAGACCTATAATAGCTAATCTCTAACAGATCCATCACAGCTGCTACATGTGACAGGGATGAGGCAGAATCATGTCTGGAGCGCAAGAAAATCGAGGCTCTCCAGGCAGTGCAGTGCTGGTGCAGTGGTTTTGTGTTCAACCTGCTATGAGACACTGAGAAAAACAACGCCCAAGAACAATAGAAAGCAGAACATAACATAAAGCAGCCTGAGGTTGCTCTGATAGTTGAGGCTGAAATGAACATAGGAAAGATCAAAAAACCACAGGCAATCCACTTCCCTGTTCTCCTGGCCTGTCTGCAGTCAGATGCGTTTTAGTTAAAGTGCAGGGGCTGTGAAGTGTGAAGAAGTGGAGAGGCTGCAGTGGAGGCCAGTCTCTGCCAGCCTGGCGCCAAGCACAGACCCACCAGCCAAGAACCAGGCTTCTGAGGGTCCAGCAGGCAAGTTTGTTTTAAAACCTGCATTATAGCCTCTAAAAATCCTGTTCTTGATCGTAGCTTTTTGAATTGTAAAAGCCTTTTGAAAAAAGGTCTGATGAAAACTTTGTTGCTGAGTCTTATAGCTCATTCCAGATGAAACAGCTTACGCCCCAAAACACAAATTCATTCCACTTACTTTTAGGCACCTAAATGAGGAACAAAAGCTAGGAGCACAGTGGGCCTACAATTTCATTCCTTTTCAGTCAAAGGAGATGGGCATATCCATAGATTAAGTTGAATCTTATTGCTCTACAAAGTATTCCTTAGAAATACCCTTGAAATTCCTTAGAATTACCCCTATGGTGAAAATCAAGGCTATTCCGGGAATCTGCTCTTGTGCATTTTATCCATTTGGATGATGTGATAAAATGATTGTATCCTTGACACGGAGTCAGCCATATATTACATCAATAAGACGTGTAACTCTGTTATTTATCTCCCAGACCAAGGACAATGAAGAGGGGTTAATCCTTGCCAGCACCTCACACAAAGGGAAAGCTACATTTGAGATGCAATCAGGATTCTGCAGCTGGTCTGCGAAGGGCTGGGTTTTGCAGTATTCCCGGATGGGGAACAAAGAGATGTTAATACTAGGTCTTTAAAAAACTGAGCCCAAGAGAGAGGAACTTAAGAGGACTCACACAAAGGAAACTTGAGCGGGAGAGGGAAGGAAATGGGCACTTTTGTTAGAGAAGAGGTGCTTTGTTACTGTGAGACAAGGAAAGGACCTTCATGATGTCTCAAGATTCTCAAGTAGGAAAAGAGACTCCAGCTTTCTTCTAGAGACCAGGCTTTCTAGAGAAAGTTTGAAACCGTTAGAGAGCTCATGTGTCATTGAGGAAGTGGACTGCGAAGCAGAGTATCAAAGCTGATGCTCTACAAAACTGTGCTCAAGACCTCAGCATTAGGCGTACGAGGTCAAGAAAATGTGACTGTCCGGTCCCATTTTGTTGAAGGGTAACTAACAGAAAACGTGTGCCAGAACAGCCAAGGAAAGAGAAGTTCTGCAACCTGGTCATACCCACAGAGGCTTTGGGCACATGTACCTAGCACAGAGGGATGAGATGTCAGGAGAGGGTTTAGCCATGGAGCAGTAACCCGTGTCTGTATTCAGTTTCCCAGATTTTCAGGATTTGGTAGTTCATCAGATTAATTTTTGAAGCTGTTTGCAAGGGTGGAGCTAATCAGCGAGACGCCAGCGTGCAGGCACACAGATACAGGCATTTCTCTTACCTAGTTTCTCCACAGCTTCCACGCACACACTGGGATACATGCCCACTCTGTAAGTAGCAACCAGGATGAAAGTTTTTGTCTTCACAACTATCAGGCCTCCATCTGGCTAGATAAGATGGAAAATGGGTATAAGGTTACAGGGTCCTAAAAAAATACAGAGGTATACATACTGCCTTACAATTTGGGCCAATTACAGGCATTTTCTTTGCCAATCTACTTGTTTTCTTGGGGGAAAAAAGGCAAATACTGTCTCAAAGTCTAAGCCAGGACACAGACAAACAGTGGCGGTGCATGTTCTGAAGACTGCTGACTATTAAAGCAGGTCAGTCAAATGCTTTATTAGATGGCTTGTTCTCACTTCCATTGATGAATGTATTATTGCACAGCATTTTGAAGAAGTGTTATCCTAGTGCTCAGTCATATGCAAGAGCACTGATAAATGCAAATAAAACAACCAGTATTTACATGAAAGCATGCCCAGTGTTTTATGAACCCTGCCTCCCAAACTCTGCCTCACTCATTTGTAATAAGGAATGGGAAAAGGCATTGCAAAGCACTGCATTTTTCTGAAATGGGATCCAAATTTAAGAGCTGCTCAGCCTGTTCTGCAAGTTGCTTAGCTCATTTCAGGATGGATTTACTGGGGAGGGGAAGAATTAAGAAGACCCCAGTAACGATCAGTTGGATGTATTTACTTCAGATTGTGTGACTCGGCAGTAGTAACAAAATTCTGCCATCCTGCGAATGGCTGCATGTAGCTGTGTCCCGAGTTTCTGTTTCTGAATTTCATAGGTGAATTACTGAGTCTGGAGTCCCATGAGGTGAGTAAGCTGTCAAACAAGGTCCTGCTCACCCATGTCTCTTCTCTCCCCCAACCTGCTACCTTATTCTGGCCTGTGGGCTTGCCAGGCCCTCCTATTACCTGATTAATTCATTAATGCGGCAAGAAACCAACCCAGCAAACAAATGAAGTGACAGTTTTTTGTCACATTAGGGAGATTAACTGATTCAAAGGAGAACATGACAAGCCCTGCAGCTGGTGTTAGAGAAATGAATGGTGTCACCCGTTAAATTTGTATTATACAGCTGACACTTTTTTGTATTCTGCACCGATTTCATTCCACACCTGCTGGGAAGGTGATATGGAGAGAAAGAAAGAAAGAAAGACGCATGTGAAGTCTTTCTGCTTGTGTTACGGTATTCATGTAACCAGGCAGCAAGGGAAGGAAGTAGGAAGTCTCCAGATTTCTCAGGATAGCCACAGCTCTCGTCAACGTACGTTTCGAAGGTAGATGGAATGCTCATCTGCACGGACACATTTATAGTGCTTCTCCTTGAAGTAGAGTCCTCCCCTTCTAACTTGCACTAAGTTCTTGAAGGAAGTGTAGATAAGGTTTAAAGCATTCTCTGGTGGCACCTGTGTTAGTACAACACAGTGTTATGGACCAAAAACGCACCTCGTTGCAATGATGAACTGCTTTCCACCCTCCCACTGTCTTTGATAGTTCACTTAAAATTATGATGTATAAAAAAAAAAAAAAAATCTGCCTGGCTTTGAAACTAGACCTAGTTTCTGTACAGTCCACTATATTTTCAAAGTCTCGTTTGAAACAATCTGCTCAGTCTGTGACTACTACCTGTGCAGTCCCATTACTCAGTGACACTACTCTACGTAGGCAACGTGCCCCGTGGCGACTGGACCCTTCTGTTGAAAGGCAATATAGGGTAGGATGCAGCCTTCCTCAGGCGTGCGCAGAGCTCACCCAAGGATGCCAATTCCAAATATTCTTAGTCTTCAGTGGGGAAGTGTAACTTTTAGCAAGTCCAGACCAGATCATCACTTGCAGATGACACCAAGCTGAGTGGTGCGGTTGACACGCCTGAGGGACAGGGTGCCATCCAGAGGGACCTGGACAAGCTGGAGAAGTGGGCCCGTGTGAACCTCATGAGGTTTAACAAGGCCAAGTGCAAGGTCCTGCACCTGGGTCGGGGCAACCCCCGGGTTCAATACAGGCTGGGGGATGAAGGGATGGAGAGCAGCCCTGCCGAGAAGGACTTGGGGGTCCTGGTGGATGAAAAGCTGGACATGAGCCAGCAATGTGCGCTCGCAGCCCAGAAGGCCAAGCGTATCCTGGGCTGCATCCAAAGCAGCGTGGCCAGCAGGTCGAGGGAGGGGATTCTGCCCCTCTACTCTGCTCTGCTGAGACCCCACCTGCAGTCCTGCGTCCAGCTCTGGAGCCCTCAGCAGAAGAAAGACATGGACCTGCTGGAGCGGGTCCAGAAGAGGGTCACGAAAATGATCAGGGGGATGGAACACCTCTCCTACGAAGAAAGGCTGAGAGAGTTGGGGTTGTTCAGCCTAGAGAAGAGAAGGCTTTGGGGAGACCTTCTTGCAGCCTCTCAGTACTTAAAGGGGGCTTCTAAAAAAGATGGGGACAGACTTTTTAGCAGGGTCTGTTGCGACAGGACAAGGGGGAATGGCTTTAAACTAAAGGGGGGTAGATTGAGACTAGATCTAAGGAAGAAATTTTTTACGCTGAGGGTGGTGAAGCACTGGCACAGGTTGCCCCGAGAGGTGGTGGATGCCCCATCCCTGGAAACATTCCAGGTCAGGTTGGACGGGGCTCTGAGCAACCTGATCGAGTTGCAGATGTCCCTGCCCACGGCAGGGGGGTTGGACTAGATGACCTTTAGAGGTCCCTTCCAACCCAAACTATTCTATGATTCTATGATTCTGTCACACCTCAAAGGAGCAGTCCACACAGGTCACAGGTCTATTCATGTCAATGAGCTCTTGGGGTAAGTGTATGTGTAACTGGGTCACTGGTTTGGCAGATTTATATTCAGCTGGTTGGATAAGATGATCCAATGATCCCTTCTGGCCTGAAATCCTTTCAAGTCAGTGAAGCTGGTGGTAGTTTACGCTGGCTGAGGACTTTGCTCTGGACCTCAAGCATGTAATCTGCCAGCAGGCTGGCGTCTCTGAAAGCTGCGGTTTATATTAAAGATCATTTACATATTAAAGATGATGTCACTATTACCTAGTGGACTGATGACTCCCTCCGCTGAGAATCTGTCCCCAGGCATGGGGCTATCTTAACAAGAGCTTCATCTTCTGAACACATTCTTCTGAGCACGCCAAGGGTAGCAATATGTACCCCTGGAAAAACTGCCTGGAAATGTCTGAGAGCTGGTATCATGGGGGTGAGGAGAGGAAGCGGTACCTTCCAATGACGTAAGGATGACTGCGGTGTGGGGAGCATGTCTGAACTCCTAGAAAGTTCATGGACTGTGTCAGGGAGTGCATATTAGTTTTGCCGTATAATATGATATGACCAGAAGTGCTATTATTCTGCTGTTTGTCAGCTGATGGACAATGAAAACAGATAAGCTACATCTATACCAGCAAATTTAAGGTGCCAGGGAGCAGTTCTGTGTACTGTCAGAACAGTCCAGATAGAGTTTTGGCCTGGGCCAGCAAGCACTTTCCCAAACAATTCCGAGGCACAGTTTGCAAAATTAGAATGGCCCAGGACCGCTCCCCATAGGCAAACCGGTACAGCCGATCTCTGTTTTGGGGTTATAGTATGGGCACGGCACATTCCATACCAGCAGGTCTTGGTGCCAGAGAATGGACCTACGTACATCTGCTTCACTGGTGGAATCACTGAGCGCAAAGTAGTCAAAAAGGAGTCCTTGTTAAATGACATCTTTCTTCCAAAAATCAAAGGTGTGAAATTAGCGATCAACTTCACAAGTTCGCCTCTCAACACAGCAGCTAGGCTGTACCCGAACTTCAGCTCCGAGGTTGAAAGAAGTGAGTGTATTTAGTAGAGCGCTGTGCTCCCTGCCATTATCACTACTTTGTGCTCTGGATTCCTGGAGTTTCTACCTCTGCTGTCACTTCCCAGGACGCTCTTTGATCTCTTACATTAAAGCCAAAGGTTGATGCACAGACTTTTCTTTCCCTTATGTCGATGATAGCTGCGTTTTCCACGTGCTTTGTTCTGATAAGACTGTCATTCAGCAAAGCCTGCAGTTGGTTCATTTTCTTTCTGTTTTGTAAAAAGAAATAGATGTATAAATGTTCATTCCCCTTCCCTTTTATATTGGAAACGAGATCTTCCTCCAACTGGAATGTAGGAGTTTCAGCAGAAGTAATGCTAGGCCTCAGATAAGCAAAATAACAAAATAAAAATCCTCAAGAGAGCAGCAGAATAGACCAGCAGGAAGATGGTCCCCTGTCTCAGAAAGGCCGTAAAAGTCCAGTTACATTTTTATAGTGTAAGAATTTCTGGGTTCTTTTTTCCCCTGGCATTTAATTTTCCTCTCGCTGAGGAAGTAATCCAGGGTGAAAACACTAAGAAATTAGATAAAACTTGCTGCAGCCAGCAGATCAGAGCAGAAATAGGGGGGCTGGGGGTGGTTTCTGGGCCAGGCTTGACCCAAAACAAAAATTACTTTTCTTTTTAAATGGTCAGCACTAACATGGTTATTGTTAGACCTCTGGGTCAGTGTGACACTACTGGGGCGCTGCTTGGGAATAAACCTTACATTTCTCCCACGTGATGGTATCTCTGGCTATCTGCAGAAGTAGCAACAAGAAGAGTGGGATGATGATTACACCTTCAGAGAATTGCCAATAGGCATCTTGTTTACTTCAATCCTGGCCACCTACTAGGTGCTGGCAAAAATTGCAGACCAACAGTTCCGTTCGTGCCACTGTGCTCCAATTGTAAATGATTAGTAGAAAAGTAGTATTTTCGTATCACTAGAGTACAGCCATATCATACACCAGATTTAAGTTTCAATTTTAGTTTCAAGAAGTCGGTATTACACGGTAACATACGGAATCTTACAGTAGAATTTAGTAGACTAACTCTGGCTAAACCTTGCAGCCTTATTGCTACATAATCTAGAGGGGCTTATTTTACATGAGGGTATTGGAAATGACATTAATATTGCAATTAAATATCAGGCAGCATAGTGAGCGGCCCATCATAAAGACATCAGGCTACAGCATTTGTTATTAAGTCCTGAGCAATGAGGATGTATTTGAATTATAAACCAAGGAGGAACGAGAGGCATTACGGTTAGGGGTTTGCGGCCAGACGCCAAGCACCACAAGAAGCCTGGCAGAAGACCGCAGGGCTTGGCCCGGCGGGGCTGGGCCCCGCGGCCGTGGCTGACAGCCTTCCCCTTCGGGCTGACAGGAGTCGGCCGGGCCCTGGCCCGGGCCCGGGCCCGGGC
>NW_008794723.1:1047782-1055831 GCF_000699145.1 Aptenodytes forsteri | reverse complement strand
GGAGCCTCGCTGGAGCCGGTGAGGGGACCCCGGCACGGGGGTGTGCCGGGCCGGGGAAGCGCGGGGCTCAGCTGCCTCCCCTCGCCTCCCCTCGGGCCTGCGGGACTCGCGTCAGGGCTGGGCAGGGTGCGAGGCAGGCTGGGCCCCTGCGGCTCTGAGTGGGGCCGGCCTTTCCCTCTCACCCGTGTTGCTCTCATCGCTGCCTCTGAGGTGGAGGGGCCAGGCCCTTGCCTGTGGGCTCTCTGGACGTGTGCACGTTATCTGTTGGCTTAGCATTCACAAACTACTGGGTTCTAAAGTTTGTCCTAAAGGCTGGTTCTCTCCTCATGCTCTGTCCCGGCACCTGCGGGAATCAAGAGGGGACCAAGCCACCAGTAGAGGCAACCAGCTGTGCTTGCAAAGGGTGACATCCGTGTGTGTCGAAGAGATGGTGACACGTGAGCCTACAGGCATGGCCCGCATAAAGGCTTTTGTCAGAAAGGGGCTTTTGAGAGGACTGACGCACGTGTGAGCATACTTGCTTCTTGTCACAGAAATGATTAAAATCTGTCTTCTCAAAGCTGCTGCAAAGACTCGTGTTTGGGCAGAGACTGTGAATTTTAGCAGATAGGTGTTTGGGGGAGAACATTCTGCTTTACTGAATGGGACTCATGAAGCAAGAGAAACCTGTATTTAAAAAATTACTGATACAAAGCTATACTGCTGACAGCAAAGTAGGATGCAGGTATATCTAGCAAGAAATTTTAGGCAGGGTTATTCTCAGGTTTGGTCATAATAGAACTAAATGTCCTAATACAGAACAGCCAACCTGTTCACGGGGTTTAGCATTTGCAGACACAACTGTTAGATTAACTTCAAATCTTGTTTTATCTGTTCAGACTTTGGAAATCCTTTACTTTGTTTCTGTCCCAACACATGATTAAACTTGACCTGCGAAACAGCTGGTGTCTCATACAAGTGGGCTCTGCCTTTGCCAGCCATGGAAAGTTGGCATCTCATAGCAAGAGTCCAAACAAAACGGAAAAAGAAAGGATTAAGATTCAGTGGCAGCTTTAGTTATTAAGATTGGGGGAAAAAATCTGCAGCTAGAGACTTTCCACATGTGATTTCTTTAAGGGAGATTGCTGCAGCAGGCAGATTTTCTATGTTGGCTCTGTTTTGCCTCTCCTGGGATCCCAACCCTCTGTGGTGAGAGCAAACATCTCCTTTGCTTTGTGCTCACAGAAAGGCTCAGTCTTTCTTTGTAAGACGGATGAAGATGGAGTCTTAATACTAGTTACTGAAAACAGATGGAAAGTATGGGGTTTTTTTGTTTTGTAAGCTTAGAAACTATAGAAATATGTATTTTCTTCATCTTAAGCTTGTCCAGGGATTTACAGCCTCCCTATCTCAGAAGAACAAAACTGCTTTGAGTGGAAGGAAATCTGCAACGGATGTCCTGAAGCAGGAGCCCGTGGCACCTTTGCGGGTAGGTAGGATATATTGCTCATAGGAAAGTGTGTTGACTTGTCTAATACCAAGTTTCTAGCACTTTTAAGTATCCAGATGTTCTTCAGTCCTCACTGTTTGCCTGTTTATTTTCTATCAGAAATGAGTTCAGTGCTGATGAGGGTGTGCTTGCTGTTATTTATCCATGCAGGTAATATAGTGCACAGCCTCCTTTAATTGGTCATTGCAGGATGGAGAATAAACTCTGAGGATCCTTCCCCTGCTCCTCAGAGACCACGAGGGCAGATATGCTTTACAGCATTCCCTGGAGCTTAGTAGACTTGGGCTGTCTGGAGAAAAGGGAGATCATTTTCAGAGCAGGGGGCTTCTCACAGGGAACACCAGCCTCAGTGGCAGCCACAACACTTTGCAGGAGCCATAGGACACATGCAGGCAAAAAAAATCTTCATTTCCAGATGGAGAGAGACAGGGTACCTGCTTTCCAAATCATGTAGTAGTGTCCTAATTGTATGCCTCTATTGTACGCTCTGTGTCTTTTGTCTCCTCTGTACAGAGAAGGCAGGAAATCATGTCAGAGGAAGTGCCTGCTAGCTTGCCACAATGCTAAGGCTAGTATGAATTTCTGGTTTTGGAAGCTGTCTTACAGTGGCTGAAAAAAATACGGAAGTATAGTAGAGGACTGGGATGTTGTGACCTATTCCACTGAGAATCTTTTAGTTTTCCTTGTGTCTGATGAAAGGAGAGAAAGCTTGCAAAGTTATGCAGGAGGGAAGGAAAGTCCTTGATACCATGCACATTACATTGGCTTTTTTCCTTGCTTTGCTTTGTCCTGGATTACATGGCAGAAGTAAGGATTTTTCTTCTATAGAAGCAGTTGGAGTGAAGGACATGAGCTTGGAAATTTGAGAAAGGAAATTTTCAAAACTTGCCTGGGCGAGGCCCTAAGCAATCTTGTCTATGAGGTTACCTGTTCTTCAAGCAGGCAGTGGGACCAGATGACCTCCAGAGGTCCCTTCCAACATGTTCTTTCCTGTAGTTTCTGACTCTTTCAGTCAGAAAAGACAGGAAAACATTTCCGTGAGGAGGCAGGAATATCCAGGCAGATGTGTCTATCAGTGGATAAGAGCAGAGAATATGAAATGAAACAAATAAGATATTTGAATCTGCAGTCTAGAGAGGTCAGTTGGGAGTAAAATAGTATCACTGAAGTGCTGGGTTGGACAGAGAAAACTCTCAAAAGTTGTCTTGTACAAAAAAAAAATGTTGTTATCTTGTATGAATACCCGATTCAGAGAGTCTTTGTAGATTCTTTTAACTAGATGTTGCCAAAAATAATTGAAGAACAGATTTTTTTTTCATAGCTGAAAGATCTGGCTGAAGAGTGTGGAGGTCAGTAGCTCTGCAGAAGTAAGCTTTTCTTTTGGTCCACTCTTTACCCAAGTAATTTTGTGAATACATCGTTTCCTGGAAGTAGTATGTCTCCAGTGAATCTGAAATAAATAGAGGTTTAAATGGAGGTTCCTGTAAAGGGCATTTTGCCTCTGTGGTTCTACTGTATGTCTGTTATAAATCGATCCAAATATACTGGTGCATGTACAGTAGAGGAGATGGAATTTCCTGGCTGGAGCTTAGAGTTAGTGCTTCAGCATAAGCTTCGTCTGGTAGAACTAACTTTAAAAACCACTGAAATGCAACCATCCCTATGGTGGAATGTAGTAGTTATTTGAAAGTGACTTTTATGTAATTGAAAAAGGCACAAAGGAAAGAAGTAAAAATCAGGAGGTGGAATTTGATAACTCTGAAATGTTTTCAAAGCTGACAAGCATTCTGGAATAATTTGTGAATCACTTTGTTCTTTGAAACAAAACACTATCCATTGCTCATGGAGATGAAGACAGACAGTTACTATCAGAAGGAGTATCTGACTGTAAACCTGTTACTTCATCTCTCTGTTTAACTTACTGTGATAGGAAAATGCTGCTGGTATCAGCAGTTAGAATTCCTTTAGGGATTTGTTTCATTGTTTGGTGGGAATTGTAAGAAAACTAGGTTTTTGCTGTTTATACAATTGTTTTATATGCTTTTGAATGTTTTAGTGTTTCTCCCAGACTAGTCCAACAGTGCGTACTGTGAATAGCTCAGAGACTCCCCGGCTGCTAAGATTTACGTGTCCGAGACCTGTGAGAGAACACTATCAGCAAAGACCTTGGCCGGTGAGTGACTCTCAACATTCCTTCAGCTGTAGATTCTACTGTGAAGAACCAAAGTTCAGGGCGATCCCAGGATATTTGGGTGTAATTGAGCTCCTGTCTCGGAACTGGCCACCTAATACCACTGAAGTTCTAGACAGCGATCTGGTCTGTCTGTCTGCTCTCCAGGACTGCCTTCCCCAGCACATGCCTGAATTCATTAGTGAGTCCTACTTCACAGGAATGTCTCTGTGCTTTTGTCCCTCCCTCCTAAGCATGCTCAGAAATGTGTATTACAGGAAGATGTGTGTGCTCTGTCCTTCCTGTCAGCTTGTAGGTTGAGGCCGCCTAGCGTCCAAGTACTGCATGAATCTTCCAGAGGAGGCCAAAAGTTAATGCTGGTCCAGCAGTGTTAGTACATTCAGAAATGATATCGCAGCCTGTCTTATGTATGCGTGAGTATGCTGCTGACTCAGTAAGCGGCAGTCTGATATTACAAGAGGTGCTTAAACTATGAGTGGGTAGAATTGAACATACGTATATATATATTTATATCTTTCTTTGAAGAAGTGTGCCCAAACCATTAAAATCATGGCTCTAAACTGGGATATCCCAATCTCCATTGTTTGTTTCATCTATGTGAAATGTTCTCTGTCTCCTATCCTGAAGTATTCCTGAGAACCGCTACAAGGATGCTTTGTTGTACTTCCTGCACAGAAACAACGAGGTTTGCAGGCAACACGGTGTGAAGATGCTAGATGAACTTCTTACCGTTCTATCCCAGTTTGTAGCTTGATTGTGGAACCTAGATGAGAACCTGATCTTTGTAAAGCAGGTCGGCTTTTTATGCAGACCTTTCTTTTTTTTACATTTATCCAGAGGTTCTCCTCAGCACCAGCAAAGAGTGGCGCAGCAAATACTTTTGCCTGCAGTAGACATTTTGGGAAGAAGAAGAATACCAAAGATTGGCTAACACAGAAAGACTTCTGTCGTGCGAAGGTATGAGTGGAGGAATAAAATGGAATGGAAGGTATGAAGGGAGGAATGAAAAATTATTATTTGCAAAGTCCTGTAAAATCTGAGATATGTTTGTCATTGGGAAGGGGAACAAAGAACTCCGGAAATAGCAATCCAATGGGTTTTATTGAGCCCTTGCATCCTTTCAAGGTAGCTTTATTGAGTTCCATGCAATTTGGTGTGTGAAAAAGTTTCCCATAAAACCTTAAACAAGCTTGTGACTAGTTAGAATCATAGACTCACAGAACGGCCCAGGCTGGAAGGGACCTTGAACGATCATGTCCAAAGAAGAGCAGCAAAGCTGGTGAAGGGTCTGGAGAACAAGTCTTCTGAGGAGCAGCTGAGGGAACTGGGGTTGTTTAGCCTGGAGAAAAGGAGGCTGAGGGGAGACCTCATCGCTCTCTACAACTACCTGAAAGGAGGTTGTAGCGAGGTGGGTGTCGGTCTCTTCTCCCAAGTAACTAGCGATAGGACGAGAGGAAATGGCCTCAAGTTGTGCCAGGGGAGGTTTAGATTGGACATGAGGAAAAATTTCTTTCCTGAAAGAGTGGTCAAACATTGGACCAGGCTGCCCCGGGAAGCGGTTGAGTCACCATCCCTGGAGGTATTTAAAAGACATGTAGATGTGGTGCTTAGGGACATGGTTTAGTGGTGGAGTTGGCAGTGCTAGGTTAACGGTTGGACTTGATGATCTTAAAGGTCTTTTCCAACCTAAACGATTCCATGATTCTATGATCATCTGGTCCAACCTTTCATGGGAAAGGGACAGTAGATGAGATTTATCTAGCACCCTGTCCAATCCCATCTTGAAAACCTCTGGTGATTGGGACTCCACCACATCCCTGGGGAGGTTGTTCCAGTGAATGATTGATCTCATTGTAAAAAATTTATTTCTTATATTGAGATGAAACCTTTCCCAGTGCAACTTGTACCTGTTGTCTCTTGTATTCTCCATGTGGCTCCTTGTGAAAAGAGACCCTCCATCCCCTTTGTAGCTGTCCTTTCAGTACTGGCATACTGTGATGAGGTTCCTCCTTAGCCTTCTCTTCGCCAGGGAGAAGAGATCTAACTCTTTCAGTCAAAGGAGACCTAACTCGTTCAGTTCTGTAAGGATTCTTCAGACGTGTATCATCCTGAAGGAAAACTTTTCACCTGTTCACCAATGTGTGTTCTGAGTACATTCTGCTAGTGGTGGTTCTCAGCTGGAGAGATGGCCATGTCTTCCTGGTGCTGTTAAGGTACTAGTTTTAGAAAGGTTCTGTGATTATGTGAAGTAGATCTGTCTGGTATAATGCAAAATGGCGGTTGTTTCAAACAGTAGGATGAAAGGGTCTTAAAACACGCCAGAAATTTAGATTTCCCCGTTCTCATTTGGTTTTGTTTTGTTTTTTTTTTTATACTGCTTGTCTCCTCCCTGCTTGCTCTGATGTATGATGTCCTGCTCATCTCAGAATAAGAAGCCTGTTGGAGTGTGGAGCTGGTCAATGGGGTCAAGGCAGGCATGACTGGAAACTGCACTGTTTATTGGGATTAAAAATTAATATTAAGCACAGGGAGCAGCAGGCTAATTTTCCATTCTGTGCATCAGATGCATTCCTTGAGTCTTGTGCTGCCACCGGCATGGTAGGCTTGTGCAAAATGCAATGGCTGTAGCCCAGTTTTTAAATGGCACAAGAAGGTCGCAGCAGGGGTGACTTTGAATTCATCTGTGGAAACCACGGGAGGTAGGCAGCAGGTCAAGCAGATGAAGTGTGAATGTTTCAGCCCTGCCTCTGGCTTAGGTCTAAGTAAAACCAGGTCACTTGAGGATTAACTTGTGTTGGTAGAAATATTTAGTATGGATGTACTGAAACTGATTTAAACTTTTAGTGATACCTAAGCTGGTATTAGCATCTGTGCAACTCTCGTCAAATGCAAACTTGAAAGTCATCACAGTCATACAACACACTAGCTGAGCCTTCCTGGTGGTTTAACCCAGCACCTTATTTCTCAGTTGGGACTGGCTATGAGCGTGCTATTTACAGCAAAGCAGCTAACGTGGTCGTTTGTTAAGCTGTTGGAACTCAGTTGCATGCCTGTTCTCGTAGGCTAAGTTGCTGCAACTGAAGCAAGTTCCTATCAGCGTCTAAACTGAGGGTTAGTCCCAGAAAGCAGAACAGATTGTAAATTTGTTTTAGCTTAAGTGACATGGTCTGTCTAAAACAGGTTGTGTTTTAGTTTCCTGCATTGCAACTTACCTCCTAATTTTTTGGCATAATGCTGAAAAGCTGGTAATTTTTTTTATAGCTGATTCTTCACGATAAATTTTGCTGTGGAATTAAAATTCTTTGTGAACTTGTTGCTTATAAAAGCTGCTGATTGACTGCTGAAGACAAGATCCCTCTGGTTAACCCACAGAGTTGGTGCTGCCTGGTCACAGGGGAGATATCCCCATTGCTTTTGTGCTCTAATCTTGCCTGGAGGGACTCCATCCCCAAATGATAGATGAATTTGGTCTGTATTGCTTGCGCTCTTTGGCCGGAGTGCAGGAGTTGCAGTTAATAAGCCACATGTTACAAGGGATTACCTGTTTAAAAATCAAATTGACAACAGCAGTGCATTGCAAGGGCTGTTGTTCTTAAATCGTGTTTTAGTGTGCTGGTATTCACGATGCAGGAAACAGTTTCTCCCTATTCTGATCTTCAGAAAGACTAAGATCAGGATGATGCTAGAGGAGAGCTTGGCAGATGTCACAACAGTAACTGAGATTTAAAACGTGGATGAATTCATAAGTAGAGGCAGCAGCGAGGCAGTTTCCTGCTTTGGAGGGTTTTTTCTCATTATCTTTCCTCTTACACGTCACTGTTTTCCTCTGTTTTTCCTTTTATACTTTTATGAATTCCTTGACATAATACCTTATCACGGTTTTAATTTGTTTGATTGCTATTTGTGTAGTGTGGCTGTATTTATATTGAAAATGAAGGTGCGAAGAGATGCTTCTTGCTACCTTAATTGGGTACATGTGAGCAACAGTGGCAAAGAGCAAATGGTGGTGCAGTCGTGGTGAGGAGTGGCCAAGGAGGTGTATGGTCTGGTCCCGCTGAACATGTACATTCCAGTTCTTCCAACACTTCTGTGGCTACATTTAACCTAACTATTCAGAGCAAGTCTCACAAGGATTTGCCTGCCTGTGCTATTCTGCCAGCTGGGTTATGGTATAACTGTCCTGGTTTCGGCTGGGATAGAGTTAATTTTCTTCCTAGTAGCTGGTACAGTGCTGTGTTTCAGATTTAGGACAAGAACAAAGTTGATAACACACCGATGTTTTAGTTGTTGCTCAGTAGTGTTTACACTAGTCAAGGACTTTTCAGCTTCCCATGCTCTACCGACTGAGAAGGCTGGAGGTGCACAAGAA
>NW_008794723.1:1039512-1047562 GCF_000699145.1 Aptenodytes forsteri | reverse complement strand
AGCGGCTGTGTGGTGCTCAGTTGCTGACTGAGGTTAAACCATGACAATAACGTGCCTTTAATCACAACACAAGTAATTATTTTGAATTCAAAGGTAATTCTAACTCCTACTGTAAGTCCTGCTTTTACTTCATGTGCTTTTTTGGATGTTTTGTTAGATAGCACCTGATGAAAGTCAAGACATCATTGCTTCTGCTCAGTGCGTCTTGGACAGAGAAAATTATTTTGTGAGGGTAAGAAGTGGTATCTCTTCTCTCATTTGCTGTGTGCTTTCCTGCATGTCAGTGTTTTTTCTCTCCATCATCCAGTGATTCATGAGAAAATGTCAATTGTCTGTATTCTTGAAAAGCTAAATTTAGAAGTACAAGTTTCTGGCCTCCTCAGTCTCCTCGGGATAGGACTAAATATGAGCTTAGGAATCATCTTTGGTGACTTACTTGCCTGTTTGCACCTAACTTTTGTTCTGTGGATGTGATTAGATGGTGACGGTGAGCCTGTGAATAAAGGGCAGGAGGGCTGATCTAATCTAGCAGGTTGCCACTGCTGCAGGGAGAAGGTCTGTCTCCTGCTGCCTGTCTTGCACAGTCTGGTGTTTATCAGACCCCTACTCTGAAGTGGTTTCAGCTCACTAACCTGGTGGGAGAAAGTGAATGATTTTCTGCCAGTCTTGCACTACAGCTTCAAAAATTAGCATCTGAATGTCAGAGCCTGTGAAAGGGAGAGCTTGGAGCCAAATGGTGGGAAGTGGAGAGAGGGAGGAGCAGATAGAAGGGCTGGAAAACAGGGCCCTTGCAGCAGTGACCGGTCAGATCAGGTCAGCCAAGCCGCGTAGCTTCACCCGTGGACTCTTTAACATGGTTGGCCAATAGGTTGTATGGTTTTTATTTTCCATTTCTTACTCAGGAGGTGGACAGGTATTTGAGGCACAATGATTTCTTAAATCTGAGAAAGAAGGAGATCCTGTACAAGAAATGGCTTGAGGATGTTTCAGAGCCACTGCTGCAGAAAATTGAGGACAAAATGGACAGCCAGTCAAGCGAAGAAATACGGAAAAGGAAAGAAGAACAACTCTGTCTCTATTTAAACTACTGTAAAAAGAAGGTATCAATGAGAAGTAAATTTCTGTCATGGAGAAGGCTGCATACAGAGGGTTGTGGACAAGATCAGGGTTTTAGCTGTTATTTGCTGTTCAGTTGAGTAGCCTGGAGTTCAGGTATGCCTTTCCTGTAATTTATTCTTCCCAAGGACTTCTGTAGTGGTGACATAACGTCATTACAATTGTTTGTTTAAGTTCACCATCAGATACGAACAATAGCATTGTTTGGTGCAGTGAGCACGTGCTGGGGTCTGAATATGGTGAGACACCATATTGTGGTGGGTTTCCCTCTGTGAGCCAGACCATTTAGAGGGAGAACCTTGAGCTCTGTCAGCTGAAACCAAAGGCTGAGTCTGTGACCAGGGAGTGGAACGCACTCTCATGTCTCAGGAGTTCAGCTAGAGCAGTACTGCGGTATGTTGGCAGAGCATGAGCGAAACGATTTCGTGGCCTCGGATGCTACTGATCAAGCTTTATAAAAGAAAAAAAGGCGGGAACAGGGAGACACCAACAGTTTTCTTAAGTCTGCATGCAGGTGAATAGACCCAACTCATGGATTCTGTAGTTCCGTGTGTTTCAGTACTCATAAAAATTGCAGTCACTGTAGGAAATAACTTGCTGGTTTTGTTGATTTTGCTCTGAATTTCACACCACTGTTGAGTATCAGATCCCATGACTCAACTTTCTGCATCTCAGGAATGGATATATAGAGCAATAAGAGCAGTTACATCATCTGCCACAAATAGAATAGTATTTTATATAGAGCAGGCTTTTGTTGTCAGTGGAAACCACTGCACAGTGGAGTTACGAGACTGTAAACAAGCTTCCCATCCAGCAATGAAAATGTCATGGGATCTGTGTTGTTTTAATGAAAGCAAATGATCTCTTTTTCAAAGGTCTGATGTGAAAGACCCATGCATTTAAACTGCACATAACGACAAAGAACTGAAGTCCTGGGATTTAGGATATGTTGGGTGTGCTGTACATATCTGGGTCTGCATCAGTCCATCTTGCAAGCTTTTGTGTCAGGTCAAGACTTTGCTGGGTGTCCTCCGAAAGCAATGGCTGTTGTACTGGGATTCGTCCTTCTCCCTGAACAAGCACAGCACTGGTGATCAACCTCCACCTTTTCTTCTTGCTCTGTGGTGTCGGCTTTATCATCAGCATGTCTGAAAAGCAGGCTGAAGCCCTTCAGAGTAACAGGACAATTAATTTGCATAAGTTTCCATTAATTGTGTCAGCATATGATAAATGTTGCAGAACTTAAGACATTTCTGTGGATTGGTTAATATACTGACTTCTGGCTGTGCATTTTCCCCCCCCTCCCTTCTTTTTGTCCTTTTTCTCTTGCTCTCTTCCCTGATATTAGGCTTCTCCTTGTCCTATTCCCAAGATCTCCTCACCTTCCTGTGTCTCTGTCACAGGTCCATTCCCCCTTTCCATATCTATTCTTCTTCCTCCAGTCTCTCCTCTCGCTCTCTTTCTCTCTCCAATCAACCCTTTTACTCCATCCACAAGTCTCTCACTGTTTTGCCCCTCTTTCTTCTGTCAGACTCCCCAGTGCTGTGTCTCCCTCTCCTTGTTGCTTCTGATGATTCCTCCCAGTTCTCCGCTGTCCTTTGCTTTCCAAAGCTGCCTTCTCCCCCTTTCCTCCATTCTCCTCCTCCCCTCTAACACTGTCTCCTCACTGTCCTTCCAGGTTCCTCCATCTCAGTCTTTCTGTCAGCTCACTTTTCTGCCTCCTTTTTCACGCCATCTGAGCCTTCTTCCTTTACCTCCCTTCCTTGACTCTCCGTTGTTCCAGTGACCTGCTCTTATGTGGGTTTTTTTTCCTTAAATCTGCCTCCTTTTCACCCCCATTCTCACCTCCTCCTTACCCCCAGTCCCAGGGACATGGACTGCAGATGCATGATGAGATGGTTGGTCATAGTGCGAAGATGGCGGCAGTGCTGCTTTTCTTCTAGCACCAGCAGAAGTGCCACGCTGCAACCTGCAAGGAGGGGGAAGTTTCCCTGGCCTGGGTTACTGCTGTGTTAGCCACAGCTCAGCTTCTGGCAGTCCAGGATGTTGTAGGCATTGTGTGCTGAAATGCTGCAGAGTAAGAGACCCTTCCAACGCCTTTTTAAGAGCAGGCTGTTGCTCTGCTTTCTGCCAAGGGGTGTGTGAGTGGTAATACATCGACTGCGTGAAGGGATCGAACATGGGTGTGCTGCACAGCGCCTAGCACAATCGACTGAGGTCTCAGCACGTATTGTAATGGGGCGGTATGTAATAATAAACCAAGGGGTGGCACTACAACTCTGCAAATTGAGGCATGTTAGGGCTGAAAGTTTTCCAGGGACAGAAACAGGAGATGGTGAGTGCAGCTTGCTGCTTGCTCTCTGGGGAATTGCCAGATACTGGGGAGCAGAGGCCCCTGCAGAGGCAGCAGTGTTCACCCTCAGCAGTAGCTGAAGCCCCATGGAGCTGCCCAAGTGCTTGCTGAGTGTCTGGGAACAGCATAGGCCCTTGGGGCCTGGCTCACTTGCCCATGTGAGCACCTTCAACATAGTTACCTCTTAAACCTACTGCAGATCCCACTTTTTGGGGTTTGGACTCGTCTTGCAGCACTCCTGAACTGTTCAGGTTAAAGTATGTTTTTTCCAGCTCTCAACTTGAAATCACATCCACAGATGATTGCCAAAAAGAACTGTGTAGGGCTGAGACCTAGAGGGCCGTGGGCTGAATGCTCCCTTTTCTTCCTGGGACCCCTGGAGAATCGTCTGCACAAGAAAGCTGAAAAATTTCATTGGCAAGGTTTTGGAAGAATGACTGAGAGTAGTAGGGAGAAGTATTTTATGTTTGCCCTGTTCTTACTATTCTTAGGGCATCACTTGTGGCCTCTGTTCTTTTTTTTTTTACGTATATGTTTTGTTTTGTCATCTGTACAGCTCTGATGCAATTTAGGTAAGTCCTGGCTTATTGGCCGTAAACAGTCCATTATAATTTGGAGACAAATGGTTGCAATTCACCTTTCTCAGCATCAGGCTTGATCTGTGTGGCAACCTCAGTATCTGTTCAGCTTCTTGATAGCCTGTTTGATCTGGTGTTCTTTGGTCTTGGCATCAGTAGTGAATGCCAAGTGGTGGTACTTGCTGTTCCCCAGCTAACTCTGGTCATAGGAAACTTGAACTGCAGAATACGAAGTTTGTTGCAGGCAGAGTTCTCGATGAGATGGAGCTGTGGTCTGGACCATTAGGTATAGTTCAGGTCTTTACTCCTATATATAGATAGAAAAGCATGCTCATGACCTAGACTTGGAGCTCGCATCTCGCAGACTAGTAACTTGCCTAGGGCCATGGCTGGTGGGGGGTCAGTCACTTTCTTTTTTTATTTTCTTTCTAGTATCTGTTTCCTTCTCTGTCAAAACATTTTCCCTTGAACAAAATTTCCATTTTCTTGACTGCCTTAGTTGTGATTAGTGTTTTAGCCTGTAATTATTTCTGGATGCTTCATGAGATCATTTATTATGTATTTATGCCTATGATAAATTAAAATGGATGGAGGAACTTTCCTGTTACACTTCAGTCACCTTCCTTCTGAGGTGCAGAGTGTGAAAATTCGGGAGTCCTTATCTCCACCACCGCTGGTGCTGTGTTCATACCATGCCTGGCTGTGTTAATACCTAGGCTGGCTGCTCTTTCGCTGTTTTATTACCAATAGCTTCTGAGACCTGACCTGCTACCTGCTTCTCCCGCAGGGCTATGTGGCTTTGGAAACTTATGACCCGTCAGAGTACGATCCGTTCTTCCTGAAGACGTGTACAGACTGCTGGAAGGTGTGGTGGTTATTTATGCCATGAGGTTTAGAGGCAGCCTTTGACCAGCGGGAAGTTAATGGTTAGAGAGGAAGCAGAGTGTGTTACTGACGTGCTGCTATGGGGCTGGTGTAGAGCAACACATTCTAGTTTTATTAACTGAACAAATATGGGTCCCAGCTCCTACTGCATTTAAGCTCAAGAGTGTTTGAAAATGCTTTTCACTGGGAACATGGTTTGGATCCATACTAAGCCCAGATTTGGAGGCACAGTAGGCAATGGCAGGGGGGAGGTTTGTTTTCCTCATCTCAAATTCATTGTGGCATCGTGGGAAGCATCCTGTCTAACGAGGGTTGGTGAGTTCCCAGGCAAGCTGGGTGTGTGCTCTGTAGAAGGAAATAATCTGACAGTTCAGATGATCTTTACAAAAGCTCACTCAAGTGCACCGAAGACATGGGTACTTAATAGAAGAGTTAGGTAGGACTCGGACACAAATCCATGAAGTGCAATTCTCTAAATCCCTTCTGGATGCTGTGAGCCCTCAGCAGCTGTGGGGACTGAGCTGATACCTCATTGCAATATGCCACACAGGGTTCATCAAGATCAACTGCCTCCAGGAGATCAGATCTCATATCTGTGGTCTAATTTTGCGGCAGACTTGTTGAATGCGTTATGGCCTGCCTTAGGAGCTGAGATGCTCAGCATTTCTCAGGCCACTCACGTCTGTGCCTCATGATTTTATTCATAAAAAAATGCAGTTGATGCTCCTTACCTGCTAACCAATGGTGCCTTGACATTCACCTCTGACTTTGGTCTTTGAGACTCTGACAAAGTGCTTGTGTTGGTGCGTAACCATGAAATAACTGTCTCTGTCACAGGTTTCAGTACCAACTTTACAGGATCCTCTGTTAAAAGACATTCAAAGAAAGTTTATTGAGACAGGCATTATCAAGCAGTGTGAGACAGGTATTTTAAACACTGGTATCCCTTGGAAGTGTTTCATATTGGGGGGGGGGCATCCTTGCTTGTGACAGTAGATGCTCAAACGAAGCACTTGTTACTTTCCTGCCAGGAAGACCATGCTCTACCAGAGAGCTGAACGAACTCAGTAAAGCAGAACTGTCACTGCTTCCTCTGAGCCGGCAACGTATGGATGCAGTTGAGTGGCTGAAGATACCACACGCCTACATTGCTAGTGAGGTCCACCAAATGAGGAGGTAAGAGCTAATGATGTGTTTACTGAGAGGCAGCACAACAGCTACAGTGGATGAGGCCTCTCCTTCTCGGCTGCGTAGCAGAGTATTTGCTAAAACTTAAATTTCATGGTGAATTCCGCTTTATTGTGTATTTCTCCTGAGAAAGGAGTGTTGGTGAAGGGAAAGCCTTCAGGTATGGAGTGGACAGCAGCATGTATTAAAGTAGAGCATTGATGGTCAAGCTGAGCCTTGAAATAAAGTGGTTTTTGGTGGGGAGTTTCCTGCATTTTCTGCATGCAGCCCAGCAGCCAGCCCTACAGGCCAAGCCGTGGAATACCTCCTGGGTTCTTTACTGGAAGATCTGGAAGGATTTAATGTTCATACTTGCTTTGGGTTTTGGTGGGGTTTTTTGCTATTAGTTTCTAGATTTTGGGAGCAGGTGAAGTCATACTTATACACAAAATGGATACTTGCTTTGGGTTTTGGTGGGGTTTTTTGCTATTAGTTTCTAGATTTTGGGAGCAGGTGAAGTCATACTTATATCACAAAATGGTTGAGGTTGGAAGGCACCTCTGGAAGTCATCTTGTCCAACCCCCGCTGCTCAAGCAGGGCCACCTAGGGCCAGTTGCCCAGGACCATGTCCAGATGGCTTTTGAATATCTCCAAGGATGGAGATATCTCCAAGGATGGAGACTCCACAACCTCTCTGGGCAGCCTGTGCCAATGCTCTGTCACCTTCACAGCAGAAAAGTGTTTCCTAATGTTCTGAGGGAACCTCCTGTGTTTCAATTTGTGCCCATTGCCCCTGGTCCGGTCACTGGGCACCACTGAAAAAAGCCTGGCTCCATCCTCTTTGTACCCTTCCTTCAGGTATTTGTACACACTGATGAGATTCCCCCTGAGCCTTCTCTTCTCCAAGCTAAACTGTCCTGGCTCTCTTGGCCTTGTCTCATGTTTGCTCAACTACTGTCCTTTGACCTTTGTGATACGGTGTGCATCCTCGCTCAAGCCAGGAGGCTGGTCCTGTAAAGGAGCGGCCTGTGCTGAGGGAGCTACACACCACTCCAGAAAGTTGTATCCTATAGCTAAGCTTCATAACAGGTCTTTGTTGGTGTACAGGCTGGTTGGACTCAAAGTACAGTAGAGATCACTAATGGTGAACTGAACTGGAGCAGTGATGCAGCTGCCTAAGCTGAGACCACTAGAGAGCCCCCGCTGGCCTGCCCCGATAGGGAAGCATTTGGGATCAGCAAAGAGTGATTTATTTTTTTTTATTACATTGTTGTTTTTTTCAAGTCCCAGTGCTCTGATTCACCGCTTTTGAAAGCTCTCTGGTTCTACCCTTGCAGCACACAACACCTAAGGGAACTCCTGCTCCCCAGTGACAAAAACATCAAAGCTGAACTGGGAGCCTGATGTCCTCCTGACCCAGGCCCACTCTCTCCCCCCCGCCCTGGAATTTTATGCCTCTTACTCCCAAGTAAAGCCCAAGGCTTTACTCCAGCATGTTTACAGCAGTTACGGGATAATGGCACATTCTAGAAGGAAAACTGGTCACAAAGACAAACATTTCCTGGAGTGTGGGAAAGAGCTAGTGCAGGAAGCTGTGCTGGGCTACAGCAGCCTTCGCGTTGCATGGACTGCAATAGTTTTTACTTCTGTTTAAAGGCGGAAAGTCATCAGCCACCACAAAGATGGCGAGGTCCGATGATGTCACCTGTCTTCCAGCTGACCGCAGCCGCAAATACAGGCATCAGAAGGTACTGTTTGCAAAACATGTTACATCTTCTGCCAAAGCAAGTGGTAACAGGCCAGGTCTTCTGGCAAACTGCAATAAACTCATTGTCTTAAACATGTGCTTCTGAAGTACTGTTACCCAGCAGCCAAAGAAATGTTTGAGATGCTGCTCCTGTTATTTCCAGCTCTACAGGCCAAAACCTACTATTTTAGGTGGTTTAACTT
>NW_008794723.1:988435-1034307 GCF_000699145.1 Aptenodytes forsteri | reverse complement strand
TCAGCTCAGCTTCTGGCAGTCCAGGAAGTTTTTGGCATTGTTTGCTGAAATGCTGCAGAGTAAGAGACCCTTCCAACGCCTTTTTAAGAGCAGGCTGTTGCTCTGCTTTCTGCCAAGGGGTGTGTGAGTGGTAATACATCGACTACGTGAAGGGATCGAACATGGGTGTGCTGCACAGCGCCTAGCACAATCGACTGAGGTCTCAGCACGTATTGTAATGGGGCGGTATGTAATAATAAACCAAGGGGTGGCACTACAACTCTGCAAATTGAGGCATGTTAGGGCTGAAAGTTTTCCAGGGACAGAAACAGGAGATGGTGAGTGCAGCTTGCTGCTTGCTCTCTGGGGAATTGCCAGATACTGGGGAGCAGAGGCCCCTGCAGAGGCAGCAGTGTTCACCCTCAGCAGTAGCTGAAGCCCCATGGAGCTGCCCAAGTGCTTGCTGAGTGTCTGGGAACAGCATAGGCCCTTGGGGCCTGGCTCACTTGCCCATGTGAGCACCTTCAACATAGTTACCTCTTAAACCTACTGCAGATCCCACTTTTTGGGGTTTGGACTCGTCTTGCAGCACTCCTGAACTGTTCAGGTTAAAGTATGTTTTTTCCAGCTCTCAACTTGAAATCACATCCACAGATGATTGCCAAAAAGAACTGTGTAGGGCTGAGACCTAGAGGGCCGTGGGCTGAATGCTCCCTTTTCTTCCTGGGACCCCTGGAGAATTGTCTGCACAAGAAAGCTGAAAAATTTCATTGGCAAGGTTCTGGAAGAATGACTGAGAGTAGTAGGGAGAAGTATTTTATGTTTGCCCTGTTCTTACTATTCTTAGGGCATCACTTGTGGCCTCTGTTCTTTTTTTTTTTACGTATATGTTTTGTTTTGTCATCTGTACAGCTCTGATGCAATTTAGGTAAGTCCTGGCTTATTGGCCGTAAACAGTCCATTATAATTTGGAGACAAATGGTTGCAATTCACCTTTCTCAGCATCAGGCTTGATCTGTGTGGCAACCTCAGTATCTGTTCAGCTTCTTGATAGCCTGTTTGATCTGGTGTTCTTTGGTCTTGGCATCAGTAGTGAATGCCAAGTGGTGGTACTTGCTGTTCCCCAGCTAACTCTGGTCATAGGAAACTTGAACTGCAGAATACGAAGTTTGTTGCAGGCAGAGTTCTCGATGAGATGGAGCTGTGGTCTGGACCATTAGGTATAGTTCAGGTCTTTACTCCTATATATAGATAGAAAAGCATGCTCATGACCTAGACTTGGAGCTCGCATCTCGCAGACTAGTAACTTGCCTAGGGCCATGGCTGGTGGGGGGTCAGTCACTTTCTTTTTTTATTTTCTTTCTAGTATCTGTTTCCTTCTCTGTCAAAACATTTTCCCTTGAACAAAATTTCCATTTTCTTGACTGCCTTAGTTGTGATTAGTGTTTTAGCCTGTAATTATTTCTGGATGCTTCATGAGATCATTTATTATGTATTTATGCCTATGATAAATTAAAATGGATGGAGGAACTTTCCTGTTACACTTCAGTCACCTTCCTTCTGAGGTGCAGAGTGTGAAAATTCGGGAGTCCTTATCTCCACCACCGCTGGTGCTGTGTTCATACCATGCCTGGCTGTGTTAATACCTAGGCTGGCTGCTCTTTCGCTGTTTTATTACCAATAGCTTCTGAGACCTGACCTGCTACCTGCTTCTCCCGCAGGGCTATGTGGCTTTGGAAACTTATGACCCGTCAGAGTACGATCCGTTCTTCCTGAAGACGTGTACAGACTGCTGGAAGGTGTGGTGGTTATTTATGCCATGAGGTTTAGAGGCAGCCTTTGACCAGCGGGAAGTTAATGGTTAGAGAGGAAGCAGAGTGTGTTACTGACGTGCTGCTATGGGGCTGGTGTAGAGCAACACATTCTAGTTTTATTAACTGAACAAATATGGGTCCCAGCTCCTACTGCATTTAAGCTCAAGAGTGTTTGAAAATGCTTTTCACTGGGAACATGGTTTGGATCCATACTAAGCCCAGATTTGGAGGCACAGTAGGCAATGGCAGGGGGGAGGTTTGTTTTCCTCATCTCAAATTCATTGTGGCATCGTGGGAAGCATCCTGTCTAACGAGGGTTGGTGAGTTCCCAGGCAAGCTGGGTGTGTGCTCTGTAGAAGGAAATAATCTGACAGTTCAGATGATCTTTACAAAAGCTCACTCAAGTGCACCGAAGACATGGGTACTTAATAGAAGAGTTAGGTAGGACTCGGACACAAATCCATGAAGTGCAATTCTCTAAATCCCTTCTGGATGCTGTGAGCCCTCAGCAGCTGTGGGGACTGAGCTGATACCTCATTGCAATATGCCACACAGGGTTCATCAAGATCAACTGCCTCCAGGAGATCAGATCTCATATCTGTGGTCTAATTTTGCGGCAGACTTGTTGAATGCGTTATGGCCTGCCTTAGGAGCTGAGATGCTCAGCATTTCTCAGGCCACTCACGTCTGTGCCTCATGATTTTATTCATAAAAAAATGCAGTTGATGCTCCTTACCTGCTAACCAATGGTGCCTTGACATTCACCTCTGACTTTGGTCTTTGAGACTCTGACAAAGTGCTTGTGTTGGTGCGTAACCATGAAATAACTGTCTCTGTCACAGGTTTCAGTACCAACTTTACAGGATCCTCTGTTAAAAGACATTCAAAGAAAGTTTATTGAGACAGGCATTATCAAGCAGTGTGAGACAGGTATTTTAAACACTGGTATCCCTTGGAAGTGTTTCATATTGGGGGGGGGGCATCCTTGCTTGTGACAGTAGATGCTCAAACGAAGCGCTTGTTACTTTCCTGCCAGGAAGACCGTGCTCTACCAGAGAGCTGAACGAACTCAGTAAAGCAGAACTGTCACTGCTTCCTCTGAGCCGGCAACGTATGGATGCAGTTGAGTGGCTGAAGATACCACACGCCTACATTGCTAGTGAGGTCCACCAAATGAGGAGGTAAGAGCTAATGATGTGTTTACTGAGAGGCAGCACAACAGCTACAGTGGATGAGGCCTCTCCTTCTCGGCTGCGTAGCAGAGTATTTGCTAAAACTTAAATTTCATGGTGAATTCCGCTTTATTGTGTATTTCTCCTGAGAAAGGAGTGTTGGTGAAGGGAAAGCCTTCAGGTATGGAGTGGACAGCAGCATGTATTAAAGTAGAGCATTGATGGTCAAGCTGAGCCTTGAAATAAAGTGGTTTTTGGTGGGGAGTTTCCTGCATTTTCTGCATGCAGCCCAGCAGCCAGCCCTACAGGCCAAGCCGTGGAATACCTCCTGGGTTCTTTACTGGAAGATCTGGAAGGATTTAATGTTCATACTTGCTTTGGGTTTTGGTGGGGTTTTTTGCTATTAGTTTCTAGATTTTGGGAGCAGGTGAAGTCATACTTATATCACAAAATGGTTGAGGTTGGAAGGCACCTCTGGAAGTCATCTTGTCCAACCCCCGCTGCTCAAGCAGGGCCACCTAGGGCCAGTTGCCCAGGACCATGTCCAGATGGCTTTTGAATATCTCCAAGGATGGAGATATCTCCAAGGATGGAGACTCCACAACCTCTCTGGGCAGCCTGTGCCAATGCTCTGTCACCTTCACAGCAGAAAAGTGTTTCCTAATGTTCTGAGGGAACCTCCTGTGTTTCAATTTGTGCCCATTGCCCCTGGTCCGGTCACTGGGCACCACTGAAAAAAGCCTGGCTCCATCCTCTTTGTACCCTTCCTTCAGGTATTTGTACACACTGATGAGATTCCCCCTGAGCCTTCTCTTCTCCAAGCTAAACTGTCCTGGCTCTCTTGGCCTTGTCTCATGTTTGCTCAACTACTGTCCTTTGACCTTTGTGATACGGTGTGCATCCTCGCTCAAGCCAGGAGGCTGGTCCTGTAAAGGAGCGGCCTGTGCTGAGGGAGCTACACACCACTCCAGAAAGTTGTATCCTATAGCTAAGCTTCATAACAGGTCTTTGTTGGTGTACAGGCTGGTTGGACTCAAAGTACAGTAGAGATCACTAATGGTGAACTGAACTGGAGCAGTGATGCAGCTGCCTAAGCTGAGACCACTAGAGAGCCCCCGCTGGCCTGCCCCGATAGGGAAGCATTTGGGATCAGCAAAGAGTGATTTATTTTTTTTTATTACATTGTTGTTTTTTTCAAGTCCCAGTGCTCTGATTCACCGCTTTTGAAAGCTCTCTGGTTCTGCCCTTGCAGCACACAACACCTAAGGGAACTCCTGCTCCCCAGTGACAAAAACATCAAAGCTGAACTGGGAGCCTGATGTCCTCCTGACCCAGGCCCACTCTCTCCCCCCCGCCCTGGAATTTTATGCCTCTTACTCCCAAGTAAAGCCCAAGGCTTTACTCCAGCATGTTTACAGCAGTTACGGGATAATGGCACATTCTAGAAGGAAAACTGGTCACAAAGACAAACATTTCCTGGAGTGTGGGAAAGAGCTAGTGCAGGAAGCTGTGCTGGGCTACAGCAGCCTTCGCGTTGCATGGACTGCAATAGTTTTTACTTCTGTTCAAAGGCGGAAAGTCATCAGCCACCACAAAGATGGCGAGGTCCGATGATGTCACCTGTCTTCCAGCTGACCGCAGCCGCAAATACGGGCATCAGAAGGTACTGTTTGCAAAACATGTTACATCTTCTGCCAAAGCAAGTGGTAACAGGCCAGGTCTTCTGGCAAACTGCAATAAACTCATTGTCTTAAACATGTGCTTCTGAAGTACTGTTACCCAGCAGCCAAAGAAATGTTTGAGATGCTGCTCCTGTTATTTCCAGCTCTACAGGCCAAAACCTACTATTTTAGGTGGTTTAACTTGGGCTCAGCTCTACAAAGACAGTGCTGATGTTCTCTGGTTTATAGGGTGATGAGTCTTTGTATTAAAGGAGATGAACTGGCGAGAAAAGTTGAAGAAGTCTGCTAGGCCCCTCTTCTACCCAGTGCAGGATCTGTATGTTATCCCCAGCTCTGGCAACAGCTACAGCTCCGAGTCTACTGTATTTCGTATCACAAGAAGTGTGAATGTTAGCAGTGGGCAGAGGGAATGAATGGCAAAGCTTGCAAAATTTTAGTTACAGCTGTTGCAATTGTGCATGAAGCTGAAAGAGGTCACCTTGAGATTTAAGAACAAACCCTCTCTTTGAATGAGAAGGAGGTGCTCCTGGCTATGTGCGTGGTGAGCAGATGTGTACAGAAGAGGGGCTTAGAAAGCACTGATAAGGAAATAATGATTTGGTTTTGTTTATTCAAATCTTTATCAGAACTCCCATAGTGAATGTCTTGCAAAGTATTTTTTGCAAAATAATGTTAGGCTACTACCAAGGGTTCAAAGGACTTTCTCCTGGAGGCAGCGTACAAGCAGTAAATGAAACTTTTAACATACATATTGAGTATTCTGAGAAGGCAGGAAATAATTAGGGGAGAGGAGATGGAAAGTGGTGGTGTACAAAATGTCTAGCACTTTTTGGACAGTCAGTGCTGAGCAACAAAGGCTGTCAGCGCCCTACAAATTGGCTTCTCTCTTGTTCCAGGGCGGTCCCTGTCTCCCTGCTAGTGTGCCTGCACAGCAGCTCTGCTGTCAAAGCCTGAAAACAGAATTTTCTCTATGCTTGTTCAAGAAGCTCCAAACTCCCACTGTACAGACACAATCTCTCACGAGTTGCCAAGATTTAGTTTTATTTAGGATTAGAAATACTGAACCACAGAAAACTGTTAAAAGTAACAGAGGTTGACTCAGCCCTGTAACAGGAGGGTACACAGATGGCAATCGAGTGTGAAACTGTCAGACATCAGGAGGTATTGCTGCACCCATGGAAAACAAGGGCAGGTGCTGCTCAGAATTGCATGCTGTGCTTTTTCAACAAAGCAGTTTAAGGCGGCAGTAAAATGGTTACAACTTATCAAACCCTTTATAAACAAACTCTTTTTTTTTTTTTTAACCATCCCTGATTTTGGTGCCAAGAGCAAGTTTTTGCTTTCAACCAATCTCAGTTTACAGATTCGTGTTGGGGTGACAGTTCCCCCCAAGCAAACCTTTTAAACTTGTAATAAACTTTTCTCGAATTTCATCCTATAAATTCTTATTATTTCACATTCCCCTATACAATAAAATATACTTTTTAAAAATCACTATGCATCAATAAACATCTGTAGACAAATTACTTTAATAAACTTATATTTTTCTCTCTATATATACATGTTGGCAATGTCAAAGCTTCAAGATTCACATGGAGGTCTGCAAGACCAAGGAAATGTACACAAATAACTTACATTTAGGAAAAAAAACAAAAGCTGAAGAGTATTTTTCCACATTATTGTGGGTCACAGTATTTAAAATATTTTTTTCTAGTTATTCTTCACAACCACATTGTCTCAGCAGAGAATGATGAATCAAACTGAAGCAGAAAGAAAAATCAAGTAGCAGTTACTGATTTCAGTGCAGAACTAAGTCAAGTAAAGAACTACACTTGATTCTTAAAGAATATACAATATATCGGAGACTTCTCCAGTGCTAAGGCTTCTTCAGCATTTAATCTTTAGAACTATCATCCTGAGACGGGAAGATTCCAGTGGATATCACTTTTCAGATTTCAAATGGAATGATTCTAGTGCTGAGCTAAACCATTCCTCAGTCTATATGTGAGACTGAGTGGTAAAACATACATACATCTTGATGCCGTATTTCTACTTAATACTTTTTATGGTCCTGAAAATGGAAACATTGGCATCCAAACCCAAAATATTCCAACATAATAAAAAGGCACTGAGCTATAGTACTGTATATACAGTAACATTTCTGTTTGCATAGATCAACAACTTTGAACGCTGCAAGGAACTAAACGCAACCAGTAATTAAGAGGAAATACAGAAGCAGCAGGAACTCTTGCTTAATAACCAGCGTGGGGCAAGGGATCTTTTACCAAAAAAAATGTTCAAGCTGTCAGCTTCAGTCGTCCTTCATAGATTAAAAAAGTTTTCTTAGAGGAGTGTTTTCTGATCAAAGAGCTGCAGGTCAAAACGGACCCAGACTTCGCCTGTTGGAACTTCATGCAGCAGTAAGTGTTTAGTCGTGGGGCCTTTGCTTTCTTGTTCTGTTCTGATTTTTGCTACTGGAACTTCAGTGCGACCCAAAAAATCTGTTGGGCAAATGAATAAGAAATTTCATTAAGCAAAGACGTTAAGCTTAGAAAATCTGAAAGCGTCAGGTTAAGCAGCAATGCTGCATAGTATGTATTCAGTTCCAGAGCACTACTCCCAAGCCTCCTGTTTGACTAGCCCTCAGCCCTGTGTAAATCAGCCAGCAGTGACAAAAAATGGTCTTTTCAGAAGACAAAAATGCTATGGAACTAGGACGGAAAACATGCCTTTATGTCACAGTTTGATCTAAGGGCTTTGAAAATACAGTTCCTTTTCAGAAACACAATTTCAAATGTTCTCCTGTCTTAGAGCTGCAAAGTCAGAGTTAAGTGATGTTTACAAGTCAGCTGCGGTGCTATGAAGACAATAAAAAAAAAATTCCACCTATTTTGGCTCAGCCAACTTTTAATTAAGCTTATGTATTATTCTTCTCACAAGAACAATGACCTTGAACAACTACTGCCACTCATAGGTTTACAGTCCTATTCAGAAATTACATACCCTCTTTGTGGCCATTTCATATATAAACATCTTCGTGTGTGTGCATTAAAAAGTTTACCATGAACTGAAAAAACAACAGACTCTGCTGTCCAACAGGGAGAAGAAGCCTCGCAAAGTCACGTTACCTCACAGGAGAAAAGACTGAGTTGTAGTTACACATAGGGCAACTCAGGTCAAGGCAGTACCTTGCAAACCTGAAATAATCAACTGTGCATCAGAGTCCTGAAAAAGCACTTAACCTTTTAAAGAGTACTAGAAGCTACCGACTGCCGACTACGTACTAGAAGCTACGTGTTCGGTTTCCAAGCAAAAGAAGAAAGCTTATCAAGCTGTTGCTGTGCAAATATAACCTAGCACCTTATTTTTGGGCACCACCTATAGTGAGAGAGAAAAACTTCTGCTTTCAACTTCTCTGTCTCCCCAGTCTGACAAAATAATAGTTCTGTGTCTGATAGAAAAGCCAGAGTAGGATCAAATCTGACTGCCCAGAGCTGTTGGCTCTGGAGGACTACTGAACCTCTTGAGCAAGGAGGCCTTGTTTTTACACAACGTTTCTCAGGAAGCAATCATACCTACAGGCTCTTGGAACTGTCGGTGAGGAACTGTGTACCCCGAGTCACAAAAAAGCATTCTTTTCCTAAAACAAATGTTCGCACTTACCATCGGGTGAGAACTGATCTCTGTCAAACATGGTGATACACAGGACATCCTGATGCAGATCCTTAATGAAAAACTGGCAGTTGAAGTTCCACTTGGGGTTCAAGGTGTCCTGCAGGGTCCTCGTAGTGTAGCTCTGAGAGCCCATGCTGATTTCACAATAGGGGTTGCTCTTCCCTAAACACAGAACAAGCAGTGAAACACCTCGGCAGCGCAGAAACCTCCCTCCCTGTCTGGAGGCTGCTTGGACACACATCAATGCTGCTGTCCAGAAGATGTGGGTCAGGCAATCCCTATATCCTAGAGCAGCACAGAGCTGGTTCTTCACTCGGTCCTCTGAAACGAAATAATGGCTAATTCGTTCAGAAGCTGTAGCTGAATCCACAATGTTCCTCAAATCACCAAACTCCTCTCAGCAAGCCTCTCCAAACGCTGCAGGAATAAAAGGGATTTGACACTATATCCTCCACTTACCATTGGGCTTACAGGCCTTTAGCTCTGTTGCTTCAATCACGTGCACCATCAAGCGTCCTATTCCTGAGGTCTTCTGTGAGCGAGCTGGGAACAAAGAAGTCAGAAATAAATGGATTGGTTGCAACCATAAAAACTGGCAATAGATCTGAAGAGGGAGATCCTGCACAGACTCTGTGGCATCCTCCAGAAAAGGCCCTGCCCACGCATCCGCGTGGATGAGAGGGAAACACAGAACCCGGTAGGTACCTTGATAAGCCTTTTCACGTTTCTTCTTCTCAGTTTCGATGTACTGCTCTGATGCTGCTTTGATTTTCTGGACCCAGGCAGTGCTGCAAAGAGCAATCCCTATGGTCAGGGTCATACCACAGGCAGGAAATTCCTCAGTATCGGTGACTCTGCCCCAATCTCTTTTGCCATTTTTTCCCCCCCGCTGGGTTTCAGAGGCATCACAAATCAAGTTAGTTCAAGGACTAAAGTGATAGTGTTTTCAGATTTAATCTTATGCCACATTTCCACATCAGCCTAAATAAACGGAAGTGAAGCTGCTGTTTTATTAAAGACTGCGCGGTCATATTAAAGACTGACCAGGACTGGTGAAGAACCTATGGGACGCTGGACTTTGCAGCCCTAAACTATTCTTCTATACAACTGTAACATCGAGGAGCAGTAGATGTGACTGGATTCCACTGCAAGAGCTGCCGCACAAGCAGAACAAAATCAGAGAAAACTTGTAATTCAAATGAGAGTCAAACGAGTTTATTTCCTGACCAAGAAACTAAACCCTGTTCTTGAACTGAGAGACCCCCATTTCTGCTCACTGGAAACAGGCTACAGCCATGATCAACAAGTTTAAGCTCAGATCTGCATTTTCACTACTCACCGCTCATTAATGTTGTCAGTTTTAAGCGTGTAAACTCTGTCAATGTGTGATATGTGGAAAACCGGCTCATCACTTGAAGGATCTGTGGGCAATTTCACTAGGACTTCATTAAGGAAAACAGGCTGAAAGAAAAGCAAACATCACTGTGGCAGCGTCACCCTGACAATAAACAGAAACTCTACAAGGATGTTTAAATACATTGTTTCACCATAGGGAAAATGAAAGTCATAGGACACAGGACGAACAACCAAATCACCATATAAAGGATGTGAGAAAGGACTGAGAGAAAAACTACTCTGGTGATACACCCCGTTCCGTCTTCCTAGATGAAGAGCTTTGTGAAAGGGACAGGACTGCATAAGTGGAGCTGCAGTGTGGAGCTTGGAAATCCTGGAGATCTCCCAGGTTCCCTGTCGGAAAGCAGCCCCGATGCTTAAAGTTATCTCCCCAACTCTAAAATCTTGAGAACACGCGCTCTGTGGACACAGAGACTAAAGTTTTGCACCCTTTATTGTTTTCTAAAGACGGACAAGTGTTTTCTGGTGATGCAGGAACTTGTGCAAACGTAGTCAAGGCTCCTGCTTCTGAACATCCCACTCCGCTGCTCAGGCACGATGCTGTTTCTGCCCTTTCACCTCAATGTGGACAGCAGTGTTTATTAAACCAAGACACAGAAGCCTGTCCTTTTCCGGGGACTAAGCCAAACGGCATTTGTGCATGTTGGCTGCCAGTACGCGCCCATATGACAGCAAATGATCAGACGGGGCCAGACAGCTAATCCCAGCAGGGAGAACAGCATTCCTCATCAGAAGCCACGTCCCACTGTATCAACATGACCACGGGGCACCTGGATTCACTCACCATTTTGTACATTTTGAACTGGGAGTTGCATTTGGGGCTGAACAGTTTATCGGAGCCGGAAGAGACGAACTGTTTAACCATGTAGGTGAGCAGGAGGAAGTCATTGAAAAGGAAGCCGTACAGCTCCTTACTGCTCTTGGCTTTGTACAGCTTGCCGCTGTGCAGGAGTTTCCGTGGTCCCAAGCAGTTTGTGAGGGAGTTGAACACCGGTTGCTAGGAGGAGAGACAAAACCCATTAGCAGCAGCAGCAAGTTAACGCAGGCATCAGTTCCTGCTCCTCTTCACAGTGGAGATTGCTCAAGCTGCTCAAAATCCTCTTTGGTTTTGTTTCAGAATTCTAAACTAAATTCATTAGAATTTAGTTACAAACGAAGAGAAGGGAAACTGTTTTATGATCTGCCATGGTATCAGCATGACTCCCAACTTAAAACAGATTTAAGCCTTACCAACAACGTACACATGGGTCTGACTGGATGAAGGCATTTATCTCATGGCCACTTTTCTGTTGTCCAGAAGCTGCGTTTAAAAAGAGCCTGCAGAGTCTGCAGTCAGGTCACCTCTTATGGGTGCACGATGAGGTGATGGAACTAGGACAGACTTTCTGGGCCTGTCAAGCCCCGGTTCCTTACGCAGCCAGTGGAGAACTGTCACGACACCTCATTTTGAAGGCTGTCCTGAAAGGTACAGGGGCCTGAACCCCACATACCTTTGAGGATCTGGCATTGAGGGCTTCTGTGCCCTTTCTGCGTGAAGGAAAACCCTGGGAAACACACACTAAGTGAAATTCCACATAGTAACACCTGACTTAGCCCAAAGGCAGCACGACCAGAACTTCAGAGATAAGACTTATTTCTGTTCGTTTAACCGTTTAAATGGTACCAGTTTTAAGCTGATTAACAGAGATTTCTCCACTGCCAAAATCATGCAAAACCAACGAGGGCTCATCACGTTACGGCTGCAAGCAGAATTTAATAAAAGCTTCTCTGCCAAGAGCTCAGCAGTGGATCATGTTCCAATAACGGATGTGAGCAAGGACCCCCACTCCCCCCCCCGGCCTTTCTGAAATGACTCGGAAAAGTCTCCGCCGTACAGCGTATCAACGCAGCTACCTCAGCAAGACCTTCGCACTGGACGTGGGACTGTATCCATTCCAGCCTGTCCGAGTTCTCTTTCTCACGCACCCCTTCGTTAACTTGAGAGCACAGCTCCTCCGCACGCTCCAAGGCAAGCTTGAGGTTACTGTGATCGGGGTGATTTTCTGGAGTGTTCTCTAGAATCTGGTATGGATCAAAAAGGGGAGAAAACAAGATCAAAACAGAGGTAAGCACAGGTACTACTTCCCCGCGCTCTCAGAGAAATCCCTATAAAGGGACAAGGCCTTTTTTTGCTTTTGCTATTGAGATCAAACTCAAAAGCATTCACCTACAAAACCTCGTTTAGGGTACTCACACTCTTTATGAGCAGAGGGTAGCGGGTTATTCTTTGCATAGGTTTCAGGAGGAAACTGGAGAGGGGCATTCCTTTGCAGCGAGGGTCCAAGGCAAGTTTCTATGGTGCAACCCAGAGATTTAACAGAGACATTGCATTACTCATCAAGAAACAGTTGCCTCACCGCACTGAAAACTGAAAACTGTCGGATCAGATTTATTTTTCCAGGCGTTCCAAGAAATCTTAAGATTTTTCCGTAAGCAAACAATACTTGTATCTAGAACAAACAGGAAAGGCGGCGTTGTCATTGTACTCAGACGCTTTGCCAGCATAAGCCGTAGGATCATTGTTCATGCAGAATGCTTACATTCAAAACCGTTCCAGCTTTTATTTTGAGATTACAGGCTCCACTCAGGTTGAAAAAAACCAAAGCAATGAAAGAAACAAATGCCTGATGTCAACAGTTCTGGCATTTCTCCTTTCTCCCTCAAAGCCACTGCATCGGCTACAGTACGGCAGCAATTCCTTACTTATTTCTGCAGCCTGCCTGCCTGTGATGCTCACGGCACACCTCTGGCCCTGGCTGCAACCCCACCGTTCAGACACACTGCACACCCCACTGAATTAAAAGCATGTTCAGAACAACAGCTTTTTTATTTCAACTCCACAGACTCTTACCCCTTCTGACAGCATGAATTTTTGGGAAGGTGCAGACACCGGCACCATAGCTTCGTGGGGTTAGTGTTACACTGAAGTAACGAGCAACGGAATGGTAATGGAGTAATAAATTAGCTAGAGAGAAAGACAGGTATGCCCTGGCTGGACGGCCGGGCCCAGAGAGTTGTGGTGAATGGAGTTCAATCCAGTTGGTGGCCGGTCACGAGCGGTGTTCCCCAGGGCTCAGTACTGGGGCCGGTCTTGTTCAATATCTTTATCAATGATCTGGATGAGGGGATCGAGTGCACCCTCAGTAAGTTTGCAGACGACACCAAGTTGGGCGGGAGTGTTGATCTGCTCGAGGGTAGGAAGGCTCTGCAGAGGGACCTGGACAGGCTGGATCGATGGGCCCAGGCCAACTGTATGAGATTCAACAAGGCCAAGTGCCGGGTCCTGCACTTCGGCCACAACAACCCCATGCAGCGCCACAGGCTTGGGGAAGAGTGGCTGGAAAGCTGCCCAGCAGAGAAGGACCTGGGGGTGCTGGTCGACAGCCGGCTGAACATGAGCCGGCAGTGTGCCCAGGCGGCCAAGAAGGCCAAGGGCATCCTGGCCTGTATCAGAAATAGTGTGGCCAGCAGGACTAGGGGAGTGATCGTGCCCCTGTACTTGGCACTGGTGAGGCCGCACCTCGAATCCTGTGTTCAGTTTTGGGCCCCTCACTACAAGAAGGACGTTGAGGTGCTGGAGCGTGTCCAGAGAAGGGCAACGAGGCTGGTGAGGGGTCTGGAGCACAAGTCTTCTGAGGAGCGGCTGAGGGAACTGGGGTTGTTTAGCCTGGAGAAAAGGAGGCTGAGGGGAGACCTCATTGCTCTCTACAACTCCCTGAAAGGAGGTTGTAGCGAGGTGGGTGTCGGTCTCTTCTCCCAAGTAACAAGTGATAGGACGAGAGGAAATGGCCTCAAGTTGTGCCAGGGGAGGTTTAGATTGGACGTGAGGAAAAATGTCTTTCCTGAAAGAGTGGTTAAACATTGGACCAGGCTGCCCAGGGAAGTGGTGGAGTCCCCATCCCTGGAGGTATTTAAAAGACGTGTAGATGAGGCGCTTAGGGACATGGTTTAGTGGACATGGTGGTGTTGGGTCAACGGTTGGACTCGATGATCTTAGAGGTCTTTTCCAACCTCAATGATTCTATGATTCTATGATAAATAAAAAGCACACACAGTGTTAACCGTGGTCATCATATAAATACACCTTAGAAGGTTCTTAGCTATTTTGCAAGATTTTACTCTCCTGGGTTATTTTGATCTGGTCGGGCTCCTGTCATCGAGGAAAGGAGAAGGCACAAAAGCTACTGAATAAGATACCTTTAAGTAGTCTTTGAAATCAGCATCTTCATCAGTTTTCTGCTGCAGCAACGAAGCTCCGTTAAGCTGGCAGCTGCAGAACCGAATGTAGGCCTGCATGTGAGAGAGCTCTGCTGCTAAGATGTCCCCAATCATCTGCACTGGCATTTTTTCTCCTCCTGTTTTCTTACGCACTCGCAAGGCTCTGAAGAGGAAAGAAATCACCATCCAACTTTGCTGCCAAGTCTGCGAGGCCTAAATCAAGACCCTGACAACATCCACCTCTGAAAGGACGCAAGCCTGCGAGGTGAATTCCCTTACGCAGCACGGGCGCTTCCAGCCGGCACAGGGTCCAGGCTGAGCCCCCAGGAAGTCACCGGCACAACACGCTGAGCTGAACGATCTGCCTGATGGGGTCTGCGGGACCGAGACTCTCCTTTGAGGTTTCTGGGACAATCGGCATCAATCTCTACATTCAACTAGCATCCCATTTCAATAAGTTATTAGCCACTTTGTCTCTCCAAAGTTTATTTTTAGAGGACAGAAGGCTGCTTTGCAGAAAACTGGGAAGAACGCCTTCCGTGCACATGCTTTTGTGTAGGCTCTATTTCTAAGGTATTACAGCAAACGTGCATCTGTTATTGCTGTTTATTCCCCTCTCTCTCTTAACAACTCCTTCTTTGTGAGGTAGTCTGAATGCATTTAGCCGTTCTGAATGCACGCACGCACAGGAAATCAGCAAGGACAGAAATATTTGCTGTAAACCCAGAAAACTTCCTGGGGAAAGGAACAAGAGAATAAAGATGAAGAGGAAAACATAAAAACGTGGGTAAGTACTCACTTCAGTAACTTTGTATTTGACATGATGAGTTCCTTCCAGTTAACAAAGATCAGCCCCATTTCTCCTTCTGTGAGACAGCCCGAGTCAGCCATCGGTTTTTGGAAAACCTACAGTCAAAAAGTCAGAAAGGTGAGCAATTCTTCAGAGACAAAAGCAGCTCAGCCTCTTCTTTAGCCTAGCAGTGATTTTGCTTTTTTTGAACGCTCAGCGTCCAATTTCTCAGAAGTTAAAAGCAATTCCTTACTAGCACTTGTGACAGCTGTCGCTGTTCTTCCTAAGTGTGTGACCTCATTCTGACACCGGCATCACCGTTTGTGAAGCAGGGACAAGCACTGGGACCTGCAGGCTGACTGTTCAGCCGAAGAGCATTCCCATGATTTCGGAGTCAACTGCTACACAAATTACACTTACGCTTCACACCTATCCCCATGCCCAGAGCACTCGGAGTCTGCATGCACAACCTGCATGCAGAACTACAGCTTCTTTCAGGGACCCGCAGCACAGTACCTCTGGATAGCGGAACACCTGTGTAACTCAGTCTATTTAACACCTTTAACACTTCACCACATAGCTGTTTTATATAGAGAGGTCAAGTCAGACGCCCAAGGCCACCTAACGCTGGCCAGTTCCTGCCCTGCCTAGTGAGGCGGTCTTGCTTCCAGAAATAAAATCGGAGACGAAGGCAGACAATAAACTTTTATGGTGCTTACACAGCTTTGCCAGACAAGCCAGCCCAGCCCATCATCTTTACAGTGAGCCCAAACACTTAAGAACAGGATTTGGAAAACAGTAAGGTCCTCATAAGACAATGGATTTCACCACGTGATGTTTTTGCCTGGTGGACAACCACATAACATTCGCTAGAAAGGGAGGTGCTCACACAACCTCACTTTCTTCCTCTGGCGTTTCACAATTCGTAAGAATCCCTTTATTGCTATTATTCAGTAGGACAGAGGTGGCGTTCTTCCAAATGCATTTTCACATCCAAGACATCTCACCTCTAAGACGAGCTGAAGATCGTCCATATACCTTTCTTCCGTCTGAATGAGTTCGTGAATGTAGCCCTGCCTTTTCCTTTCCATGGGCTGCATAGTGTCAAGGCTTTGGAGATCAGCACACCCTACGAGAAGTAAGCCAGTAGTTTAGATCCCACCGGGGCCATCAGATCTGATGAATTAACAAAATTGCATCAACATACACCAGCGTATGGTTCAGACTATATTCACAGTGGTAAAACCCTGTCCACAGCAGCAGCGGGTTTCACAATCGAGTGATGTAGTGATCGATTCCCTCCCCCCTTTATGTCATTTTTTTAGTCTGTCGCCTTTTTATTTCTTCGAACGTCCCTTGTTCTCGCACTGTCATGCAGAATAAGAATTCCCGGCTTCCTGCCACCCCATGTGTCTCACGGTTTTTCTCATCTCTTCTCCTTTTCTCCATACCGTTTTGAAACTGTCATTTTCTCTTACCTTATGCAATGTCTTTTGTGAGACGAAGTCATCTAGAATGTGTCGGGGTCTGACTTATGACATTGCACCTTTAATCTCCACCCCATTTCCAAAGCACTCTGCCTTGGTTATTAGTTTATGATACAAACCACCGGTACAAATTTGTAAAGTTATAATGCATAATGTTATAGTTGCGTAACTTCACAGTTGCACAACTTTTTTTCTCATTTAGAAACAAAATGAGCCTGAAATATGTTGAGTTATTTTTATGCATCAAGTATGAATAATCAAAATCATGCACAGGAACACACAGACGTCCAATGACACAGACCCCAAGTTTTCTGTAATAACATGCAGACCCTACAGCTTCACACTGCTTTTTCTCTGCTGTGTACACGTTAGTAAGCATGACAACAACGTTTGCAATTTAGTAATCAAATCAAAAACTGGTAAAAACGAAGTGGTGAATATGTTTAGATGGGTGAAGGAGAGCACAGAAAGCCAAACTCTGATCCCTCTGTTAGCCATCACATGCTAGCAGAGTACTGCGAAGCAGCAGGGTGGGGGAAAATAAAAAAAAGAAACAATTACAGAGCGTTTGAGAACATACATCTATCACTTGATGCGATGGCATTGGATTTTAATACAACGTGAACTGTGGATTTTGCGGGATAGCAGAAAGGACATCGCAGGGACTCGTTTAGATCCGGCATTTCTAGAGGAATGATGCTTTTTGAAAGTTTACAGGTGGTGTGAAAGGCAGCGTGACCTACAGCACGAAGAGCTGCGTCTCCCTTGTCACCCTAACACATCTAGGACACTAGAACGTGACTTTATTCTATTCACTGCCAATGTATAGATCTGTTTATGGGAAATTTCTCTGCTCTAAATAATGAAATGAAAATGAGTCAGTAATAAATCGGGGGGGGGGGGACGACACCAAGAAACACTAAAGATTTGGCTAAACTTGATGTGACAGTGGCCTAATGGGAACCGCCCAGGCTTGTGCGCTTCCTGCTGGAGAGGCATCAAGCTGCTTTGAAGGAGCCGCAACCTTCAGCAAGAGAGAAACACATGTCAAATGAAGAGACCATTCACAGCAAGAGAGAAACACATGTCAAATGAAGTTTTATGAGACCATTTGAAATATTTTAACAGGGAAAGCCTTTGAGCAATGCAAAGACGTAAAACAGTAAAGGCAATAGCTAGATTTAAAATCAGGACTTTTCAGCTCCGTTTTATACCCCTAAGGAGGATGACAGATCTTAAGCTTTCTGACAAGATTTGAAAAAAACGCCACTTTTTATGAAAAGACCTGCGATTGCAGCTCTTTTGATCGTGCAGAATGCTGCTTCTGGCCTTAGTTACTCCCAAAGTTACGATCAGGCCAAAATTAGATGAGAAAAAGGAGTGCAGCTACAGATCAAAATGATTCTTATGAAGTTTGCTATCTCAGTCCGTCAAGATGGACTGTGGCCAGTGGGTGCTACTTCTGGATTCTAGTGTCATTCTTTAGTCTGCACAGGACTGAGTTTAAGCCCACCTGGTTCCTAAGACGTGAAATCTTAGGATAATCAAGGGCTCGCACAGTAACCAGACTTTATTTGTCCAGATTTGAAGTCTCAGCGTTGACCACGTGGTTCTCTTTTCTACTGCAAGGTACGCTCCGGCAACAAAAGCAGGGACGGACTGAAACTCCTGTTGCTGTTTGCTTGTATCACAGCTGTTAGAACAACCCACACGCTCAGATCTGTGTCTGTCTCATGCTGTCTACTTAAAGCTGAAGCAAACACTGGAAGGAAAACGGGCCTTTTTTTATGCACCTAAAATAGATTTGGTTTATAAGCTCATTATCAGATACAAAAATGCAGTTAAATTAACTGGCTCCTGCACTAACCTGTATTTGGACTGTCAGATGAGTGCGAGTTTACATTTAAATAAGCACCAGTGAAAACACCCCAAATTTTGATGGGTCTGATGATACTGGCATAAAAACATAGTACGCAATCCACACATCTGATTTTAGAGGGTGAAGTCAGGCATTTGGATCTGAAGGGAAAAAAGGCAAACGAGAGGGAGAATAAAACAACCTACCCTAGTGCATTTGCCAATGTTTTTCCGAAGTGGCCATAGCAACCCATGGGCTCACTGGTACGGAAAGGGTGGACCTGCATCTCTACCCGTTCTCCTCCCACATTCCTGCTCCCTCCTTTCCTTGCATCAATTCTGGCACTTATCTGACTCTCAGCTCACACCCTGGCAGCAAATGAATCCCGAGGGGGGAAAAGAAAACAGTAGTTTTCTGCTAGTTTAGCAGCCAGGAATGTGCGTGGAAACAGTAAAACTGCCTTTTTCGGCAGCAGAAAGCTGTTGGTTTGGCTTCTGTCTTGTGAAGCTTCATCCCAAGCTCCCCATACAGCTAATGAAAAGCAGCGAGATTTTTGGGAGCGCCTGCAGAGGCAAATCTCAGCTGCCCACGCTGGAGGCTCGCCTCCCTCTATTGGCGAGATAAGAGGTTTACGTTACCTTTGGAGGGCAAGCCAGCCTGCCTCTTCCACCGAGAGCAGGGTACTGCCAGGCTGTTCAGACAATCTGGGGCATGATCTGCCCAGCTCCCTCCGGAGAACAACATCTAACGGAGCAAGCAGCGGGCGTCTGGTACCTTTGAAACTTAGGGCATAGCAAGGGAGCGATGCCTACTACAGCTGTGGTACCTTCTGTGATAAATCCTGCTCTCCAAGACGAGGAAGCAGCTGTCTCGCAGGGGCAGGGTAAAACAAGCCGGAGAGTTTATAAACAGGAAATGCCAGTCTCTAAAGTTATGGTTAAGATTATACTTTCCTCTCCAAATATACCTGAACAAGAAATACTTTCTTCCTACTAACATAACTCACCCTGCGTGAAAAACTACCGAGTTTCACAGTCAAAAGACGTTCTACTCTGCAGGAGATTCAAACGCCTGAAAAACATGGGGGGCTGGGGGAGAAAACCTTTCCAATTACTGACGTATTTTGGATTTGCGTAAGTTCAAGGGGAAGAATGACACTTTCTGAAGAAAAGAAATCCTCCAATGAAAGACAGATGAACGAGACCTATCACCATTTCAAAAAATTTCCTTTTTTTCCTTTGTTAAAAAAGGGGAAGTGAATTAAAATTCTTCACTTAAAAGCCGGTTCCAGAGAATTGAGGTAAAAAAAACAGATAAAAGGCTTTCAAAGATGCCCAGATCTGCTGGGGCACCGAGTGCTTTGTCCCCTTCCCCAGCGAACTTCCCCACTCAACGAACAATGAAAAAACACATTAAAAATGACAGCTCTGGAAAGGCACCTTAAGCCTCAAACATGAGCTCAGGCACTTGTCCTGAAGGATCTGTCTATACCAGAGGCATCACTGCTTTGGGTGACCAGTGAAGACTTAAGGGGTAGAGGTGGCCTATATAAACTGCATTTGTAAGGAAGTAGCTTGGTTTGTTTAGGGTTGTAGGTTGGTTTTTTGGTTGTGGTTTTGGCTTGGGGGTGGGGTGGGTGTTAATTTTTTTGGTTTTTTAGCTCAAGCCAGTTGATATGGCTGGAAAAAGCAGATAAGGTTTTTTTGTTCGCCTGTATTAGCCTGCCTCTATTTTCCCAGGCTACCACAGAAAGACTACACCTCACCTGAAGTACCATGGGCTGACATTAAAACAGTCCCTTTACTACAGCCAGAGAACAGACAGATGGTATCACGGGACATCACCCATAGCCATTTTACAATCTCTGCTGGCACACATAAGGCTAATTCACTTGCAATGTACTCCTGTCACTGCCTGTAGCTCTCAGTAGCCTCTGCGCCTACTGAAACCTGTGAAAGGAACTAGCCCAAGAAGTTTGCCGCCGTGGAAAGGCTGGGTTCCATCAGGCCCTGGGAAACATAATAAAAACTTTTATCCCATCTCCCCTAATCAGTAAATGCAACTCTCTCTGCTACAACAGAAGAAATTTATGATTTCATTTTCAAGAGGTAAAAAGCAAAATCAAGTCGCTCCGTCACAGAGCCAGGTAACACAATGCTCGTACCAAGCTATTCAGATGGGAAAAAATCCTCCCCAGATGGACAAAAAAACCACAACAGACAAACTAGATCCTTTTATGTGTCCCTTTAATAAAATACATTTGCATAGTTATCTTACAACTTTGTTTAAAAACAAAGATGAACAATTGCCTCATGCTAAGCATAGCCTGCATTTGCATGTCTTAACAATCATCCCCAAACATTAATACTCTAGCTTGAAAAGGACAACAAAAGAGATTTTAAGGTAGCACACACCACTACGTAGCAGTTTTATTAGTTCATTACATTGAAGTAGCATGACCCTGTAGCAGCCCCCAACACTACCACAGGCCAAGGTTCGTCGGCATTCCTACAAGCAGACTTATTTACAGGTGTTTGCAACCCGACTCAAGAAAATCACACAGGGATACGATCTGACCAAGCATCGAGATGGCGTAAATATTCAATGACTGGTAGGAGATGTTTCAATTATTAGCGTGTAACCTTTTTGATGGAGCTTTATGCCTTCTACACTCCTAACTGTAACGTTACTAACACTGACATGATGATAATGCTTTGTATGCTTTCACGGCCCTTCATGATCACTGACTACTCGCACACCCCAGCCCTGCAACCGGGTCTCGGTGGCGGCACAAGACTTTCCCGCATGCATCTGATTGCTGGATCAGGAACTCAGCTCTGTGAACTAAGCTTTGGTAAAACTACGCTTCTGTAGGTTGTTAGTCCATTATGGAAACTAGACAGTTACAAAATTAGGAAGCGTTTCAGTACCTGTTCTTGGGCATTTACAGCATCGTGGACATTCTTACCCCCAGTCACACCATGGCCCCTATTCTCTGCTGGCCTACTGGAAACAATATTAAGCAAGTAGGATGCTGCAGGCAACATCATATTTTGCTCTCCTGGTTGGCTTCAGTTTTAACTGTTAACCTTGTGGGGTTCTGAGCAACATTTAGACTCTCAGCTCTTCACCGGGGACCATCACTTCAACAAATAATTCTATTTTCCGCCTTGTCCTTAGTTCCAAAGCCAACCTTTTTCACCCAAATAAGGGATGAACACTTCAACGCTAGTTTTACTTGGCTGGCTGGGATGACAACTGAACCCATCTCTATGGACTTTTATCAGCAAGGAAGTGGACTGCACACAACCAGAGAAAAAGTAACATTTCTGAAAGAAAAAGTCTGATTTTAAACCCAGCTTCTATTAGCTACGCCTCTTCAGTGATACAGAACGTTATTTTAAAATAATCTTGCCTTAAATACATCCTCGGCATAGTCTTTCCTACCGATGATCTGATGTATGTATACAATCCTTTCTGCACCAGCGTGCGAAGGAGAGCAGAAGCTCTCAGGTGACTGTGCTTGAGCTGTGTTAGGCAGACTTTTGCAGTAGAGATAAATACTGAAGGCAGGGACCACGTCTCTTTCAATCAGCATTATTAAGGTGTATTATTATCGTTATTACAGTTAGAGAATTTAGAGTGTACTCAGGTAATGCTGAAACATGCAACGGTAACAGTGAAAGCCCCAAATGCTTCATTTCAATATTCGTCAGTTCAAACTGAGGGGCAGCTGTTTCAATAATTATCAATGCTCATATCTACATACCCAACTATATATTTCACACTACTTGTGTGAAACTTTACCTAATACTACCCTACTCTCCAATTGTATCCATTAAAATATGGGTAGAATGCCAGTTGTTTTTGGAAAATGCCATGTAACTATTTCCTAGAACATCCCAGACAGGATGTGAAGTTGTTTTCCACTTTGTCAAAGACAATTAGTGGCCATTTGGCATTCAAGGAAAACTGTCACTGAACATTGGGAACTCAGTTTGGCTCAAATCCCGCAGGTTAACAGTGCCTTTTAGAAATGGGATAATTTGCAAGATCACCTAATTATTAAGACTACAATAATAAGTCACAAGTAAGTGACTGCTTGATGCCACTGGTGTAGCACAACACACTTCAGCCTGCATTAAACAGGCTTTCAAAGTTGGAAATTCAGAGAACGCAGTTCAGGGTGATTAGCGTATTTTAGTAGAAATACTTAAAATGTAGTTTCATAAGGAAATCAAGTCAGCTAGAATACTCAAAGAATTATCTAGCACATTATTTGCCTACAATAACATGATTTCATTCTGTAACAAAATACTGGTTTCGACAAAATACATCCAGAATAAAAATCCATTTGTAGTTTTATGTAGGCACATTGCTGTAGTCCGTATTGCACAAAAGATACTGATACTCTGAACTAAAGGGCACATACACATTATTTCATCAAGTATATTAAATACATAACATCTCACTCTTTCTATAGACATTTTGGAGAAAGGCTTTTAAATCTCTGCAATTGGACTAACCTTTTCCTGATAGTACCTTCACAACATTCATATATATATATATGTATATAGTAAACAAACAGTGTTTTGTAAACATTTCTGATTGCATAAGTGACCTCTGCTGTTTTGTCACCAAGTTCAGGAAACCAACTGTCTACTAGATCTCTCCTGTTGCTACAGGAGCACAGAACTATTTAATCAGACACGTAGTCTGCTATTAAGTTAATCCTTTTATTTAGAGGGGTATCAGGGTTATAGTCCTGAAGTCCTGGTCCCTCCCTCCCCCCAAACTAATAAAACGTGGGCACCTTTACTGCGCCATACTGCTGACATGCCATAACTGTACCTTTAAGGACCACTTTTGAGCTGAGGAGTATAATTCCATTTTTAAACCCAAACGCTCTGCCTTCAGCTCCAGGTGTCTGTTAGTGTTTCTTTTCTGGCAACATCTCTTATCGAGGTTACCTATGTATTAGGCTGCTCATTTATTTAACAGAAAGAAGAGCAGCAGCTTTCAGACAATACTTGCTTTAAGTCACTGCAGACCGTAGCCAGACAAAAACACTATTCAGTACCATTAACTGTTTAATGAAGGAAAGGGTCTAGTAGCACAGAGGCTGTGTAAGTACTTACTGCAGTAACTAGTACATGTTTGCTGTTTGCTGAAACTGACAGCAAATATGAATTATCGGAATAAAGTATTTAAAGGAAGGAGGTTGTTTGGGGATAGGACATACCGAGCCAAAACAACCTGAATTCCTGCTATAGCACTACTGTGAAGGAAGAAAAAAAATTAAAATATCCTGCACTCTATGCTTGATAGTTCTTTCCCCAGTTAAAAGGCTGGATGGACTGCACCAGATCTGAGTCTTAGATCTTGTAGCATGTTTGTAATCACAGTGACTGTCAGCAGCAGAGACAGGTAGGGCTTGTCTTCTGGATGAGCCTTGTAGGCTGCCAATTTTAAAAGCTCAATATGTAAGAGATTAAACCAAGTCCATTAGAACAATAATCAGCGAACATTTTAATTCTGCAAAGTATGCACATTACAACATTCAAAGAACACAACTGCCCATTCAAAACAGCTCAGATAAACTGTGCAAATAGTGGGTCTTTGTGTGTCTGCAATCCCACCATGCAAACGATAACTTGATATGCATGCTAATGATCTACGATTATCAATACCAAAGAAAAATACTAAAGGAAACAAGAATGAACAGCAGTGAAAGCCACACAAAGACCCACTATCCTTTCTGCTTTTACAAATCAACTGTAACCGTAGATTATAAGAAAACCCACAAAAACCTAATTTCTTGACTGGATCTAACGTTCAAACGAAGCAAAAGGATTGTGTCAGAGATATGTGAGCAGGGCTGGCCACCCTGCCTCCACGCTACAGTCAAACTTGGATAGTGGGTCTCTGAGGTGCTTTCACACTGGAAGACAACATTGGGTCCTAAAAAAAACAAAAAAAAAATGAAGGATAAAATGAACATAAATTTGAAGAGTGAAACATATGAGTTCTATGGATAAAGACAGAACAACACCAAGAAGGTCAGAAAGGAATGACTAACATTCAACCTCCTGCAAACAGACATCACGAGCTTCTACTCTTGCAATTTCATATTTATAAACACACAGTTTTAAGTACTTGAGACCAGCCATCACTGACTCTGAAAAACACTTGTAGCTGATTCACTTGAAGAAGAAAGTTTATTCCCAAGGAAGACTTCTGTTATGTAGACTCAACAACTCAAGGTCAAGCCCTAGGGCTTTTTTAAAGGCAATGGCAAAATTCCCTGAGATTTCAACAAAGCCAGGATTTCTCCTGAGAAACTTGTAATGAGACTTTAGAAAATCAGATAAAAAAATAAACTTGTAAGGAAAAGTCTCAATGGAATTTATTCATACTGGCACATAAAAATTAACCTGTTCAAAGGAAAAGTCTCAATGGAATTTATTCATATTGGCACATAAAAATTAACCTGTTCGACTCTGTTCAAAGCCTGAAATGAAATGAAACCTTGTCTCTAGTAAGTATGTGTCCATGAAGTAGGACGTACCACATCACTCAATATTCCCATCAGAAACCAAGGTCTACACGGTCTAGAAGAGGCACTGCAAAGTCAGGTTAAAGGCAGATGTATGACATGGGCTGTAGCTGCACGCACCTCGTGGGCAATCCGGAGACTATTCCGGACCCCAGGATTTCAACCTGGAAGCTTTATCAAGCCTGACTGACATTCACCAAATAGTTATAGAAATACAAAATGACTATGTCACTATGAACTAAGGGACTGATTTCGTATTTGATCCTTTGTAAGAAGGGTAAAATTCTAGAGCTGTTGAGTAAAATCTTAGAATAAATTATTAATCTTCATGTGTTAAAAAATGAATGTGGACCTGCAACATGCAACACCTCAAAGCCACTGATACCACGAACTCTTGCTCCATAATCATAAAGAGAAGCTACTTGGCAATAACTAGAGAACTTCAAAATGTGTTGTCCACATATAGACACAGAAATGCACCTGCCACGAGCATGTCAGTTCAGTTGTTTTTTCACTATGAACACCCTTGAAAATTCGGTCAGCTTCATTCATTAGACAGTGGTGGACAGGAATTACTAATGGTCTTTTGTGCATGGAGATGAACTTCTGGAAATACAGATCCTTGTTGTTGAAAGGACAGGACTTGCCTCATGTCTCTAACGTGTCACATCTACAAGTAAGGTTTGGGGAGGAAAAAAATTAGGTAGATCTAGTGGTATTACTATAAACATCAAGTTTGTACCTAAGGAAATTCACACCGTCGTCATATGCGTGTCAAGAACAGCTTACGGAGAGAGGATCCGTTCCCAGTCTAACCAACTTTTGCCATTGCACTGGCAGAAGGCAGAGCAGGCAGGTTTAAATGGGGGAAGGAGGTGCTTATCAGGCTGTGGGGACTATCTGGAGCTCACGTCTGAGCACCTGAAGGAGTAACTTAGATGCCTGAGGAACCGTGGCAATGCTGGGCTATGAAAAGAAAAAAGAGCGAACAGAAACAGTAACTATACATACATTAAAGTAGAAAGAACTGGTACAACATTCAGCTCTATGAAAGACCAGTCTCACAAAAGGAGATGAGATACCTCAGATAAGAGGAACTAGAAGCCTCTGCACACTGAGCACAGCTATGTCCACCTGGCTGAGTTGTCCAGCTCTCAGCAAGAATGTCTCCGGGAGATGAACAGATCTCTAACACTAGGAGACATCCAGCAACCAAGTATGCAGATGTAGCTGGAACATCTGTCTTGCCTCCATCTGAGGTACGGGAGGGGAGAAAATCTCAACAAAAGAAAATACAAAGACAAGGCTCAGACTTGTCCCATGGATAAGAAAACAAACTGAAAAAAGCTATCTCACTGAAAAAGCCAAGAAATAAGGAGAGAACAAGTTTCTAAGAGCAACTGTTTAAGGCAGACGAAGACTGGCTGAAACGACAAAGTTATCTCCAGACCAGGCCATCGGGAAGAACTGTAAAGTGGTAAGTGCACTATGCCTACCCCACCTTACACACTCCTTGGGAAGAAAACCCGATAGACATGTCTTAGACGGGTACTGGCAATACACAAAAGATGTGACCCTGAATGGTTGAGCATGCACTCAACAAAGAACAGAAGATTATGAGACGATGCATATTCCTTTACTTAAAATCTATAGCTGTTTGTATTTTGAAACCTCCTGCATATCTTATTTACTCCTTATGATGACTTTTGTGGAAACATTAGAATAAGGGCTATTAAAATGTCATTAAAACATGAGTAAGTCTAACCATCACCAAGGTCACTGAGAGCACGACTCAATACCCAAGTATTCTGTGTTCTGCAATCACCAGGACTCAGATGTATTTAAGAGACCTGCTGACAGACCTATGACACCCTTAATTGACTTTATTTACTCCTTATGATGACTTTTGTGGAAACATTAGAATAAGGGCTATTAAAATGTCATTAAAACATGAGTAAGTCTAACCATCACCAAGGTCACTGAGAGCACGACTCAATACCCAAGTATTCTGTGTTCTGCAATCACCAGGACTCAGATGTATTTAAGAGACCTGCTGACAGACCTATGACACCCTTAATTGATTTTATTTTTTTTTTCCCTGCAGAGACCCTATGCCAGGATGTGCAGCTACACCAACGGGAAAAGTGATCTTGTCAGCACAGCTTATTCTGTTCAGAGAGCTATTTCAGCCACCTAAGAGAAGAAACATCTCGCTGACCTAAGTTCCTTCTTTGCTAGGGAAGTTTGCCATTACAGCTATAACTAGTAAGTCCCAGGAAAGACTCTGGATACAAAGGTGGTCCATATAACAGAGTTTAAATTTGAGGGAAAAGCAGAATTTTCCTAAGCCGCAAATCTATTTGAGTAAACCAAATCTGCCTGCTCCCTTTTAAATATTAAATACCATTACATTTGACCATCTAGAAAAGACAGTGGGAAAAACTGCTATTCTTCAACAGAAACATTACAATACTCAGATTAACAATTCTTTGAAATATAACAATGCATTTTTTAAATTATATTGTCGTATCTCCAAGCTGGTCCCTAGAGGGCCACATCAACATTTCTGTGGGACAATTCCTTAGTGATTTCTCAAGAATACTACTGATAATTTCTGCACTATATTTAAATAAGAACAAAAATATTTTAAGGAAATCCAAGCAAGTTTGAAAGTTCAGTCAGTACATATTTAAATATTTCTCTGGTTACAGAAGAATGGTACAGCACTAGCTTACGGCTAACAGAACTTACTAGCTCTGACTTCACACCATATGAAAGTAGCCCAGCTGAAATCTGTGTAACGGTATTTGTACAATGCTGCGCTTGAGCTAACAAGTCATGCTGGTTTTGAGCAGGCTCTGGGCTTTAAGCAGGATTTTTCCTGAAGTTTCCAAATGCATATGTTTTAATATCACAAAGAAGTGGCAAATCCCAGCACAAAAATGATACACAAACTAGCTTATTTGAAATACTCAGAGAATTAAAAAAAAAAAAATTCAACATATTCTTCATTCACCAATAGGTGGATTTTGTTAATTAAGCACCAGTAGATCTGCTTCATAGCAAACAGACTATTTCTTAGACGAAAGTTTAACGACGACGTACAGATGACCTGGTGCACATCTGCTCATCTGACTGCCACTGGCTGACCTTTGCCAGTGTACTTTTCAAAGGAAAATTCTCCCCCCCCAGCCACAATTTGATGTGGATGGAAATATTTTTACTCCACAACATTGAAATCTGAGAAAAAGACAGCCTAGTGACATATCAGCAAACAATGAGAAAAACTTAATCATCACATCAAATGCTTCCAACTACAACTTGATCTTAGCACTGCTTTTGCACGTACCACTAATTTTCAGCCATCATCTTGCACTTACCACACTCAGCTACGTAACTCTAAATGGAAACACACCTGGTGTGATAAGCTAATATCTCTATCATTTTTGAAAATCCAGAAAGTTTTAATACGCAGCCAGAATCTTAATTTTATAGCCCATCTGGATTTAGTCTATGCTACTTCTTCAAAATTGAGATTTTTGTCTCTATTCAAACAAAAAAAGAAAAAAACCAAAACTTTCAAAGGATCATTTTAATGATTTAAAGGCATTAAAAAAAAAAAAAAAAAAAAAATCGTGTTACCAAAAATGTAAGCACAGATGTAATTTAGCTAAAAAGAAAACCTCAAGAATGGTGCACACTGTATTTTGCCCAGGTACCATAACAAGCTACCCAGGGAAAATATTTTAACTTTCCAATCCAAGGTGTACCTTCATTACCGAAGTTTGTGAATTCTTCTGTAAGAACACAACTGTGTTGATCAAATCTTAAGTGCAAACTGGTCCCACACACTAGCTACAGGCTATTAAGAGTCTGCCTCAGCCAGGCTTCTGGATGCATGTTTTTATACTGAGAAAACTACAAATAACGCCTAGAGAAAAAATAGTAAGTGAAGGGACAAGGCTTGTTATGTCAAAGGAGCAACTTTTACATCAAGATACGTTCCCAAACCCACTGATGTCATGGGTTGATATAAAAGTTGGTTTAATCACAGTGCCCCAGGATGAAAAGCTGAGGGAGTAAAAATGGTGGTAATTTTCTCTGGGGAGAGGGGCCAAAAAACTGGGGTGTGCATGTGAGGGGAGACACCAGGAACCTTTACTGTGTTTACGTGTGAAAAAGACAAGAGAATTTTCACCATCAGATAGGTGTATATACCAGCATTCAGTTCTCAGCCTGCTGCTGATAATTTTCAGCTTAAATGTGTGTTTTGATACATATCTTGTTTCTCAGAATTGGACGAGAGCTGGCTCGCTGGGAGCCAGGACATGCGTATTTACCATAGGATAGATCACTTGCTAATGCTAGAATCTTTTCCCGATCCTTTCTATGGCTATTTTTACTTAACTGATAAATAGTTTAAATATAAGTTAAAGATGACTACAGCAGACACTTTTTCGTATTTTATAAAACTCGAGCAAGTTCTATAATCGAGCCCGGTATGCCTGCACTGACTCCCCGTCAGTGGCAGTTATCAAACATCAGCACCTGTAGTGGAAGGGGAACACCTACCAAACCTAATATTTTTGCTCACCCTAGCACTCTTACTATCACACACTGGCTGGTTGGTAATGTGCTGGTTGTTTGTAGGTTAAACAGAAAAGTATTTAAAGTACTTAGTACTACAGTAAAGTATTTAAAGAAAGGGTATTTAAAGTACCAGTAAATTCAGCTGATGCCTGGAACTCCGAATTCTAAACACAAAGCAGAAGAATAGCAATGCACCTTTGAAATAAAGTAACAAAATTAATAAAAGTTGCTTACACTGCTGACTTGGATCAGAATCCGTGGTCATCTTCACGTAGTTTGAGGGGAAGAGACCTGTCACACCATTGATTTCTCCTTGCCACCAGTCGGCATCATCTTTGCTCAGTACGTTAATAAGCTGCCCTTTGGAGAAACTGAGCTCATCTTCATTGTTTGCCATATAATCATACATCGCTATCACTTGACACACTATGAAGAAAAAACAAATATAGCAGAACACTGTTGCACAAGTATTAAGACTGTTTTTGAGTGTTTTACATAACCACAGGAAAGAAACAACAATTTCACATACACCGTTACATAAGAAAAATGCCACGTGAACTTATCTTGACATGGAACTGTCCTCCCTTTTCTTTTACTTTTTTTTAATTGGGCCAGGCGGTAATCTTTTTTCCCCACTTTATATATAGCGAATTGATTCGGTTAGTATAGCATCCATTGACCTTCTAAACATTTTAAAATACAATCAAGTATGCTTCTATCTCTTTTACTGGCTGGGAAAAGAAAGTGAGTTTGATTATCTCATAGCTGATACTTGTGAGAAAAACGTGGCAAAGGCAGAGGAAATGTGCATTAGCTAATCGTGAGCTGCTAGTTTAGTGAAAGGGAAGTTTTGTCCAGTAATACCCAGGAAGCTGTTGTATAAGCAAATCATAGCTGTGGAGAACAGCACAATTTAAGCATGCAGAACCAAAAAAGCTCCTTTTCTGTGAAATAATCTCATTTGTACCCGGCCATTCAAATGGAAAAATCTAGTGGAAATTTGCTTAGTCTCCCTCCTTATAAGGCGCAGTGCATGTAATTCCAAGGTGTTTGTCAATGATTCCTAGTTTTCTGTAAGATTTTTGCCAGCATTTGGAAACACGGAGTTTCCAAATGAGAAGAGGCGTGGCTCTTCAGTGCATTCAGCAAAATTAAAAAGCTCTTGCCACAGAAGGTGGACTGCTGATCCTCAGAGATTTCTGGATATAAACTTCTTTGTATGACTGAGACTTTCTGTTGTAAGGTATGTAGAGGATTGCATACGCTAGGGAGGGACCCCACAAAGAACTGTTTTGATTAAGAAGTTGTGAGATTTTACCTTTCTTGGACAGAGATAAGAGCTGAACGGACAAGTCTGTCAAAAGACCCAGATTCTGACTAGGGCTTTACCTTCCACAGTGACACCACAATCAGATACGGCCATTAAACATAATATTATGCTCGTTCTGTAATTCAGACTAGCATCTGACCAATTGAAGCAGTTACATAAAATACTCTAAATGAAATATAAAGTCATATTTTTTTTTCACCTGAGGGAGCAGCGGATGTGGTTCTTTCACTGCTCGGACCCAGTAATTTCACATGGCTGGCAGGGAACCATCCCTTCTGTCTCTTTTTCCCTCTTGCCTGTAAATGTTTAAAAAAGTTATTACACAATTAAGAAGCCAAATAGCCTATAGACTGGAAAAAATGCAACAAATATGTCACACAGTTTTGCCAACAAAAGACAAAAAGTCAGGCTTCCAAACACCAACTAAATACTAAACAAATCTCTAAAGGAAAAAATCTGGCTAAAGGATAAAACAACCCAATTCAAATAAAGCTGCACCCTAATATGTGCTGGCAAATGTATTAATCCAAAATTTTCAAGTGCAGCTAATTATTTCAGTGCACAATTTAATTGTAGGGCTGAAAATGTGCTCTACGAACATTCCACTTATGCATCATATAAGGAGTCTCTAATGAGATTCCCAGAAGAGGTAACGATTACCGTAAGCTACTTTTGAAAACCCTGACCTAAGTATTTGGTATCACTTCCTACCTAGTACAGCACGTGAGGGTTTGAAAAGAATTTCCTCATTTTTTAGTCTTTCCTTTTTTAGTCCCACAGGTAAAGATGATCTCTGCACACACTGAAGAAACAAATATACTTCAGAGTGCACAAAAAAGTCAGGATGTAAAAGTGAGCATAGATTTTAGAAAGCAGTAGCTGCAGAGTGAGCTCTATTACAACAACAAAAGAAATTCAAACTAGCAAGAACTGACAATTACATATCTTAGTTTCCCTTCCCTCACTTTTTTTTTTTATTTTTTTAATTCTTTGAAGCTTCTTCCTGAACCAGCACTGGGCCTACTTTTCTTAAAATACAAATTATTCATTGTTTTCTGTTTTGGTTTTTTTTTGGCACATATGATGAATAAATTTTCCACTGCTGTTAATTCACAGAAACTCAGTGCAGCAATTTCTCAACTTGCTCACTGTGATCTCTCCTCCTGCATCTGTAAAGCAGGCTGGTTTTAAAAAGAGATGCTGAATAGTTAGATCAGCCCAAGAGTCAAAATATCAACTATGGTTTAAGAAGAACACCACGTAACAGTACCCTCAACCCTTGGGACTAGAAATTCGTCACTAGGTGGGGAAAGGAGAAAAGTGGGAACAGCAACCTTCACAATAAACTAGCTTCCAACTCCAACTTTCAAGAATTCCTGTTCTTTCATTAGAATAATTTTACAATTTAATGTTTTACCAATTAAATCCTAACCAATTTATTAACTGTCGACATCCCTCTTCCCCCTCCCATGCACATGTTCATTGACAGTTTTACTATTTTCTGTGACCAAAAAAAACCCCCAAACCAAAAAAACAAATGAAAACCCCAGCAAGCCAAGGGTTGATTAAAAACTTGTTTTTCCCCAAATATGGTTTACACAAGATGAAAATAACTTTCTAGCCAGCTTTTAGAACACTATACTTAGTTGTTTTCTTGAATTAAACCCAAGATCACTTCCTTGCCATTCATGAAGTCTTAATTATTTCTCCTTCAATAATTACCTGCAACTCTCCTTGCCACCATCCACTAGCGTTTTTCTTCAGAATAAGTATTAGCTGTCCTGGAGCAAGACTAAGCTGTTCAGTTCCTGAGGCAGCATAGGCAGTAGTAACCTGAGCAATTTCTGAAAAGATAATATATTAATTGCATTTGTTATTTTTTCATTACAGTAGGAGCTAGATCCACAGAAATATCCTGGTACATAGCTTGCAGCTAAGCACATTAGCCACCATTAAAACACTGCTATGAACCTAAATGCTCATAGTCACTTAAGAAACAGTCCTAAATGTTAAAAAGTTATCACACACTTACCAGGTTTCTTATTTATTGTTCCAGTTTTGCCAGCATTACTAGAAGCCTACAAAGACACAACAATCATCTTTTAATGTGCAATAAAACCAGTAGAGTCTACACCAACTTTAAGCATGCGGACAGAAAAGCACACGAAGATTTTCATTTTGAGCCTGTATCTAACAAAATACCATCCAGTACGGAGAGAGGCAGTGTGACACTGTGGCTAGAGCACTGATTTAGCACTCAAACTACCTAGGCTTTTCTTTTCTGTCAAGCACATAAACCTCTGCTTAAAATCACTATCTAAGAGCTAGATACCAATACCAGTAATACAATAAAATTGAGAGAAAGCATCATGCGTTAATTCTCAGAATACGAACTCACTTCTTGATCTGTCTTTGGTCTGACGTAATTGGAGGGGAAGATTCCAGTTCTGCCATCAATGCTCCCGGTCCACCATTCCCCTTCCTTCTGGGTCACTAGGATTTCCTCACCTTCCGTGAAAGTCAGGTCACCGGGCTCAGAGCTTGAATATGAATAGAGCGCAACATACTCTGTGCAAACAGCACCTACAAAGAAGGACACAATAGTTTCAGATAGGAGAATAAAAGTACGTCAGATGCAAGTAAAGCTATCTTTGATATAAGCGTTCATCAGTGTGCTCATAACATGGATCATGTCTCCACAAGTTTGTGAATCAACCTACCTACTTGCTTGATTGTAATCACATCTCGCCTCATGCGTACAACTCAACGACAGGTACACAACTTTGTACAGATAGATGATTTGGCACAGTGAGAGTTACTACCCTATGATCATCCTGCGGATCAGCAGAGGCCTGTAGACCACAGCTTGAAAACTCATCTCTTGCATTAAGTATTCCACCCTACCTCTGTGTTTCACAGCAAGCACGTATATTCCACACCTAAACCTGATTAAAGCCATTCTTATCTGACTAACACAGCAAAAATGAAAAAATAGAAGTGGAATTAAAATATAATTGGGGAAGCATGGAGATACACTAGATTAAAAGGCTTAGAAAGTGCTTCCCACAATTTTTTCTCCAGCAGTATTTGTTTTCTCTACTCCCTGCTGATTAAAAGAGAATGATCCACACTCAGGAGACTAAAAATCCCTTCTCATGTCTCTACAGTACAGCATAAGACAGTAGAGAACAGCAGAAAGAGAACTCGGCTTACGGGTATGAGACATATTTAAGTTTTCAGAAATAAATTCATGCTCAAGCAAAAGTCTTAGAAACAAAACCAAAACCCAGGCCTGTGCTCAACCTGAATTAGTTACAAGCTTTACTTAAGTTCCTGTTTTAGAACTCTCATAACAGTAGCTCAACATTTGCACTGTATCTTTTGGACAAGCATTAAAAGGCCTGCTCAGAAACTCTTCACATATTTAAGCTTATTCACATGCCATTGAGCAGAAACAGACTGTATCATTAAGTAGCATATTTCATGCTGTCTTACCCTCTCCTGCTGCGTAAGGCTGTGTATTAGGCTTTTTGTTTACAGCTGCATAAATAGCTTCTGGTCTGCAGAAAGAAAAAAAAAGTCTGAGTAACCAAAAAGGCTGATCAAGAACAAATCTCTTTATTAGGATGAGACTAAGCTCACTTTGGTTATCTCAAAGTTGGTATTGCCTCCGAATTAATTGCAAAGACTTCCCTGACTGTCAAACAGTGACAGGTATTACTGATATTTAAGATATGAATGGCATCCAAGAGCACACCACTTAAAAAAAATAAAAGTGATGAAAGACGAGAAGAGATATTTGCAAATTATGCTATCCAAAAGAAGTACAAATTAAAGATTTTGTCTAAATTCTCTCATTCTAGAGAATGTCTAAGAACTTTTATCATAACACATGAAAAGAACAATTCACACACAATGGTGCAGCCCATCACAGCAGAAACCAGACTTTGAATTACTACCTGAACAGTTACCTTGCAGCTTTAGAATAGACATAATGATCTTTTCAAGTAAAAATACACTATTTCTGCAAGACGCACCTTATGAGCTTACAATTCTTTGTAGGTCAATTAGAAATTGGCACCTTCAGAGGCAGAAAGCAACTACACTGCAAGAGAGCTGACTCGGTAATGAACCAAAACAAAGTCTGGCACTTGATGAATAACCCAACACCACTGACTTTTCACAGCACTCAGCCTTGGAAGACTGTCTGTTTACACAGCAGTGAGCCCAACATCACTTGGCTTGCCAGAATGAAATAATAAAAGCCTAAAATGGCACAGTGTAAATTTCAACAGTATTTGTATTCTGCACTTTAAAGCACTGCAAGAATTTTGTACTCTAAACCCACCTTTTTTTGTAAACTGTTGAATAAAACAAAACCAAAAGTCATACTTACTCCTCTTTCTTGATTTCACTCCCAGGTAACAGCTTGACATAAGATTTTGGAAACCAACCCCTTCCTCCATGTACCTCTCCAAACCACCAGTTTTCCTGCTGCTCCAGGACAGTAATGATATCATTTTTTGAAAAATTCAAGTGGTTATCTTTTTTTGCAGTCCAAGAGCAAAGTGCTTGTGCTTTTAAGTTCTCGACAGGTTGCCCCTGTTAAGACAGAAGTGGAGATGTTGATCGACCACACTACCCCGAATTGGTGCAAGTGTTAAAAAAACCCAACCAGTGATGTCTCTCTTAACTGCAGTCTAAGCAATTTCTTTCCTAAGTGTTGGCTGAATAATTTGTTGTCTGGTCAACAACATTCTACATTGCTGTATACAACCTGTTGACTCAGGAACAATCTCTCAACTTACTTTCTTATTTGCTAGAAATATCTTGTGTCTAATTGCAGGTGAAAATTATTATAGAATTAAGAAACATACTGCGTGAATCTCCTCGCTCACTGGTCCATGGAAACGCATGGAATTATGTCAATGCACACTAGTGGAGAATTCAGACTAGTTTCTTTATCCTCTAGACTGTTCAGTGCACCCAGTATTAGAAAAGCTGTGGTTTCATTTGCTTTTGTTTGTTTGTTTTTTAAATCAGTTTAATCAACGTCAATTTAATATACAGCAAGTTCTCCATACCTGTCCATGAATGGGTGAAACAGATCCAGGGGACACAGTGCGAGTAAAAGCCGATTTCTGTTGCCATGCTGTATTAACATTCAGGCTAGAAAAAGGTATGTTTTGGTAATCAGATTCTTCTGCGGATTTACTCGGTGAAAGTGGTCTGCAAATTGAATACCGGCATATTTAACACACCACAATTTTTATTTCAAAAGTACCTCAAGCAGAATCACTTTTGTTTTAACATATATAAAACAGATATTCTACACAATGCGAAGCAGACTATCAAATACTTAAAATTTACAAGCTAAGACTTTCAGGTAGGTTCTTCAATAAGTTTTCTGCATTTATATTTTAAAAACAAACAGCGAATGAAACTATACAGCACATTATGTGTTAGCTAAACTTAGAAAAAACAATTTTAACACAAACATAACGAAAACTCACTCTGGAGCAGCTGAGGTAGTAGATAAAGATACTGTAGGAGGAAGTAAGGCCTTCTTAGGAGATAAAGATTTTTCTCCTTCTGGTATTTTTTCTACATAATTGCATGGAAACCAACCAAAATGTCCTTGAAAACTCCCGTATAACCAACCAGGCTCTCCCACCGTTTTTTCATCAACCTATGGACAGGAGGACAAATACAAAGAAAACACAATTAGCAGCATGAAACAGGGTATTTAGTGCGTCAGCGCCTGCTGGCACTCTGAATTGAACAGCGTGAGCAGCACTCACACAAGGATCAGCATTTCCATTCTCTTCCCTTTCAGAATTGCGTTGATTTTGCCCTGTTGAAGAAACAGGGTGATGATGCAATTGCACTGTTTTTAGACACAGGTAGAGACAGGCCTCAAAGACATTATATTCCTTCAAACGGGCCCCAACCGTGCACACTGGGGACCATGTACTGGAGCCGTTCTGGCTTGCCAAAAATTATAGTGCATTGTGTTGTATTTTGTTGAATGTGCAGCCAAGAGGCAGCGGCTGGCAAGCCCAGCAGTGCATGAAAACAACTGCTGCAGTTCTGCTTACAGATAAAATTGTCATTTGACTGCATCCAAAACACGTCCAAAAATTCTGTTATGTACTATATATTAAGTATAGACTAGAACCATAGAATCACTTAGGCTGGAAAAGACCTTTAAGATCATCGAGTCCAACCGTTAACCTAGCACTGCCAAGTCCACCACTAAACCATGTCCCTAAGCACCACATCTACGCGTCTTTTAAATACCTCCAGGGATGGGGACTCCACCACTTCCCTGGGCAGCCTGGTCCAATGCTTGACAACCCTTTCAGGGAAGAAATTTTTCCCAATATCCAATCTAAACCTCTCCTGGCACAACTTGAGGCCGGTTCCTCTTGTCCTATCAGTTGTTACTTGAGAGAAGAGACCGGCACCCAGCCAACAGCATCCTTAAACATTCATAGCAATATTGAAGTCTCCATTATGCTGCAAATTAGCAAATTAGTCAAAATTAGCTAAAAATTAGCAGCTCATCAAATACTATCAGCTAGTTAGCTTAGTTGAGGTTTGGGGTATAAGAGGAGAAGGAGGAGGAGGAGGCGGCAGCTGTTAGCCTATTTCTAAAATAAGTTATCAGTAGGTAAATGACACAGTTAATTATATCTGAGAAGGAAGCCAAAACAAAACCTACTTCTCTTGTTCCCTCTTCCATGCTTCACTGGTATGAAAATGCAAATAAATGATTTAACACTGTCAAACTGAAGGCTGATACTTAAGTGTTTTAATATTTTGTACCACATTGCTTTGTAAATTCTCCCTTATCACCTACCTCACGCTTGTAATCTGAATGAGGAGGAACCATATGGATTTATGTATTAGAAACATATATATTAATTGTATTACCACAGTTGTAAACCAGTTTTCAAAAGTCCACCTGAATGCACATGCTTTCAAAAACGTGTATGCTGACAAGTGTTAAAATTACATGAAGTAACACAGATTTCAACTGAGAAGCCAGAAGACATTTCCAATCTTATGGTCCTGCTGTAACATTATAGATAGCATATTCAGCTGAATCCAGAGAAGTGCTACAAAGAATGGACACAGAATAAACTACTATAGATATCTGCCTGAAGGAGCATTTACAACAGACCAGCCAACAAGAGGCAGAAGACTATGCTAAGAATACATTAGAAAATGCTATTAAGATTCAGAAGAACCTTTCACATCTACTCGTTAAATAATTAGTTTGTTTAATTTGAATTGAAATGGCATTAATAATTTTTGTCATTTTATGTAGCCATTCATGTCTCTATTTTCTACACTCGTATTTCAAGTAGACACTTAAAGGCCAACCTGTACATGTACGATGAACTGCAGCAACTACATCATTCCTGATTAACTGATTTCAGAAAGTTTATGTTTAGAGTTCACTATTGTTATTCTAAACAGATTCTCAACACCTCTAGGATGTGCAAGATCCAAAGAAAGGTTTTAGCTGAACTAATCCTAATTTCACCCGTTAAAAAACAAACAAACAAAAAAACCCAACCAAATTTAAATTTTGAGTAAGTCTTAAAATATATCAAAATAGTGCTTTTGACACTTAAGACCTTGGTGTATCTCAAGGCTGGGGAAGCGGGGTTGGGTTTTTGCAAGTTAAATGGCAATGGCAAATCTTACCTGAATTATATCCCCAGTATTAAAGCTCATCTCATCGTGATTCCTTGCTTCAAACGGATATAAAGCTCTGTAATTTACCAAGGCAACTGAATTCCTAGACTCTGAGACACTAACTGCATTGCCTGAAAAGATAAGGAAACTAGTTACCATTTTGATACAGCTGAAAGACACGCACTTAGTTGGAGCCCTACCATTCTAAGCAACAGGTATGAATATAAGAAGAGAACTGTTCTTGCCCCAAAGACACTATGCAAGTGTCAAAGGAGATCACTAGCTACGACAGGCTGATAGGATGCATACGATGCTAATCATAGTAAACGCAACACAGGCAATAAAATGCATTGTCTTCTGAAGTGAAAAAATGACATCTTTATGTTCTCATCTTTCCTTGTCAAACCGCTCTGGCTAAGCCAGTGCTTTAATATAGTCTTGTTTAACACAATTATAATTTTCCAAGTTGAAAAGATACCACTGCTACTGGCAGCTGTGAGGATTTTGCTTAGAAACCTAAAATACCACGATTTCTATTTTCTTTGTATCTATGTTCTCCAAGTCTGCGACTGATGTTGCTAACAGTGAATGTTTTACAAGGTATAGTTGAGGTGAGCAAATACCTTTCAGCGCTGCTCTAATTTGGTTCTTGCTGAACTCAGTGATAAAAGTGGCTAATAAAAACCCACAAGAACTAATGAAGGATGGAACTAATCAAAACTGCCTTTAGCGAAAATATTGTTAAACCAGTATTTTAGTTAGGTTGACTTCAGTTCTTTGCTTTTTAATAAGAGGCATTGAATAAAGCATTGAGTAATGCAGAAACAAACTAGATTTCAACGTTAATAAATCACTTCGCTGAGCGTTACCTGCCCCTCCACTCATCATTGCACAAACTCCTCCATATTAGCATTCTGCTGTAATGACAGAAAGTGCAGGCTGTAGGAAAAAGCTAAAGTATTACTGTTTCCAGCATCTGTGATTTGTCGGCCGTGATCACTGGAAGATTTGTCATCAGAAACATAGGTGCTGAACACTGATAGAAGTAACCTAAGTTAACAGGATGATTTATAACTAACAAGAGACATGAAACATTGCTGGTTTTTTTTTTAATAATATTTTAGACAATAAGCCTACCATAGTGTCACATTAACAATAATATATTTAAAGAATGAAATGATGCTCAGGAAAATAAGAACCATTAAAGCAAAAATCTAACAGACCAAGATTACCTTCATTTTTCCAGGGTGGCTTAAGACTTTTACCTTCTGTTGGTTTCAACAGATCTGCAAACTTCTCATTTATGTTTAATTTAGAAGTGCGTTTCTCCACCTCTTGAGAGTTGGTCACTTCTTTTATCTTCTTTATTTCTTCGTTCTGCTTACGCCTCTCCTCAGCTTCTTTTGCAATTTGTTCTTGCTTTCTTTTATCTTCTTCCAGTTGCCTCTGCCTTTGTTGTTCTGTCTCCCTCAAGATCGTGGCTTGCCTATTTTTCTCCTCCTCTGAACGAAGCTGTTGTTTATTTTCCCTTTCTCTCATCAGAGCAACTGCTTCTTCAGCTTTCAGCTTTTCTTGAACTTTTTCCTGCATTCGTTCTTCCTCCAATCGCTTCTTTTTCTCTTCCTCTTCCCTTCGGATATTTTCCTGCCACCGGTTCTCCTTCTCCCGTTTTGCTTTTCTGAAAGAAAAGAATGAGAGAGGAGTGAGAGAACATTCAGATAAAACCGAATGAGATCGTGTTCACAGAGTAATCGGCTGCACTTTTAAGTAAAATTGACACATATAAATAACAGATGGATTAGAATTCTTGGTATAGAAACACTGCCACATGGTTACTTGTGCAGTGCCTCCACAAGCACTTCTGCTCACCTACATCCCTGATGAGCAAGAAGTGATCTGTTAATTGAACAAGGGTGGTTTTAAGCTGTCCACCAAGGTAGTATCCAAATCTCACGATCAGAAACTAAGCTTTCCAAACAGACTAATAACAAAATTTCACTCTGGTACATACATGAAAATAGCTTTTGCATACTGATCCTTGCTGCTTTAATTTTTTGCCTTCAACAGTTGCGATCTATTCAATACACTTATCCCCGCCACTGCAACACTCTTCAGCAGACAGAATCTGGAAATCTGACTGTATTCTCTGAAATTATTCAGATTTTACCCTGTGCCTCATCTCTCCAAAGAGGTTATTATCCAATTCAACACCCTTAAAAATCATTGTATTTCAGCTGTCGAGACCTTTCTTCTGAAAAGAGCAGACCTAACCCTTTGGGCCACCTTCTGAAGAGGTTGTTGAGAAGGGACCACGCCTAGACGAGACTGCTTCACTGTGGGAGGTCCACTCATCTGATGGTCATTTTATTGTGTTTTCAAGCACGTGACAGGATCTAGTAGAGCTGTGCAGTAATATTGGTACTCTATCAGATAGCTATATTCAACAGAAAAATTAACGGGACGTCATTATACACGTGGCATATGGTTCTCGTAAAGGGACTGTCACAAAAGTTACGAGACTCCATCACAATGTTGTAGAAAAATGCTGTTGTGAGTTAAGACCATGAATCACACATACTACAAGGTCACTAGCTCTGCTTCATTAAAAACAGTCAAAGCAAATATGAATCACTGAAAAAGAAAATCTCTCTCAAATTAAAAAGACAAACCAGAGCAATTCTCTGAATGAGAAGAGAAGTCAAAACTAGTACACCAAAGCAACTCCAGAGCTGAGGACTTGCCCACTGAGAGTGCCCATCCACCCTCTCTCTGGTACTGTTTCAATCCAGGGCTGCTAAGCTCAAAATAGGCAGCTGATAGCAGAAGGTCTGGAGAGAGGGCATCTTGAGACAGCCAAAATCAAACCCTAGAAACTATGGTTTCTTAATCAGTGAAACAAAGGAAAACAAAACTAGTTGGGAACAAGACTGTGGGAAACCAAGAGCTCAGAACAGTAGAAATTTGAGTGCTTGATATAAGGCTGGGCTGAGCAAAACCAGGACCATATACGTGAAGGGACGATCCCCTCAGACATATATTTGAACTTTTTCATTGTCCTCCTAAAAAAGGAACCAAATTTAAAACTCAAAGCTTGCTCGCTTATCCAGCTTCCAAGATTAACATAGGAATTAAGCAGTCAATGCCCCTCTTATTGTCTTAAGTATCAATCTCACAACTGTCTGGATATACATGATACAAAACTAGTACCTACTCAGTCAGAAGTGCTTTTAAGAAAAGAGGTCTGATCTTTTGAAGGCCAGCAAAACACGGCAGAAAACATAAGGAATTTTAAACGTGTGAGGATTATATATTAAAGGAGCTAAAAATCTTATTAGCAAAAGTGACTCCATGGTTTATCTGAATTATAAGGTGTTTTTTTTTTTTTTTTTAAAGAAGATAAAAACAGATTGGAAAGAGGAAATTCAAACCATCTTATATCAGTGGTACTCCATATAAAACATTTTCTCTGAGGCAACTCACTAGGATATATTTTTACTGATTAGACCTCCTGCTTATTACAGTCAGTGTCTTAAAGTCACCACAGCATTCTTTTGCTTTAAAAACTGCAACGCTGATACATTCAGACATGGTACCTTGCAGCCTCATCTTCCAGTCGCTTTTTCTGTGCAAGTTCAGTTCTTCTTTTTTCTACCTCTCTTATTTTGTCCTGTTTGATCCTGTGGAGCTGCTCCAAGGCTAACTGCTGTGTACTGTAACTTTCTCTCAGGTCCTAATGAGAAAAGACAACAAAGTATGTCAAAAGGAATAAAGCCAATCGTTCGAGAAAAGCATCCAGGCATTTTAATGCTTTGTGAACCAGGTTTTAATACAAATGGACAAAGTAATATTAAGTCATTAATAGTCCTTGGAGGTCACTGTAAAGAAAGTCAAATAAACAGACGTAGAAGTATAAAAGTAGCTGGCAGGTTTGCAAAGCCTTTGACGTAACTTAGGCTTTCCAAGAGCCCTTCCAGTCATGCACCTGTTGGAAATGGCAAATACGACAGAGGAGAAGGGAAGATATAAAACTGAGTGTTCAAATACAATATTATCTAAGGACACAGAAGGCAATGAAACATATTTTGAATAACTACAAGACACATTTGCCGAGGAGGCAGACTTCAACTGAAAGCCAACACAATACCATAAACCTGAGAACGCATCCCTTCAGTAGGGCGTTCGCCTTTGTGATGCTGTCTGAATGACTAGTCACATATTTAAATCAGAAAAACTTTATAAAAATATCCCGCAAGCTTACCACTGTGGGAAGCCATAGCCTAAAGACACTAACTCCGACTGGAGTTTTCCTATATTTGTAAACTTCACAATTTTACTCTTTTTCTTTCCTGTTTCATCTCTCTCTCATAACAAACTTTTTCACAGCAGAAAATCAGCATGAATCTTTGGGATTATTTTTCTTCTATAAATTTAATTATCAACAATAGAATTAGTTTAGATTGTACTTCACCATGTTACAAAACATCTGTAAGATACTACATTATTTTTTCTTAGGAATCCTATTGATACAGACTGAGCAATGCAACAGGTATACCCTGACTTTTCATATCTGATCTCATAAATGCAAATAAAGCAATTAAGAGTGATCTGTTCCCACTACAATATGCACCTCTACCAACAATCATGTTGCCTAAGAGATACTGTGTAATTTATGTGAAAAGGGCAAGATAACAAGATTTCTGTCAGTGAAAGTCTCTGTAGCAACAAACTAAACCAAACAATTGACTACTATTTTTCCCTTAACATATTCAGCTGAGAATACTTTTTCTTCTCATTTTGCATAGAAATTGAGGATCGCTATGGAAACAAAATTGCATTACAGAAACTCTTGTATCTTTGATTTAAGGACAGAATAACCCTTATGTAAAATGGAAAGGTCAGTTAAGTAATTCTGAGAATAATTTGCGGGGGGCGGGGACGGGGAGAATAAAAAAATCAGAAGTTAGATTTCTGACCCCAGCAGACAAAAGCAGTGTTGAGGAAAAACAGCAAGTAGGTTTTAGTACTGGGTTAATCTGGAGGCTTAATAGCATTGCGTTTGCCATATCATATGTCATATTCTGGGCACTGATGCTATTTCTAGACTCAAACTCGAATGGGAATTCATTAACCTGACTCACAGCTTAAGATGTATGGATACAGGCATAGCGAGACAGGTAGAGAGCAACAGGTGGAAAGGTGGGAGAAGACACTGTTTCCATCTAAGACAGTATTTTTTGGTTGATGTTACTTTAACTAAAAATAAAAGTATCTGGGTAAAACAACTTAGTGAACATAGTCTGTTAAGAAATAAAATGGCTATCAGTATTTTGCAGTTCAGCTTTCTAAGCAGGTAAGAAAATGTTAAGTCTTTAAGAGGATATAAAAGCTAGCAGAAAGAAAAGGAGTCTATTGATTTTATTTTTTTAAGTTTATTTAAAAGAAGTTGTACATCCAAACAGAAAGGGTAAGCAGAGAAAAATTGCGAAATAATTAAAAACCAAAAGAGCCAAAGATTAGAAAATAACCTTAAGTAAGAGGAAGAGGTGGTTGAGACAGCTTAGCAGAGACAAAAGGCACTGAAGAACAGAATCATCCATATTCTCACACTGTAAGATAAGGCAGATAAAAAGCCAATTAATCTTTGCACTGTATTTTGAAAAACATATTTTAGGGAAGACTAAATGGTGGATTCAGCCACTGAACACAGCAAGCCATGCAATAAACAAGTAACTAAAAATGCTTGTCTTAAACGTTTACAAATTTTTCTCTTGTATTCTTTTTATTGGAGAGTGCAGAGCCCTCACGTTGGCCCAGCATAAATCCATTACTTAAGAATAAAGTTCACATCAGTGCCTCTAGGAGTAAGCTGGTAAATAAAGTTAAGTGGATGCATGCTACCCTACCTGAGAGTTGCATGTGTTTTTAGGTGAGTCAAGAGTTGCCTCTGTAACAAAAACGCCTTCAGGGCCAGTGGTCAATATTTCGTAACTTCTGCACAAATAACTGGTCTACGCTTACTTTCAGGACAATACCGAAGTCTGCTAGCAGATCTTGTACAATGTGCTACAAAACCCTGTATTCTTTCAATAAAAGTTAAATGTTCAGTCCACAATTCAAAAATAGTAGCCAATATAACCTCAGTACTGTAAGAACAGAATTTGCAAGGGCCTGAAAAACTTCAATTCTAAATCAAAATAAATTCTAGAAGGCAAAAGTTGAGAGTGAGCAACAGTTGATTCATGCAAAGCAATGATTAGCAGGAAGTTCATATTTTAGTACGTTAGCGATAGTTCTAAATGCATTTTTATTGCACTGTTTACTCCAAGACTTTTGCTAGTTCTTATTTGACATGGAAAGCTGGAAAAAGCTTTTTGGGAGCCTGGCAGAAGTGCCACCAATCTTTATGACTGGATGAAGAAATAAAGATACTGCTTACCATTTTAAGACTAAGTATTTAGAGAATAGATGTACCTTAAGCTGACTGTTAAATGCAGCCATTTCGGCAAGTTTAGAAGCAGTTTCTTTCTCAAGGGCATCTAGTTGTTCCTTAAGTCTTTGGCATAATTCTTCCTTTTCTAGGGACTTTTTGTGCACTGAACCGATTCCTGTACCTGCATAAGGAAAGACAAGCAATTATACAAGGATTTATCTTTTCACTAATTATTTTATTATTTTTCCTAATATACACACAGTCCCAACCTCTTTCCTCACACAAATTCCTTGATTTACCTTTCTATTCCTATACAGCACAAAGTGGGCCCAACACTTAACTGAGACACAGAGGCATTACATATAATACATACAGAATAAATTGCAAGTTGGTTTTTAATATCAGACCAATTCATAGCAAACTTCTTTAGCTAGGGACTTCTAGTGTGATTTGATGTAAAGACCAGTGGAAATTTTACATAAATGAACTCCCTTGAGTTTACACTACCAAAAAAAGACAAGGTGTAATAATATCTGTGGGCTGCATAGTCTGTATAAATAGAGTTTCAAGCAAAAATCTGTGCTTTCTCGTGAAAATGTGTTTGCCCCTTATTTAGAACATGAAGGAAATAATGAAATGCAGATGAAACAATGCTAAGATGGCACTAACTGAAAAGATATAAAAGTGAAGATGTGACTAACACCTCTGTATCCTTCAGCCTTTTTTACAAGTGATGAAAAGCCAGCAAAGCAAACAGAAGAGAATTCATTTGCAGGCACTTACTCTGAGTGTTTTCAAGTTGAGCATTTTTAATTCTTTCACTTAACAATTGCTTTTCAGGAACTAAATAGATTAGTTTATTCTGATACTCCTGTGGATATTGAAGAGAACATAACAAATTTTTAGTATTGTTTATAAAACAGTAAGTAAAAATGGGTGAATTTTCACACATAACTTCAGCTCATGTTAATGAAACGTGGATGCAAGTTATCATTACGGGGTAGAGGAAAAAATGACTTCTATACTCTCAATATAAATACTATTAAAATTGAATGCTTTTTGACCCAAAAGCATTTAAACACAGCTTGGGGGGAAAAAAAAAAAAAAAAAAAAAAAGAAATGCTAAAAG